>NC_068947.1:16411082-16742511 GCF_026419915.1 Harpia harpyja
CCTAAATGATCCATCATGGTCGATACAATCGAAGGTGGGCCCTCTAAGTCTATCAAAAAATACCTGCAATGAGAAACATATACACAATAAAAAAATATACCTGTACTGCAACAACTTTAATTGAAGTAACTGTTCTGTGGGATTTCTTAAGTGAAATTTTCTAATTTTTTTCTTGTATTTTGGTACCAAATGGTTTGAAATAAAAGCTCAGTATTATCTTGATTTCAAATAAGAAAACTTCAATTGAAGCAGGCTCACCCTCAACTTTTCTTTGTTGTACAGCATTGCTTACCCAAGGAGATTAAAGAGAGCTTACTCTTCTTGACCTATTCCATTCATTTCCACACCTTAATTTGAACAGTCTTAAAAAAGAAGGTAGGGTGGCACATTCATTTCAGTTACAACATGCATCCTGCTTCTTCAAATTCACAGCATTGTTTCTTTGGGAACCAGATGTCAGTGTGAAACATCTCAAGCTTATATACATACAGGCACATTTCTGCCTTTAAAGTTCTGCTTCGGAGCTGAATGGAAATTTAAAAAAAAAACAGCAAAAGAAACCCAAGGAGATAGACTTATCCCAAATTAGGCACATCTCTGATACGAACATAGCTCCAATTTTCAACCTGAGGGTTGGAGGTGAAGCCACATACAGGCAATACCCACTTGCGCAGTTGGCACTTGATGACCATACTGTTGTGCTGACCTTGGCGGGACTGAAAAGGTCTTACTTCCACACATGCACAGCATGTATAAAGCATACTGCTCCAGGTAAGCACTTCATGTCCACCACACAGCTATCTTCGACCCAACTGCCTACCTACAGGAAGGAGAATGTTACTCCCCATTAATATCTTAGGTCATCAAGGTTACTTCTACAATAAATTCCTTTGCTGAAGAACTCCACCTTCTTCGTGAGCTCAACTATAACTTTGCAAGAGGCTTTTAAAACTCCAGTACACCCGAACAAGCAAAGAGGTTGTCATGGTTTAACCCCAGCCAGCAACTAGGTACCACGCAGCTGCTCACTCACTCCCCCCCACCCAGTGGGATGGGGGAGAATCAGAAGCAAAAAGGTAAAACTCATGGGTTGAGATAAGAACAGTTTAATAGAACAGAAAGGAAGAAACTAATAATAACAACAATAATAAAATGACAATAATAATAAAAGGATTGCAACATACAAAACAAGTGATGCACAGTGCAATTGCTCAGCATTCACCAACTGATGCCCAGTTAGTTCCCAAGCAGCGATCCACTCCCACCCCCCACCTGGGCCAACACCCCCCAGTTTATATACTGGGCACGACATCACATGGTATGGAATACCCCTTTGGCCAGTTTGGGTCAGCTGCCCTGGCTGCGTCCCCTCCCAAATTCTTGTGCCCCTCCAGCCTTCTCGCTGGCTGGGCATGAGAAGCTGAAAAACCCTTGACTTAGTATACTGAGCGTACTACTGAGCAACAACTGAAAGCATCAGTGTGTTATCAACATTCTTCTCATACTGAATCCAAGACATAACACTATACCGGCTACTAGAAAAAAAGTTAACTCTATCCCAGCTGAAACCAGGACAGAGGTCTACCGCACTTCATGAGCCCCATTTCAGACACGGGACACAACTACACGCTGCACATCAACTTAATCTCAGATATGCAAATTCAGATCCCGTCTCTTAACACGAGATGTACCTTAAATTCATTAGCAACATTATGTCTGCTTTTCCTGCAAGTTATGAGGGACCTGGTGCCAGCCATCATACTAATGCAAAAAACAAGTGAGCCATGTCACTGGCCATCCCTCCTCCCCTGAAATGCTGTGAATGAGCCAGCATTGTCAACAGAGCTGTAACCAGAACACTTTTTAATCACTTTGTCTGCATTTGGCATGGCACTAATGACACTACAGTAAAAAGACACTGCAACTGTCTCAGAAATCCTACTGAAGAGAACTAAGCACTCACCTCGTTTCCAAGACTATCAGTAATTTAAAAGCTAAATGTACAGCACAGCACTTCCCACCTAGCTATTTCATTTTAATCTTTACACATCCTCTTATTAAAGCTCCCCTTTCCTCCTAGTCCACTCAAGCACACCTCCTCATGAAGCATCAGTATAACCTGAAAGTGATATCCCTTAAATGAAGTCATATTACCCAAGCAGGATCAAGCATCCCAGTTTGATTTAAAAACTGTACCTAACAGAGAGGACTTTTTTCTGCAAGAGGTATGGATTCTTACTAAGTCAACTATAGTGTGAGCATCACAGTCCATCTTCATAGAGGTAATCTTGGAGGGTAGTCCCGAAAACCAGAAGTTGAACTGGTAGTCTGAACAGGAGATAAAGGAGATGGGGTCATGGACAACAGACACACTCATGTTCTTCATGCTGCATGGCATTCATTTTCATCCAACTAAATGTGTTACATCAAAAATATTACACACAGAGGAGACCTGTCAGGCCAGAAATGACTCAAGCAGCACGTGCTGGATTACTGCACAGGGGTGGAATCTACCCATGGAAAACATGGCGAAGATGCTTCTCCTTAGCCAGACATCCTAACCCTGAAGCTCTTACACAGGCACCTGCATTAATAGCCACAATTTGTCTCTGAAGTCTTTTTCAGAAAGACCAGATTAAAGCACTGAATTCTTGTACATGAGGGGTCTGATCGCAAAAAATCTCCCTGCATCCCATACTGAAGCAACAAGTCCTCCAGAACAGATGCCCAGCTGGTGCAGGCTGTGGCCGAGCGTCACTGAAGCCAAGGGACCAGTGCCAGGTCACATCAGCGAAGGTGCTGCTCCTCTGACTGCAGCAGGGCTACTGAGAGCTACAGGAATAACTTGCCTGAAGAAGAATTTGAAGAAACTCTGGTGGGTTCAATCCTCCTCGCAAACCCTCACAGGCTTCAATGGGGAACAGGATTTGGCTTAATATATTTGGAAAACTGAACTGCCTACCATCTTCTGGTCTCCAGAATTAAGACATGCCACCTGGTTAAAAGTTTAGGGAGAGAAACAATTTTTAAGCTTGGACAATTCGTTAGAAATACTGCACAGCAACATCTGAAGGATGCACACCCCTTAAAAAGGGAAAGTCATATTTTCTGTTAAAGCCATTAAAAGCCACTGGTAAAATTTAACAGATGACACTTCACTCTTCTTGGGAAGGAGCCTTCCAAATCCTCTCACAGTTGCAACTAACAGAAAGGAGAATGGGGGGAGAAATTCTAGCTGGTGATCCACCACCACTTTCATGCTCCCTTCCCTTAGCAAGAGCATTTGTTCCCTTTGCTGCGCTGTTTTAGTCCCACCACTTCTCAAGAATTTAATTTCATTTCTGCTTGCAAGTCGTATGCTGCTTTTCTTGTGTTCCTAAAATGGCAATAGTTTTTTTTTTCTCCAAAGGCTGCTTTGCAACTTTGTGCTTTCTCTCACATTAGCAAAGGGTGGAAATTTCCACTGACGCACTGTTGATAACTGAAGGAGAAGGGGGGGATGGGAGGATGAGCTGTTACAGCATATCTTTATGACTCCTCGCAGAATAGGTATTTTATCCCAGCATACAAAACTGCAGTAATTGGGGACAATGTGAATTTTTAAAAACAACCACCACTCTTCAACGTTAACAAGCAACGATTGCCTTCCTGTGCCAAAAAAGAAAGCAGGAAAGGAGGGCCAGCGTAAAAAATACTATTTCTTCATTAAAGAAAGAGAAGAAACTAATGGCTGCAAAGGTAATAACCAAACACAATTGACAATGCAATCCCTGACGAGATCTGGAACCCCTTCCACCCAGATATACACATTTAAATCAGCTGTCACAAGGCAGTGGGGTTTTTTTAACCCACCCTCAATAAGGCATGCAGCAACCTTAATTTCAGGCAGTGATCTATGACCCGATACGCAATGCTGTAGCTACTGTTTGTGTAGTAAACAAACCCAAATCCCAGCGAGACTTAAAGATAGGGAAAAATACAGGAATGCAGGAGGGAAACCACCTCATTCTTCCAAGCAAAAATGCAAAAGCATTTAGGCTCTCTAGGAGTCAGCCAAGTCATCAGGGGAGAAATGCAGGAAAATTCCACCGATTCACTATGAAACCACAGTTATTTTTGTCATTCTGCTCGACTGTAAATAGAAGGATGATTTAAATACAGGAGAGCAAACTGAAACATATTAAAACAATGCATTAACTGAAAAAAAAATTAAAATATCATATGATCTCAAATAAAGGAGGACATGACTTTGCATATGAGAGAAGAAAAAAAAAAAGAG
This sequence comes from Harpia harpyja, assembly GCF_026419915.1. NCBI lineage: Eukaryota > Metazoa > Chordata > Aves > Accipitriformes > Accipitridae > Harpia > Harpia harpyja. The sequence continues at coordinate 16,415,362 of NC_068947.1, forward strand.
GGAAAAAAAGCCAGGTTTCATTTATCCTTTTTAACATATTCAAGCCAGAAATTGTTTGAAATTTGAGTCCTAAGGATACTCAAATATTTTGCTTTCAAATGGACAGTCTAGGACTTCAAAGAACCCTGAAAAGTACCTGGATCAAAACTCACTTTTAAATCCTCCTGGAATAGAACTCTGTCAGCCTGGGGAGCCGAGGGAAAAGCACATGTATGGTGGACTTGGAAGAGGCTATGTGGTCCCATGGTTGTGCCCAAAAAACACCTGTATGCTTAAATTTCTCCTTCACATAGTGGCAGTAAGCATATGTAAGCTTTCCCAGTGGGGAGGTGGAAGATATAAAGCAAAGAAAATGTTCTGATGAACAGGTAGAGGTGAAGCATTGAACAGGGAAACAGGAAACTGCCTGGAGGAAAGCAAGCCGCAGCACTCGTGAGAGCAGCTGGGCATTCATTCTCATTAAGGTAATTCTATATAAATTTTTTTTCTACCTGAATGATCACTAAATCTTTGGGACCACTGCATTGTTCTGAAGAGAAGTAGTTTGCTTTTCTTCTCAACTCTTGTGGTAGCTACCCTTCCTCAGCAGGGCAGGCAGGCAAGTTCATGCTCAGAAAAATTATCACTTTGTAGCTGGAAGGACTAGTATACGTGTTACTTTTAGCTTTTAAAAAATACTTAAGGAATAGATGGAAGTCCCTTGAAAATCACAAGGACAGCAACAGGGAAGTACCAGATCAAAACCAAAAGCTGGTACCTTGGTAACTAGACTGTGCCACAGCAATGACGCAAACAATCAATAATGAGTGAGTACTTTGGGGAAAAATACATTTTACCATCCACAGTCTTCAGAAATTTCATTTGCCAAATTCTACACATAGATGCCTGCTATTAAGCTAATTAAATAATGGAAAGACATTTTGCAGCGTTGCAGAAAAATAAAAAAACCAATGTTTGGAGTATTTGAAATGCTCACTGGGCAGCATTTGAAAAGTTTGCAAAACTGTTATAAGCAGGGCTGAAGTTACACAGCAAGTATTAATTCTGTATAATTTACAGCGTGAAAAAAACCAAAATAGTGACTGATTCCCATCCCACTAAGACCACTATTTGAGAGCGGCCATCACATTTAATCAATGTGCTCGCACAAGGATACTACAGAATTTAGTGCATCAGAAAATGATAGTGGTGCCTCAACATCACAAACTACTGCACAGTGCCATTTCTTCTGAAAAGCACCAAAATTGCAAATTGCACTCCCACTGGTAAGGTGGAGGAAAAAAAAGTATTTCAGGGATCCGATACTTGAAGCACATCCACACTTACACGTATGTGCATGTGGACAAAAGCATTTGAAGGAAAAGTGATGGTTCAACTCATCAATGAAGAAAGCCCCATCTAGTGGAAGAAGACAATCAATTTAGCAGAAAATACTACAAATGTGCATAATACTCAAATATTCAAACTGGTTTTGTTCTCATCCAAGTGCATTACAGACCCAGAACTCCTTTTTGCTGAAACAGATCAAGATTCTAAAAACTGAACGGAAGCAAACAACACAGGTTGTGCATTAGCTATAAATTTAGTTCGGTGGTATTAAGAAAGGAAAACTTGCAACCCCTTTCATCTGTTTTTCTTTCCTCCTCTTTGGTCTTCAATAGCCATGAAAATCATCAAGAGAGTCTACCTGAATGAAGCTAAACATATCGGTACATTTATCCGCAGGATGAAATCCTTTAACTATGTAATAGTTTGTATTTTACTAGGGGGTGGAGAGAAGGGAAGGGTTATTAAAACTTGTAAACACCCCAAAGTACAATTCTGATGAGTAACTATTATTTTACTCTTACAAATAAAGTAAATAAAATTGTATCCAGACAATGTGGGTTATTAGAAGACACTTCACTTCAGCACCCCTCGTCCACATGGAATACTATTTTGCCACAAGCTGCTTGTTTAAAAATAAGTTGTGTAAGTACAGCTCCTAAGCTCCGATATTTTATGGAAAGAGGAAAAGTTTGAACATGTAATGTAATTTACATAGATATGTTTCCAAAACATTCAAATGTCTTAAACAACATGATGCTCAATTACTGAAATACTCTTCTTAATAACTATCTGTTCCTTGCATATTAGGCCACTGAGGCACCAAGAAATGAGAGAGAGTCATGTCCCATTTCCTGAGCACGTGCTTTGGCAAAGCAACGTTACGTCACGTGCTACAGAATGAAGGCAAAACACAAGGTGCTCCCGCGGGAAGGCCAACCGCTTCAGACCCTAAACCACTCGGAGGAGGTGGGAGTGATTTGTGGGAGGGCCAGGACGGCCTCCAAGCCTTCCCCGCCGTAGCAGAGGGGAAGCTGGTACTGAAGCTTGGTGCTCCCAGCTGCTGGGGAGTAATCGCAGCGCTGCAGGGCCTGGAAGCCAAGCTGAGTTCATCATGCTGCGTCCTTGGGAAAGGACCTCCTTGCCTTGCCATTTTCCCCATCACATAACCAAGTCCACAGCGCAACTAAAACTGCAACCTGGATTTTCTGACTCCTGATCCCATTAGATGCTATCAGTATATATCCTGAGCTCCTCAGTGGACCCTGGCAATCACCAGGGTCCCTGCACACCTCCTACAGAAAATTCCCCATGCGTGTGTTAAAATAAGCTCCCAAAATACAATTCAGCAAGAACAAAAGTAAGACCTGAGTGCTATTTCAGAGAACAAGTGCGCTGATGAGATAACTGGGAGTGAACAGCAAAACAAAAAGATTAAGAGACAAGCAAGCAAATAACAAAAGAAAATTGCCATCTTTTCAAAATCAAATTTGAAAGGGAAAAAAACAAGGCAATGAAAAACTGACAAATAGAACATGGAAACTGTTATGAATAATCAGAATTATGCACAGTTTAGCTGGAGAACTCACAAATAAATTATATGAAATAATAAAAATGTGGGGAGAAATGTCTAAAAACATTACTATATTACAGGTAGATTTAATAGGGGAAAGCACACACGTGCACAAAAAAAAACGTAGAATAGAAAGGCCACAGTGCTCTACTGATTTACAAAACCATGCTAAATCTGAGCACTGACCAGGCTGATGTATACCAACTTTTCTACAACGGAGATTACAAAAATAAGAATAGAAACAACATTTGGAGGGAAACAAAATCACTAACAACAAGTCTCTAGAGACAGCACAATACCCAATATTCAAAACCCAGTTACACCTGGGCACTTTCTTCTCCCCAAAGTTTCTGTCATAGCTCCTTCCAGTTTAATAGATTCCTGGTCTGCAAAAAGTTTGAGCCATTACCTTCCCAAAGGAATGTCTGAAATCTTATTTTTTTTAAAGATCTGTTTTGGAGCCATCCTTGTACCATCTCCCCTAAAGTAAAAATATCCTACATACCAACAACGTCCCCCAAACCACCTCCTTTATCTGATGCCCTGAAGCATGAAGTGTCACAAGCGTATGATTGAGGCATAGCCTGGCAAGGCCAAAGAAAACAGGTATGCCACAAAGTGCAAACCCACAGATTGTGCTACTGAGATCTATCATTTTACAAGCAGTTACAATATTCTCCAGTTTAGCAGTGACCAAGTATGCGCAATGGCTCTGCAATGTCATCACCCAGCCCCAGTCTGGACCCTTTATTTGAAAGCTGTTTTGAGGGATTCAATGCTTCTGTATCATCTTAAACAGCAAACAAATCCAGAGTTTAAGATTCCTTGAATTCATTTACTAGCACACATCTTATTTAAATCAGTTCACTTTTGTTTGTTCCAGAAATAAGCACCTCCTGATACATGTAATACAATATTTAAAAAAAAAAAAAAAAAGCATCATGTTAAAAGCAGTTTAAATACAACTCATTAAAAATGATAAACAAGTAATGACTGGTAAAACAAATACTTGGCACAAATCTATTGCTCATTAGGAGATAAAGTTGGTAATCCTTATTTACATTCTTCCACTGCTTTTTCAGAGAGACGGTGGCCATGGGTACGTCACTCAGGTTCAATGCCTCAACTAAATTTACATACCTAACCCACACTGGAACTTATGTGTCCTTGTTACATTTTATTCATCTGTAAGGTGAACAGTATTTGTTACAATTTTGTTACAATGTTGTGAGCTGTTACTTCAATCAGGGCTCTTAAATACTTTAAAAACAAAATATTAATGTTCTACTATGGCAATTAATACCATCAATGTAGAATAGTAGCTAATTCAACTTCAGTTTAAAATATCAGTAAACCAGTCATTTAAAAGTTTGATTCTTCATAGTCACACAGTTCCTGAAACATACTATTTTCATAATTACTTAAATGCAAAAGCTGTCAATATTAGGTCTCTAAAAAAAGGAGGGTGTTTTCTGCCAAAAGAGATGCATTTAAGAGAAAGACCTAAATTTGTTTTATTATACCCTCAATGCACATGCACCACCTGCTCAGTGAATATAATTTCCTGAGAAGAAACAAGTCAATTATACATACGATCTGAGGTCTTCAAAGCTGCCTGGGAGAGTAAAACTGCTCATTCCAGTGACAGCTGTGGGCCACAATCACCTGCAGAAGGCTTTGAAAAATCTCAGCTTTACAGATCAATTGGCAGTAAAATTCTCATTCTCTGTAAAGTCTCCTGGATATTCTTAAATTTGTAATGTGCCTGTAATGCAGTATATCCAAGACAGATGATTCCGAAGCACTACAGGACTCAGAGTGGAAAATGAGCTTTATTAAGGACACAACTATCCTCCCTATTGACTTATGAATAGGTATTTTCCAGTCTAATTCTTTACTGTTCACTAAAGACACTACCAAAACCTGGCTAAGTCCAGCAGTATCTTTGCTGTGCACATGGCACTTGTGTGTCCTTTCACTGTCAATCACTCAGTTTTATGATATGCTGTATATAAAGACTTGAACTGCAATTAAAAATGGAATTAACTAAATGAAGAAAACGTATGGCAAGTTCTGGAAGAAGGATGACTACTGGGCATGCCACAGAGCACATCTCAGTTGACCTGTAGAATAGCTGGTGCTGCCCTACTGATGGCCCTTGATTTGAGGTTAAGAGACACAACCTGGATAGCACTGGGAGTTTTATAAGGGAGCAAAGCTAGGCTCACTACGCTGGTGAGGAAGTTTGCTTTGCTTTGTTTTGTTTTCCAGGCAAACACCCCATGCAGGTAGGGGGATTCCATGTCATTTGTGCAGTGGTCACTGGAGCTGTCTCCAAGAGACATGCTATTAAGCTGTGACCCATGCTATGACTATTGTACTGCACTAATTTTCATAAAATTTGTTGCTACAAATACTGTGTTCCACTAGTTTTCATATAATTTGCCAGCCAGGAGGTCCAAGGAACTAACAGATTCAGCGTACATCCTAAATCTCCAACCATCTACATACTACTGGAAACTAAACTAGCTAAAGCTCTGCTAGGAATCACAAAACTAAAAAAAAAAAAAAAAAAAGTAAAATTTAAAAATATTTTTTAAAAAGAAGAAAAAAAAAAAATGAAAAGCTTTGAAAGATTCAACACTCTACCCCCCCAGACACACAGTATCATTTGCACTCTCACAGAAGCCCTTTCGGTTACTTCAGAAAAAGCCCAGACTAAGGAAAAGGTGACACACTCCGTACTACTTAATATACCACTCCACACCAACTTGCTAAGAAAGGGAACATACACAGAATTAAAAATTGGCTATGAAGGAAAAAAGACCTTAGAACTTCTTCCTAAGTACAGGTGTATATTCAGCTTAGTGAGGTATCTTGAAAAGCCTTTTTTTTCCTTTTTAACTTTGTCCTTATAAAAAAAAAGATTACTTTTTACAGATGCTGTAAAGTAGAACTGACTGATTTTATAAGGTGGATCAAGAACTGCCTTTTCACTTCCCGTTCCTAGATTATGTTTAATATCCTGAGTAACTTATCCTCCAGACCATATAAAATATGGGATGCTATACCAGGAATCCACCATACCTGTACACTGAACTGCAATCTCCCCAGCAAAATCCACAGAAATACAATTCTCGCCCATTACCAGGTACTGAAACTGCCTGCTGCTTCCCCTTGTAAGATCTCGTGTCTCCCGAATTTGAGTTCTCTAATTAAAAGCACACAAAACAACTATTTCCTGCAGTACCCTCTCTCAATCACTTCTCCCTTTCAAGAAGCCAAGCAATTTAGGGGAGGGAACTGTCATATCCAAACAGATATCCAAATCCAGAGGCAAGCAGAATGACTGCTAAATATTTAGAGACACTTGAACTGGGAGGTGGAGGAGGAACAGCGATGGTGACATTAATCTGATGGCTTCCTGCCCGTGTTTCAAGACATGATCGCAATTATTTACTAACAAAACCTTGTCTCATTCAGAACACAAAATATGTCTGCTCTGAAGACTCTGCAAAGAAGAGGGTTACAGTCTAAAGATCCCCTTGTCCTGCTTCTTAAGTAGGTAATCTGCTACAGTAAATGAGTTAAGCTAGTTTACAGGTCTGAAAGATCCCCTGGAGAAATGGCTTCTATTCATCTCTGCTACATAGTTCTTGCGATGCTGGTTACTGTCTTCTCCTGTCCTGGTTTCCCTGTTGAAGAACCCAAGATCTGATCTGCAGAAGTACTGCCACCCAAGCCAGGTGGAAACTGTCATCCAAAGTGGTGAAATGTTAGAGTGCTAAGTACTCTAGGAAAAAAAAAAAAAAGCTAAAAGCTAAAAGTCTCAACTTCTGCATCCAAAATGAGTGGAACTTAGTCCCTCTGCCTTAGCTTCCCGCCTGTGCAAGGAGAGTAACACCAGCTCCTTGTTCTGCTGAAGCCGTCAGAAAAGACTTTAATGTTTATAAAATGCTTCTACTCCAACAGAAGGATGAGGTAATTAGTAATTCTGTCTTGAGACAAGGCTTTGATTAGCTCCCGTGTGTAGTCCTTCATCCTAAAATGCAAAACTGGCAGGATCAAGCCATGTTTTGAAGGACACCACAGAGCAGGAGCGCAAGACGGTCATGGCCACACCACCATTTCTTTCAGTTAAGTAAGAGGCACGTGGTGGAGATTTCCTTCCCTACCTACCCTTTCTGTCAGTCTGCTTTAACTGGCAGCTGTCACCACTCCCACTTCACAGGAGAATGAAGAGGTCCTCAGAAGAGGGAGTGAAACCGTGAGCCCACCCCCGGGGAGATGATCCAAGAAGGGCTTCATAAAAGGAGCACCTCTGGAGTCACCTCGCCTCCCCCAGTGCCAAGGAAGACGGTAGGTGGGCAGGTTGGCCAACCATCCGATTAGGCACAGTTGCATTACAGGGATTAGGAGGAGCGTGTCGCTAATTGTTATTTTGATTACCGCCGGCAGCCCCAGCACAGCGCGGGTTGCCTAGCAACATTTCTGTCCTTGCCAGAGCCAGCATCCATTTCAGAGGTAGCCTCAAGGAGCAACAACACACCAGCGTAAGCAAGCAGGGGGTACAATCCACAGCACCTTCCTCCCGCACTGCGGGGGAAGCCCAGCATCCGAGATGCCAATTCACAGCTCCATTTACATTTATCATACTGCCTGTAAACCGCACGGTCATCTTTAACATCCTGAACAAAAACCATATCAGAAACACAAGCAAGTCTTACACGGTACACGTGGTAATTAACATTTAGTTCAGATGCATTACAGAAAAAGAATCAATCCTGCCAATTAGCAACCAGCAGATTAAGTATGACTTTTACCAGTAGACAGCCTGACTGTCTTGGAAAATAGTTATGTAAAAATGACATAACAAAATAACATTGTGTATGTTGGGGAAAGTAGTTCTGCAGGCCTGGACTCAGGCTACTTGTAACACAATGACTAAACACTAACAAAAAGCCAACACCACACAATAAAAGACACAAAACACTTGAAGCGGAACACACGCACGCACAAACAGCCACATAACACCTTCCTGAGATCACAGACATCACAGGTGTGCTCCCAAAAAGCACAAGAAAGACCAAACAATGAGAGTTACTTATGTACATTTTAAAGTAGCACTTAAAGGATTTTAAGGAAAAACGCATCATGCATACCCTCCTCTTCTGTGGCGCTCCTTGTGCTTGGAGATTTTGTAAGGTAGAGACCTTTCTCCCAGGTTTTCTAGGTTCCTCACAATGGCTCCTCTCTCCATAAGAGCCTCAACAGTGCGCTTCAGCACAGCTGCAGTCTCAGGCTTTAAAAGAAAAAAAAAAAGAGCAGGAAATGTACACAAATCTGGTTATTCTTATTACGCGATTAGAAGGGACACCTGTACTTGCACGGCTCAGTGCTGGAAGAGATCATTCTGTAGCCTGCGAGGGCAAAGTGGAAGCAGAAGCAGACCTCCTCCTAAGGAAGAAAATTTTTACGAACAAACAGCCAATTCCTCTGTGAATTACAGCAACAGCAAAGTTTCCACCAATTTCAAAGTCAGGCCCCAACAACAACAGGAAAAAGGAAATAGTTAATGGATTTAACTCACCTGGTATCACTTTGGCTGACCCTTGCACAGGTGTAAGTAAATATATGTGGCAAACAGCAATTATGAATTGGCAACAGTTTTACGGTCCCTGGACCACCAATACTCATTAATGTTGTTCACCACCATATTTAAAGTGAACAGTGTGGGGGGAAACAGTAAACCGTGGCTTGCTACAGAGACAACAATTAACACCACATTCATTTTATATTGTCATTTCAACTGCACATGCATAATAGATATTTGGACCCTTGGCTAAATCACTGCACATCTCATTACTTTTGCATAGCTGACATCCAAGCCTTTTTAAGAGTTAAGGAACTGATGTGCAGTAATTAGTCTAACATGCAGAGTTTCATTCCTTAGAAAAACAAGTTTGAGGGACAGGCAGCCAAAAAACAGTAGGTAAAACAGATGCAACATTTTCTTGCTCACCGCATAACAGGGCTCTTTAGAGCGCTGAATCATTTCAGTAATGACACTCAACAATATCTACAAAAATGTTAATAAAGTACAAATTAGAATGTTTTGAAAACAACTGCAAACTTATACACTCTCAGCAACAAGAAGTATTTTAAGAAACAGATCTCCTACAGAGAAAGGAAACTAAATGGATGTCCAATGGAACACAAACCAAACTGTATAGCTTTCTTCTGCATTCCTTGCACCATTTCACATCAAGATATATTCCCAAGTCTACTTGTCCAGTGACATGGCAACAGCTGTAAATGGAAAAGTAATAAAAGAGCTGATTTTCAGCTTTACTCAGATTTCATTTTTTTAAATCAGACCACCATAATAATTTCACTGTCCCTTCTCAGCCAGAAGAAAACTTGTATAAGCCTTCAATCACCTTATGTATAAGATGACTGAAAGTTAGTTTCCTAAGTCTAAGGTAGAGTTGTACACCCTGACTAAGAAAAAGGGTTGTTTAATGTCCAGATCCCTTAACAGAAATTGGTGGAAAAAGGTGGTACCAGAATCTCACAACATGCCATGCAGCCCATGCTCCAAAGTGTGAAATTTCTCCTTCATTTTCCTGAGGATACAAGGTGATATGAAAGAGCCTCCAAATGCAGAGCAGAGATGTTCAATGTACGACGTTTTGCAACGCTGACTGCTCTTAGAAAGACCTGAAATACAGCCAGCCTGAAATGTTTTCTTGTTTCCATGGGCTAACTGCCCTGTGGCAGTCAAGAGTCAATCACAGGATCATACCTACTGCTCCTCACTATCAATCAGAAATTTTATCCCCCTTTCTCCAGCTGTATAAACTGTTTGGGAAATTTATTTTCAACACAAAGAGCCTAAACAGTTATAAGGTCAGCAAAAATGCCTGAACTTTTTTTTCAACAAATATTTAGATTGTGTTGTAAAACAATTACGGGGATCAGACAAGTATGTTCACACATGAAGAAATGTTGCTACCTTGCCAAAATTCTTCAGTGCATTAAAACTATTCTCACAACAAATACTAAAGATATCTCTTGTCACAGTGTGAAAAGTTAGGATGAAGGGATTAAGAGATCTTATGGATTCTACTATATTAATTTACATCGTATTTTAGCTCAAAATCAGGAATAACACTATTCTTCAGTTGACTTAGGATGGCTGCCTCCATTATCACTCATTAGATTTTCAGGTAAGCACCTTTCATGCTTAGGACCTCCTTCCCCAAAAGATTTGCAGAACTAATTGGGTCTTCTTACAACTCTTTTTGGCCTCTTGCCACAAAGCAAGCTGTTTCCACAAAAGTTACAGGAGTCTGAATTTCTGAGATTTCCAAAGGTTGTTCGAGCTTACCTGGAACAAAACCAGTGAGTTCAAAACTTACGAAGGAGAGACTGACAGATGGGCAGGCAGACCACAACTATACAGCCCTTTGCTAAAAAAATAGCATAAACCCAATTCTGTAAAATCATGTAGGCACTCGCACGTCAATGCTACAGCTGATGATGCTGACCAACTATTGATGCTGACCATGTTAATATTTTCATTCCCCCCCCCTTTAAATCTCTCTCATCTCTCAAATACTTCTGCATACTACATTAAAATACTAGACAGTATCCCATCAACACAAGGATTTTCTTCCAAGACTGGATTCTTAGTCTTCTCTATATGCTCATATTTTGTGTTACTTTTCATCCTCTAATACATCTGACAACTACCACCAAGCAGTCACATGCAGTCCTCTCTTTCTCCACAAACCCAAGTAGAAGGACAAGCAAGTATTATCAGAGAAGAACTGGAAAGCAGCAGCTATGGCATGTTAGTCCCTCAGTACTTTGAGCAGTACTCAAGGAGTGGGAAGGGTGACTGTCAAACCTGTTGGCTGAGCTGACAGGACTGAAGATGAGGAACAGAATCAAGAAAAGCCAAGTAAGGATATTAAGTAGTGTCTTCACAATAATGCCAGCAACTAGGAGAGAACATAGAACAAAATCTCTTATTCTGCATCACACCCACGTGTTGTTTTGCCATAGGGGAAGGCATTCTTTCAAACTTCTGCTATTGGAGAAACAGCAGTAACAACCAGAGAAAGGCAGCAGCTCCACTTTACTTGACCCTGTCCTCCACACTCCACAAATGCCAAAATGCAAGGGCAGAGAGGGGAACAGAGGCTCTTTTCTTAAGACTTTCTCCATGAAGAATTTCTACCCAAGGTCCTTATGGCTGTTTTAGCTTGACTTACATGGCACAAAGGCAAGAGAAGCTGGCCCAAACTCTAGACAGGTTTTAGGCTGCTTCCATCAACACAGGATCTCAGCACTCAAACCCATCTAAATCAGGAGCTACTGGTGAGACACCCTCGTTTGTTATGAAGCAACAGCTTCACACAGACAAGCCAAAAACTAGGGTAACAGTTTAAGGCTGTAAGAACTACACTAGAAATCTGGCTTCAAGAAAGAAGAGAAAAACAAGAACAACTGAGTTTGTGAATCAGGCACCAAGGTACGCATTACTATCTAGAAAGTTTTGCCTTTTAAACGAGAATCTGACACCAACCATTAGGATTTTACTTACCCACATTAGTAAGGGAAATGAGCAGTTTTAGGAGAGAATGGGCAGCTAACTTCACAGCTTTAATATTTTGTGCACTGCAGCACACCTGTACTGCTTCCAACCCTAGGCCTGAAAATACACTCTTGGAAAGCAATAGGATCTGCCATTCAAGTCTTCTCCCACTGTGCCTGCTGTGGGTGGTTAGGTTGCAGAAGCCTCCACGGTGCTCAGACAATTATCGCAGGATAAATCTGGCAGGTCGATGAATAAAAATACTGTTAAGTTTACTGTTGCTACCTGTCTCCCACTTGCATAAAAAATGCTGATCCATAAACACAGCTCTGTTCAAAAGAGATCTTAATTGATTGAGACCTTTAGACAAACAGCTGTGTGTCCAGCGGCAGAGTTGTCCGACATACCCTTCTTAACAACCATGCAGGTTTAAGTCAAATGTTATTGGGGAAGCTTACTCCTCTACATCCCTCATCCCTCAAATGACACATAAGCTTTTTGTCTCTTTTATACATGCCAACAGATCAGCACATTCCCTGAGTGGCTGCATGTCCAACATGGTGTGCAGTTTCTAAACACAATGAAGCCTAAGATCAAGTCCCATGTATTTAAAAACAAAACAAAACAAAAAGAACAAGAAAAGAAAGCCACAGATTTCTACATTAAGGATTGTAAAATATTACACATTTTTGCAACCTCCCCACTTGTGGACATACTTTGAAAACATAAACTAATTGTTGGTTTTGAAAGCTTGTCACTGTAATCCCTCTCATTCTTCCTCTCCAAAAAAGATCATGGTTTATCATAGCTTGCCTAAAGCCATCAACCAAACTATATATAGGCTAGCCTTTGCTAACCATAAGATCCACAGACACAGGTTCCTTGGTTTGCCTCAGAGCCAGACCAGTTGAGGACATAGCAAATGGTATCGCCTGGCTCCCAACCCAGGAGCCACAACATTTTTTCCTGAACAGCCAGCACTAATTCCAGTACCACAGATGTGGGGAAGCAAAGATAGGGGAGAGAAAAGGAGAAAATGGAAGCTGGTGCCAGGATATCCATGCCGGAGAGCAGGAAGTGCTAGGAAGAGTGCATAAGCCCTGGTATGTAATTCTAGCTCTGGTTCCCTCTCCTGTGTGCACAGTCAAGCCGGAGCCCTTTCAACTGGCTTCACCCTTAGTGAACTTGGTGAACTTTGTCAGTGAACTTGGTTCACTATCATTCAGCCACGAGTAGCTACCTTGTTCTCAGAAAGGTACAGCCCTATGGACCTGACCAAGCCGTGGAAGGAAGAGGAGGGAGGTCACTGCAGACTGTCCAAGGGCTTTTCCTTGGAAAACTGCCCCTAGAAGAAGTAATTGAAGGACTGCTGCCTAGAGATCAAAATTCCCCACTCCTCTACCCCCACTTACAGCTGCCTAGAAGAAAAATGTTAACTAGCATGTCAACCCTGCATCTGTCGGGCAAAACAATCACAACAGAGGTATGTTACAAAACATACTTTCTGCGTATCATTGGCTTTCTCCACAGATGAGGATACCTGCAGCCACGCTTACCAGGCAGCTGCGCTGCCACAGAGACCTCGCGCAGCTGCTGCCAATGCCGCAGGAACTATGCGCATTGAGATCACTGGGCACCCTTCCACAAAGACTCCAGTTCAGTGTATTTAAAACTCCACTATTCCCATGAAGTTATACATAGCCCCAGGCATCACGCAAACCACAGCTGAACACCATGCCCTAAGCACTTCCTCCATACCTCTGGCTTCTCCGCTTCTCTTCGCCAGTCTTTCAGCTTAGCATAATCATCACCCAAATGAGCAGAAAGCTCTTTAATGCACAGCCTTCTTCAGCATCTCCCCAGACTGCACAATTGGAAACGGATGGGGGTGCACCATCAATTACCACCCAGGGTCAAAGCCTCAAACGCATGGTAACAACCAGCAAGTACTGCAACACAGCGCCAACAATCTCTTTTTCAGGGCAAGTTATATACCACCAGTGTGACTAAAAACTACAGCATGTTTTTTTATCAGTCACACAGAACTCACATGGCAACTGGCAAGTGTATTAAAAATAGGCGAACAGAAAAAAAAACGGGGAATACTCTGACGGCAAAGTATCTTCTGTTCTACTGGAGGCAAAACAGACATGAGCTCGGCAAAGAACAGCTTGGAGACAGACCAGAAACATGGCAAGGGCTTGAAGTAAAGCTTTTGTAATGCTGATGTCTCCTTAAAAACAAGGAGCCACCCGCCCAATCCTAAAGGGAAGGACAACACTGTGGCTGGAATTAGAGCCCTGTGAAAGGACTCTGCGCCACTGCTCAATTTTCCATCTTGTTAGCTGGCCAGAGGGAGCTCAAGAGAAGACAGAAAGTCAAAGGGACAGAAAAAAACAAACTGGCTAAAAAAGAAGCCTTCTCAAGCCACTGAAGCTCCTCCAAAAAGAGTCTTTAGACAAAGAAAAGGAAGCAGACACCAAATACTTAGTTTTAGGGCTAGAACTGTACTCAAGGTCTTCTGGCCACTTACTCAGTTTAACAGGAAGCATTTAAAGTCAGTGGGCATATCTCTAAGTTATAAACAGAAAGAAATCCATCATAATTAGCTTGATTATCCCTTCAATGTAGTAATAGTAGGATAAAATCATGTCTTCTTTTGGTTGTTAAACAGTTACAAAAGGTTGTTCTGAGATTATTTACTGAGGTGGAAATCAAAGAATGCAAAAATGTATGTTTAGAAGAAAGCTGCAATTCAAAAGCAGCAAAACTAGGGGGAAAAGCATTGTCATTTACCACATAATAAAACACTAGAAACTTATTAGTGAAAATGATAAAAAAACCACACATACATTTGTGAACTAGCCAAGATCAACACTGGCATAAGAAAGAAGAGCTTTTGCAATGAAAAACAAGGGGAAGCTGGAAAGGGTCATATAATTGTCACACCCTGTTTCAGTACACAAGACGACACAGCAAACAGATGAAAAAATAATCAGTAGATTAAGAATGGACAGCAAAGAAAAAATTAATGCTAATATTAGTAAAAACCTTAGCCAGGCATACAATACAGCTAGTGGCAGGGTTGTTCTTTATCTGCCTAGGAAACAAGCTTGAACTCCTGGTGCAAGATGCAAAGCTGCAATTACTATAAAAGCATAAACAACACAGAACAGCAGTTCTAAGTAGGGTACAACCACTGAAGAATATGTACTATTCAAACAAGATCAAAATAAAGATAAAAGCAGTAGATCAAGCAAACAGAACATGTGGGAGCCGTGCTGCATCCCTGCTAAAAACAGCCTGCATGTGACCGATGAGCACAATCAGGATGTCCGGAAACTGAGCAACAAAAACGTGAGGACTCTGGATACCTGCCTGGAAGTTCAGACCCAGGCAGCGGTGGGGAGGGATCGGTCTAGGGAAAGCTGGACATAGGGCAGCACTAGGTAGGGACAGAGGTTTCTGTAGCTACGACAGTACAATTTTTCTGATATAGAATAAGGACCAAAGGGGAGAAACCCAGGTGCTCCTGAATGCGATAACCATTTCATATTTCCATCAAACATTGATTGAACAAAAAAGCGTGATACTATTCTAGAAATGGATTTGGCAAATAGTGAGAAAGTTATAGCAGGCAAGTCACCAAAAATAAGTTTGGGGGAGTGATCAAAATTGACTCAGTCTGAATTAAAAATAACACCCCGTCCTCAAAACAGATCTTTAATTACCATTTTAACAGGGTATAAGCCAAGGAACTAGCAACTTTACCTGATGCGACTATGAAGCCCAGGGACTTAGATGCAGAGGAAGCAGCAACTTTTAAAGTCAAAGCGATGCTAGTATTTCTTCTGTTCCAAAATCCACCTTTCTTCTTCAAAGAATCTAAATTCCACAATGTTTTTTTTTTAACTCAGTATTTAAGATCAAAGGAAATTATTAAAGAAACTGAACTAAAAGCCAAGCAATACAAGTACCCTATAAATACCATGTCACAGTTAAATTAACACACCAGTCTCAACACTGAACTTAGCTGAATTTAATTCATTTTAGAGAGTTGATACTCTGGATAATTTCTAAAAAGAACTCTAGAAGGTGTCTTGTAAGTCTGAAGTAAACAGCAACAAAATCCTCCATTATTCAGGGCCATTTCAAGGGTTTATTACCAGAAGCAGTTAACATAACAATTGGCCACAACTTCAGAATCAATTAAACACTTTCCTTAAAACCCCATTTCCAAACATAACCTCTTCTTCTCAACCACAATAAATTATAGTATGGACTTCAATGTAACACTCCTGGCCAGCTAAAATCTACTTATCAGAAACTTTCTAAGATCAAGCTTACCAGAAACTACAAGTAAGTTTTGTTCCTCTCATGACCTTTAGATCATAGAATCATAGAATGGTTTAGGTTGGATGGGACCTTAAAGATCATCTAGTTCCGACCTCCCTGCCATGGGCAGGGACACCTTCTGCTCCACCAGGTTGCTCAAAGCCCCATCCAACCTGGCCTTGAACACTTCCAGGGAGGGGGCATCCACAACTTCTCTGGGGAACCTGTTTCGGTGTCTCACCACTTAGTAAAGAATTTTTTCCTAATATCTAATCTAAATCTACCCTCTTTCAGTTTAAAACCATTAACTCTCATCCTATCACTACAGTCCCTGTCAAGAGTCCCTCTCTGGCTTTCTTGTAGGCCCCCTTTAGGTACTGAAAGGCTGCTATAAGGTCTCCCTGGAGCTTTCTCTTCTCCAGGCTAAACGACCCCAACTTGCTCAGCCTGTCCTCACAGGGGAGGTGCTCCAGCCCCCAATCATCTTCAAGGCCCTTCTCTGGACCTGCTCAAGCAGGTCCATGTCTTTCTTGTGCTGGGGACCCCAGAGCTGGACGCAGTACCCCAGACGCTGGGGTCTCACCAGAGCAGAGTATAGGGGGAGAACCACCTCCCTTGACCTGCCGGTCACTCTTCTTTTGATGCAGCCTAGAATGCAATCAGCTTTCTGGGCTGCAAGCGCACATTGCCGGCTCATACTCAGTATTTCATCCACTAATACCCCCAAGTCCTTCTCCTCAGGGCTGCTCTCAATCCATTCTCCACCCAGCCTGTATTTGTGCTTGGCATTGTCCCAGCCCCTGTGCAGAACCTTGCATTTGGCCTTGTTGAACTTCATGAGGTTCTTTCAGTGTAATTGTTTGGGGCATGTTCAGCATTTTTCAAATCAGCTTTCACACCTGTAACTGGGGGAAATCTGCACAGCAGCAAAGGAAACGGGCAATGCATGCCTTCAGAAGACAAACACTAGTTTGGTTGAGTTACAGCTGCGAAGGCCAAACACAGTTAATTTTTACATTCTCTGGGTTGGAGGCTTCCAGCCTTGGAGTGCCAGCAATGGTCCAGCTTTGGGAGAAATACCTGCGACTGTCCAAAGCATCCATTGTAGCAGTCAGGCGTCAGGATATATTCTAACCAAGTCCCCAACGCTCCAGACCTAAGGTGTACCACTAGCACCATCCAGACTAGTCTAAGCCATTAAGAGCTCCCTTCTACGAAAAAAATCTTTTAAGAACTAGAGATTGGTTCCTAACATGTAGCTGTTACACACATCATGCACACCCTTACTGCCACAGAAGAACAAAGAAGAGTCAAGACTAAGAAAAAGCTGAACGTAGTTAGTAAAAAACCTTCCAAAGAGTGTGCGAGGACCATAGCCATAATTTTTAAATCCTCACGCTTTTGCAGAAAAGTAACTATCTCTGGCTCTGAACCAGAATAGCATTTAAGGTGGAAGTCGCAGTGTTTTCACCAACTGGTATGCACAAGCGAAAGCAAACTTTGGCAATTTCTTGCTCAAATTCTCCTGTACACTACAGCATATATACTGAGATACTCAAAGCTAACTTACAAAACTAGTTTCAAGGTTCAGGTAAGTATTAAAAATAGTTGCTGACAAATTAAAGGGTTATAAACATCATGACCATGCAGTCAGATTGTCACCTTATTCCTATTAGTCTACGAACACATAATAAAACAAAACCAAAAACAAAACATCAAAAAAGCAATTCACTAAGTACAACCTGATTAAACATGCTTGCTAGACAGGCAAGAAGAAAGCATGGAGCTGAAACCTCCTGGCTTGTTCACTTTCCTGGCACAAGAACATGCAGAGGGCAAACTGGGACAGCCACATCCAAGGAGGGAGAATTCACTTCAGAGCCAACAGGCAAAGAGTACTCATTACCACCATCTCCTTGGGTTTTTCCAGTGAACCCTCAAAATAAATGCTGCTGCAGCATTTATTGAACCTGCCCACAACTTGCCTGGGCCAAGACTCCACATCCGAAGAAACATTAAAGTCTCAAACATCAGTAAACTAGGGATTGACAGAGTCTTTGCCAACTAATACAAATGGAACCAGCTGGTGACAAAGAGGCTTCTTGAACCTTTTTTCAAATCAGTGAAATGGAAAGCTACTCACTAAATAATCACCTAATAAACTAATTAAATAACCAATTAATTAACAGCTAACTAATGAAAACACAGGAGTCCCACTCCCTACTGGAAATCACAAACCCAAACTAAGTTTGCAGGCAGGAAACTCTGCTTATTTTTCATCCCAAATCCAAAGCTTCCCCTCTGGAATGTTTTTTATCCATTCCTTCAACAAACAACAGCAAAGTTTCCACTTTTCTTTTACGACACAGCAGCAAAAGAATACCAAGAATAATTTTGATGAATGCAGCATTTCCTCTGCAACTGAAAATCTGGGTTTAACATCCTTCTCACAGTTTTTGCCAACATCCCATCTCTAAAAGAACATCTTAATCCCTAATACACAGGTGATTAAACACCAGGCCTGTCCCCTTCCTTGCTGAACCATCACTGCTGGACAACTAAGAAGTCATGATTCACACCATGCTTTCCATGGCAATTAGTTCAAATATGTCCTTATGGGGGACAGGGATGTGAGGGAGAAGGAAGTGGAAGACTCATGTTTGGTCTCTGCTTACAGAACTGCATTGATGTTTTAATCTTTTTGAAATAGAAATCATGAGAAGGTATCCTTCCCTCCCCAAAGGCAACCATCTAAGCACTGACTACCACAAGCTGTAACTGCCTCCTACAAGGGAGAAGACAGCATCACATGTATCATTCTCAGAGACTGACTGCTGGCACAGGCTCCTTGGAGGACCTGGGCACTAGGACCAACTTCTAGATCGCAGTCAGAAATAAACACAAGACAGACACCAAGGCGTCCAGGCTGGGGCAGTGAAGCACAACTGGAAGTATTTAAGGGCACTCCAGAATCACATAAGAAGGCGCCCATCCCACTCAAGAATTGGTTAAGCAGCAGCTGAACAGGGCATTTAAAGAAGAAAAAAAAAAAAAAGAAAAAAGAAAAAAAAAATCACAATTTTGCATGGTAACCAACAAGGCCGCTCTGCTAAATGAGGGTTTACCCATATTTTGTTTTGCATGCAAGCTGCTGCTCTGCAAGGTGCTTCAGGCAGGTAGCCTTGCCCTGCCAGCATCCTGAGCTTCAGGTCATAGAAAGATCAGTCCACAGCCCAGCCCACCCCAGACTCACCTCCCCACAACACAAGCTGGCCTAAAGTTTTTGCGGCCAAACTCTGCACCCGTATTTTAGATCCTTAAGTTCTTCTTGCAGTTTTAAAGAATCTAGTTTGGAGTTTTTTTGCTTCTCTAACCAAATGCCCACACCCTGCTTCAAGAGGTCTGCCTTTTAGTAACAGGGAAAAAAGGGAAGTATCTTTATATATAGTGATGCAACGCTTACTACAAGTAAGAATACATGACAATTATGGACAGGTTCTCCAAAATAGCTTCACAAATATCTGTTTTGTTGTTTGTTTGGTTTTTTTCTCTATTTTTATTGAAACTTTGTACAGAAGTTTTAAACATTTCCATACAATACTTTTAGACAGGACAAAATGCCATGGTAAAGGAATGTAAACTGCAAGAAACACAGTCTGAAGTATCCAAATACTCTCTAATAAGAGTTTTAGTTTGAAGACTAATGCAGTAGGCAAAATAATATGCATACAGTATACAAAGAACAGTATACACAGGGCCAGCAATGCTAACTATGAAAATTTTGCATCAGATTTACTTCAAAGATTTATAGCAATATGATAATTCTATACACTAGACCAAAATTAATTTATCATACATCGTTTCTATGACAAAAAGCTTGTCATTAAGGACAGTAGCAACTTACAATATAATTAAGCTGTATTAATCTCATTAACACTTCTAAATCTATATTCCTACTACAATAATTTTTTTCAGTATATTGTCTTATAAGATCTTAACAGACCTTTAAATAACACTTTACTAAAAGAGACCTGGATCCATTATAGTGATCTTATCTACATGCCCGTTTGGCTTATTTCAAAAAAAAAAAAAAAAAAAAAAAAAAGAAAGAAAGAAAGAAAAAAAAAAGAACAAGGGACAAGGAAAAAGGCAGGTTTCAAATGGTATATGATATCATTTGGTTTTGGTCTGAAATGTATTTTAGTTGAATAGTTAAAAAAAAAAGAAAAAGGCAGTTAATTAACTGGTATTTTATATAAAATCTGCAGAAAAATACAACAGCAACAAAAACCAAAAATACTTCACAGATATCTAAAAAAACATTTTATCAGAGATACAAGGTAAAGCAGCATCACTTTGACACTGTGCTTTAAAAATAAGAAGATGAATGAATAGACTGCTCTAGTGATATTAAAAATTTGCTTTCTTCTTGAAGAAGACTACTAACATTTTGCACAGCAACTATTTTTATAACCACCTCATTTAAAAACGTGTATTCATAGACACAGAGAATTGTCATATCATTACCATTTTTGCTCAAAGTGTCTGACTTTACACAGTGAAACTGATAATGCTAAGTGTCACCAGATGTCACTATACCATGAATATTAGAACAGAAGTGAAGCAAATGCCTTTAAACCAACACCATAAAAGAAATAATAGAAAGTGTTTTGTAAACAAAACAAACCACTTTGCAAAACAAGAGAGTTCAGAGATCTCACAGTGAAATCAGAAATCCTAATTATATATGTTTACATTCTAGGACTACTCTTTACCTTAGGCCAATTAAAGCACATTAAACCATTTAATTATATACAAACATTTTCTTAAAAAAAAAAAATTTAAAACATTGCACACAAGTCTGCTTTTTAACATCACATAACAAGGTTAGTTTTATTTTCAAAACAATTACATTTAAGGGCACAGAACACACAGAATACCAAATTAACAGATGAGTACTTTTGCTTCGCTATACATGCTAAATCCAAAGATTTCCTCAAGAAAGCTAGAGCTTAGCAACTCCAACTTCTTCCATGTATCCTGTTCTCTGAAAGGGAGCATCTCCCAATACCTCCTTTATCTTAGGATTTAAAAAAATATATATATAAAAAAAATAAAGCTGTACGTTTTAAAGTTGTAAGCATCTTCTGCTTTATGTGTTCGCACAGAGATCCTTTGATGGCTCTGCCCACTTCACTGCAACGTTGTGGGAAATCCTTTTCACTACTCAGTTACAGTACTCTCATAACTTGCATCAGAAGTCTCATGCTGGCCCTTCTGGGATTAGGGTGGAAAGGGGAACACAGAAGTGGAGAAGTAGAAAATACACAGGTGGTACACTGAAGGCCATTTTAATTTCTTACAATCTCTCACCATTTCCTTTCAGGTATTAGTAAAAGCTAACAGGAAAAATTACCAAAACAACAAAAACCCCTAAACTTTGGCAGAGAATAGCATCAAATCAGTCATTTAAAAAAAAAAATAATTAAATAAGAACAGTCTCCCAGACTGTACTATGGAGCTCTCAAGAAGCCTCTTTTTTTTTTTTTTTCTTTTTCTTTTTTTCTTTTTTAAATAAAAGGCTTCTAACAAATTTCTGGGAGAAAATTCAAATATCTTAACAGAAAAATAAGTTAAGGGAAATAACAACAAAAAAAGGTGTCATTCCAAAATAAGTTTTTCAAGACTGTCGTTCTAAGCACAAGGCAATAAATAAACCAATTGCTGCAAGACAGAAGCATGTGTCCTCCTGGATCTACCCCTGCATCACTAGCCAGTCCCACCGAGAAGGAGGGGGCCAGGCCAGGCATTAAAATTTATGGAACTGATTGTCCATTATGGGAGACACTTTGTAGTTTTACTGGACCAAAAGTTGGTGTTTAAACCAAAACATATTAATCTGGGTTAACACCTCTTCCATGTAGATCATGATCAGAAGATTAGCAAAGGCATGTTTACGCTATAAAAAAATCCTCAAGCAACTTCTTATACTAAGGTCCATAACATAGGGCAAGGTACTTGCTCACCAATAAACAGTTTGCTTGAAGCCTTATAATTTTTTTTTTTCTAATAAAGGCCTTTTATTAAGTGGTTATATGCAGCAAAGAACATTTGCAAGTTCTATGACAGCTCTAAGACATAAAAACAGAGCACGACTGAAGAGGCCGGCATTAGGCAGAGAGTAGCACAGAAACACATTTTTAAATGACTGAAGAGAAAAAGCACTGGAAAACTAATTTGCTTAAAAGCTTCTTCACAATAACAGGTCTAAAGATGGGGGGATGCAAAGTATTACTTTATTAAGATCCTGACTGACTGCAAATTACCACTGTGATTAATGCAACAACTTGTTAGTTTAGCAAAAGTGAGAATAAATTAACTGGGAGATGGAGTATCTCAGATTCAACAGTCAAAGGCTACAGCATATATTTGCGAAGGACTGTGACTCCCTAACACAGTCAAAGGACAATTTCACCATGGATCTGACTGTAGTTATACTGAACAGGATGCAGGCATCCTGTGTATTAACTCTTTAAACAGCTTTCTCTTTAAACAGCAAATGACTCGTGGAGGGGGGGAGAGCAGAGGAAAAACAAGCTGGGAAAAGCCATTATAAGCAAATCACTCTTCAGGTGGCAATAAAAGCCATGCTTTCAGCTTCATAACCATGTAAGGCACCCTGGGAAAAAAGCAAGCACAGATGAAGCAATGGCAGCCAAGCAAAAGGGTCCCTGAACTAACCTGGCTTCACAGGTTAGGTGGCAATGCATTTGTTAATATTGAGAGCAAAAAGGACTGGTCTGGAAAATCCAAGTACCAGCTGCCGATAGAAAGACATGCCAAGTTACTAAGGGACAGTGCCTGGTACATGATTCTCTCCTTCCCTGTGCCAAATTAGGCATATCAGCCAGATCCCAGCCTTTTCAAGAAGGTATTGTTGGACTGAGACTGATCTTTACCCTCCACGAGTTGTTATTTTTCATCCTGCTAAGATAAAATTTTGCCCTAGATGACTTTATCCTGCATAGAAACAATTAACTATGTTTTATATCTTTTTATAGCACCATCCTTCCCAACTCAGCCCACTAATGAAGTAACTTGAGATGCCATTAACATATTTCACATGCTACAATTTTACCATTAAAAAGGATTTGAAGTATTTTTCTGAACGAAGCCAGCCACACAAACCATAAGAAAATCTGTCTTGTACACTGGTATCAACATCAAGACTCAGGTATGGTAACTCTCCTCTTCTACATATATTACAACACTGCTCCTACGTTTATTACTGTATTTCCAGTTAAGAGTAGTCTACTTTACAGCAGCAAAAACTGAACAAAGTGGAGAAAGGTGGGGCATCTTGGCATCTGTCTAAAGTCTCAGAATGAATGGGATTCAATCAATTTAAAAACAACACAAAACAAACAAAAAAACCCCCACAAAAATGAAAGTTAATCATTTTATCTGAAAATATGTATTACACATCATACTACTAAAAGCTATTTGGACAGCCTGCAGCTTACAGCACCACTGTACTGGAAAGCAAACTTTCTCCCGGAGTCAAAGGCAGGATTAACCCAAATTTCATTTCTACAGAACCATTTCACCCGTAGGGATTGGTTGTTGTTTATGTGCCAAGGAAACATTGCTGGACCCTTGAATTGATGCTGTTGAACTGTCAGCACGGTCCCTTAGACCATTTTTGGCCTAACCAGTTTGTGCTCTCCCAAACAAGTCCCGAGAGGAGCTCAGGAGCAAAGACAGTTGGAGAAATTATTTTCACAGGAAGCCTGGATGTGACCCCTCTATCCTGGAGGGTAAGGAAGTTTAATACCACGAGTGCAGCCACACGCTGTCAGCTGGCCTCTGTGCGCGAAAACAGGCCCTGGCTTGGTTTAGCACAAGGGCGAGAGCACCCAGGATGGCAATGCATTCCCCTGCTTTACCAAGGTGGAAGTGGACCGAACTCTGCAACGTTTTGGTCTGTTGAGTTCCACCGACCTGCTGCACACACCTCCTCCACACCTGGGAACTGTTCATTCCCTGCCCCAGGCATCCATCCTTCGGGAAAAAAGAACCTCAGCACCTTGAGTCCTACTGATTGTCTGTGATTGCCTGGGAAAAGTTTCACTTTTTTGAAGAATCATAAGGGCAGACCTCAGTTGCCAACAAAGATTACAACTGCACGCGCTCCTCTCCTGACACAGAATACCTCAGGAGTCATTCCTTAAAAAGGAAGATTTGACAGGGTGAGAGAGGAAATGGGAGAAGACATGAGGCAAAAGGACTCTGGAAAGTAAGGACCACTTCCTCTTCTTTCCCCCACTCCCCCTTCCTCTTGTCTTCCCACTTTTCTCCCCTTACAGACTCCATATATGCAGCAATGGTAGGGCTGCAGAGTATTTCCTTCTAGGCGTACACAGCAGAGGAAAAGAGTTCTCAGTGTGCTTACCAAACTGAAGATATGCAATGTTTCACATTTCTCTTTTTCCCATGTGGTAGAACCTACGTACAGGTTTTTCTCTAAAAAGAGGCTAACCCTAATTATGTCCTAAAGGTTTGGGGACTGAAGAGGCTGAATATATAGTCTTCTATTTCAATATACCACAAAACTCAAATAAAGAGTATTTCTTTCTTTCCTTTTCCCCCTCTCCTCTATTGCCAGTTTGTCATCTCCGGGGGGGGGGGTTGTTTTTTGTTTTTTTTTTTTAAATACGGCAACTTTTCAGTAATGGAATTTACAGTGAATAAAATCAAAAGACAAAAAATTTCTTACAGAGAAAAAAAAGACAGAAAGCTACTAACAGCTATCATGTTTTAAGTGCTACAAGATGAGACAAAATATCTTCCTGTTGTTGCCATAAGAGAAATGAAAAACTGAAAAAAACCTAGCAGCAGCGAGCAAAATTAAAAGGTGCTAAGTTGGCCAAGGTAATACAGCTATGTTACAAAGAACAACTACACAGCAATGTGCATTGCAGCCCTACATTTAAAAATCTTTCAACACTGCTTTAACCATTTAGATTTTACACATCGGTAAATGATTACTTGTTATCTTCACCTTAATGCTGACTGAGCTCTGTAACTGCCTGACTTCAAACACAGCCACCTGCCTGCCTTTGGTATATTTATACATGTATACATGGAAAAACAAAAGGTTAGTACTGCAGATGAAAAAAAAAAAAAAGACAAAAGGGAAAAAAGAAAAAGACACCACACGACACGTTCTGCCTTCAGCAGATAGGACAACATGTCTCAAATGATCTCTAAATAGGCTAAAGTTGAGTTGATCTTACAATTATAGCGTAAACAATGCCTGGGTTGCGGTTATGCTGTTTGAAAAGAAAAACAAACAAACAAACAAAAAAAACCCAAACAAAAAACCAAAACAAAATCTCCAGAGACCTGTATCAACTTCTGTATGTTTAGCCATACCCTTAAAAGTTCACTATTCACTCACAAAGAGAAATAGACAAACATGAATATTCCAAGCGAACAGACACAGACCAGTCCAGTATTTAGTAATAGTTTAACTTTTGGAGTCTCTTCCAGCATTTGTAAACAAACAGTCTCTTCCTCCATCTCCCGAACAGCTCTCTTGTTCATGTTTTTACTTTTAAAGCCACAGAACCAATCTATGAATTTCAAATGTCTGTCTCTATCATCAGTCTCTTCCTCATGCTTTTTCTCTCCCATCAAAGCTGCTTGTCCATTCGAGTAACAATCTACTGGCGTCTCGACTTCAGAGTGACTCACAGAAATCACCGGGTTGCTGTCATCTCTGCAAGTAACCAGAAGATTTATATCCTCCGGCTTAATATTTTTAATATTTTCTTCTGATTTGCCGTTTGGAATGATATGGTTAGCATTTTCATTGCACTTGAGGATGTTCTTTTCTTGCACTTTGTACAGCTCCCCCTTTGAAGCGTTCTCTTTTACGTTCCTGTTTTTCACAGCCCAGAAAGTGGTCGTCCGAACCTGCTCCTTCGTAGGCGGAGGTGTGAGAAGGCTTACTACAAAGGTCACAATCCCAGTGATCCAGAACAGAGCTGTTGCAACATACATGTAATGGATGTTTTTGATAAAGCTTGGCCTAGTATCTGGCTGGTTACACTCCGGAGCACGATAGATAAATGCCAGTATCAACCGTATCGCTCCAAGAACAAACCCAGCCATTCCGCCATAGAAAGCCCCCTGCTCATTGCAACGCTTCCAAAAGATACCCATAAGAAACAGAGCAGCCACCGGTGGGGTCAAGTAGTCTGCTACCTCTTGAATATAAAGGTACATCTGACCACCTTGCATTTCTACAATTATTGGGACCCAGGCAATGCTTATAACTACCATGAACGCAACAAAGACTCTTCCCACAATCATCAGTTCTCTAGACGTCGCGCTCTTCCGAATGAGTTTGTAGACATCAAGTGTGAATATGGTGCTGGCACTGTTGAATATTGAGTCCAAGTCACTCATCAGTGCAGCGATCATCACAGCCATCATCAGTCCCCGTAGACCAACCGGCACAAGTTTCATCACCAAACGTGGGTAGGCAATGTTAGAGCATCCAGCTCTGCTCCCGCAGACTTGAAAACAGTGTTCCGGATTAATGCAGGCGATATCATCTGCAAACAGTATTCGTGAAATCATCCCTGGGACAACTATAATAAACATCGGCAGCAACTTTAAGAAGCCTGCCATCAGAGTGGATCCTTTGGCATGAGCAATGTTTTTTGCAGCTAAAACTCTCTGAACTATGACTTGATCAGCACACCAGTACCAGACAGAAGCTGGGGTCTGTCCCAGCAGAAATCCAGGCCAGGGAATATCTTCATCTGTTGGCTCACGCAACATTTTAAGAGCATCAGGCTTTGGGTCGACATTGCAGGAATTGGTATTGGAAATGTTGTAGGTTAACAAGATAGACGTAATATTTGGTGATGCTAACATATACCTTCTTTTAACTTCTTCAAACCCACCAACCTCCGTAATACTTATGATCATAAGTGTGAGGGCACCAATAATCATAAGCAGAGCTTGAAGTGTGTCTGTGTAGATGACAGCCACAAGACCTCCAGTCACAGTCAACAGTGCAGTCATTCCAATAAGGAGGATAACTGACAAATAGAGGTTCCAACCTAGCGATTCTTGAATAAAAAGCGCCCCTGAATACAAGTCAACTGAGAGTTTGGTGAAGATATAAAGAATTAGAGACAATGCTGCAAAATATATTTGAATTCTATGCCCTCCAAAACGCTTGGACAAGTATTCAGGCATGGTGTATACTCCTGACCGGATGTAGACTGGGACGAAGACCCATCCTAAAAGCTGCAAAAGCATTAAGGCGTTGAATTCCCATGCACCTACTGCAAATCCACTCGCCGCTCCAGATCCTGCGAGCCCAATGAAATGTTCACTTCCAATATTGCTCACAAATAAAGATGCACCAATAGCTACCCAGGTCATAGAACGCCCTGCCAAAAAGTAGCCACTTACGGTGCTCCGATTGTATTTCCACATGGCAAAAAAACCTATGCACATTACAAGCACGAAGTACAGTGCCACAATGGCAATGTCTGCTGTTTCCAAAGAAGCCCTCATTTTTGTAAACAAAATGACTTCGCACAGCTGACGTCCACTTCTCGCCCCCCAGCAAACGTCTTTTAAGCAACACGTGAACCAGTTAACATATATCAACACTGTGGATCAAATTCTTTGTCCCTTGGTTTGCTGTCCTGATGCTGGTGGTTGTGGTACATTTACTTTCTCCGCTTCTCAAATGGAAATTTGGAACTTAGCACGCACTTTTAATCCACATTCCACAAGAGCATCAGCCTTAACTCAGTTGATGTAGGAGAAATTCTTAGTTGCAGCTAAGTTTAGTGAGGCCTACTGTACCAACCCTGCAAGGCAGCAAAGACAAAAGACAAAGATTGAATTAGAGAAGAATTTCATGAAGTAATGAGAAAAAATTTGAAGTCTAGTAAAACAATGACTGAACACCACAGACTTTTTCCCCATTATATTTCCTGCTGTATTTATGCAATCCATAATACACATAATTAAATATTTGTAGAACTAAGTAGTAATGCCTTTTACAAGTCAACTTTAATGTTTACAAGTACCTTAAAGGACGCAGCAATTCTGGAGTATTAAATGACCCAAATTCCCCAGAACAAGGCAAGGAACAGAAATATATTTTATTCTTCCTTACTTTAGAGTCTCACAAGCCAAACTCCTCAAGCCACTAAACAGGCCTGCCTCTTTCAAGCAATCTTAGGAAAAACAAACAAAACAAAAAAACAAAAACCCATCGCTAAGGAGCATTAACCTAGCTAGTCATTTCCTGTATTGCTTTAGCACTGCACCCCACAAATCTTGTTAGATCCTGGCATCACATGCATGTACTTGAGACACCAGCTGGCTGCTAGAGCTAAAAATCAAAGTGAAGTCACTGTCAAAAAACAACATAAATTTAAGATCAGCTGGACAATCAAGGTTATTCCGCAGGTTTTAGACGAGTTTGCACCTGTTTGGGGTACAGATGATCACAGGGTTACATTTTACTCTGAAAGCTCTTCATACATATCCCACGTAATCTAAGTGAAGAAAAAGTCCCATTCAAGCAAATGACAAAAGCAAAACTACGCCCAACATCCAGCTTTAGGCTATTTCTGTCTGCCATGTGCCTTTTGATAGCCACACCCGTGTGGTTTCAGGATTTTTTGGGAGCACCCTAGGCACAGGAGGGAGAAGCAGATGGATTTTGGGAGTGGTCACAGTTGCCAGGAAGCGCTGTTCCCAGCACCGTCCTTTTGCATCCAAACATGAAGAGGATCACTAACATCAGAGGTAGAAGGTTTTGAGGCAAAGCATACCCTGCTGCTCTATTCCTGAATCCCCAGTCACACTCAATTCTACCTAAGCAAGTCAGGAAACAGGCACTCATTTAGGCAAGCAGGACTGAAGTGCTCAGTGTAGGGAAGGGCATAATAAAAAGACTTGCTGGCAGACAACCAGACAGGTGGGAAAGGGAGGGACACTGAAGAGCTGCACACTGGCTCCTACCTCTGCCACAGAGATAGGATGCTCCTATCTCCTATTTATGCCTTGGGAGGTATCATTTAACTATACCCACCCAAAACCTTTTAATGGGTTTAGAGAGTGCTGGACGTAAGATTCTTCTACTTCCTACAGTGAATGGGCACAGCAAGGGAATAGAAGACCAAAGCAAAGAACCAGTTTAGTCTAAAGATCAGAACAGAAGTCTTTAGTATTCAAGATTATTACACAAGAGTAAAGAACAGGGTCCGACTCCATTCCTCTTCCATACCTACTGGTAAAGGTAATGTAGGCACAAAAAAATCACTAGATCTTTTTGCTGACCATAAGGTCTACCAGCCTTAGAAGCCTTACAAGAATAAGCTTCAGGCACTCCCTCTTCCACTGCATTTGCAGAAGTGCTCTGGCACTATGCTGAAGCTCACATTTCCCTATTAATTCATCTGTGATTAACACAAACACCCAGATAACATATTCTGGTATTTGGGTGGTTGCTGTAGCATATTCGTTTTGTTTAAAAAAGAGTAAATAAAAACATTACAAATTCTCACAGAGACCATAATAAAAACTATAGTTAAGGTAGAAAATGCACACACTCCCCCCTCTGCCTTACTTTGTGCATTACTGAAGGCAGCAACAGTGCCGATGTAAGAATGTGCACTCCTCATTAAGGCAGATTATTTTAAAAATAGCTTACAGCAAACCACAACTTCAGCCTTAAGGAGAAATTCACAATCACGTTATTCGTACAAGCTGGCTGTTTTTCAAGAGTAGTTCAGAATCAAAAAAAGATAATAAGGGTTCCCTACCACCACCACAAACCCACATGAGAATACAGATATTCATTCTGCTGGAGTTATAGCCAATAATGAGAGACTATGGAGACATGGCACAAAATGGACTGATTACAGTAGTGTGCTAAATTTATCATGCTCATAAGCCTCAAACCACAGATATATTTTAAATTCTTCCACAGAAGAATTTACATTTATCCCCACCCGCAAATGCGGGTTAAATGGTCTATTAGTTTAATCCAACACAAAATTGTAAACACTTCAGATCCTATGACACCATCAGATACAAGTATAACGTACTATTCTTAGTTTTAAGCACTTTCGAGTAACACTTTAATAGTGTTGTATCTTTTACTATATTCACTAGATTTTCAAATGCAAATACATTATAATGTTTATACCAGAAGTATGAGTATTTTAAGGGAAGGGCAAAAAGAGATTTTACTCAGACACAGTGGAAAGAAGAAAAATTACTATACAGAAAATTAAACTAATGGGCAAGCTAAAGAAATAGTAACAACCAATATTTTCCCTCTTCTATTGTCCTGCTGTTACTGAAAAACATTAAGACTTGAACTTTAGTTCACTTCCCACCATCTTCCCTGTAGGTTAATTGATGACCTTGCAAAACTATACTGTACAGTAATACGCATAAATCACAAAAATTTGTTAAAACTAGGTCTATTTGATACAAGAGGTACCCAGCTCATAGCATGACTATTACAAGCATGTTCAAGCCCTCTGAAAAGCTTGTAAGTAGAAGATGCAGCTGCTTTTGAATACATTGTGACATTTCTCAATTAGGATACTTGCCAAACTACAATGGACTCATTCTAACCAAAATAAACAATATGTGAAGTTTCTTGAGCATTTTCCACCAGAAGGTACAGCCAGATCATGCATTTGAAATAATCAGTCTACAGCGACCTGAACCATCACCTTTGTAATCAACATCTGAATTTTGCAGGGTTCAGCTTGCTTGAGCAGGAAGGTGGAAAGTTTTCAGTAGCCACTACAAATTTGCTGCACTGTCACTAACTTACTGTACTAAAGTAGCTTCTTGTACCAGTTTCTTAGACCTAATTCTAAAATAACCCTGGAACTTTTTTTCATTACGAAAATGAGATTCGTCCCTCTGAACTTTCAGCAAGTTATGACCTCAAGTCTTAAGAAGGACTTTTGAGACGCCCCATGCGAGTTTAATCTCAAGTTATTAGAACAGCGTACACTGTGGCACTGACAGAAAAAAAAGACAGAAAGACAGCACTGCTGCCAAGGACTGTGAATTTTTTTCCCTAAGGCTGTTTTCTGGCTGGATCATATCAAAGACACAAAACAATGTGCTTCCCTCTTGTCTGAAGATAGAGGGCTACAGCTTTGGTGAAACAATGCATATGTCTCTCCAACAGGCAGTCTGTCCTTTAAGGAAAAAAAAAAAAAAAGAAAAAAAAAAGTCTTAAGCAATTCCCTGAAGATATACTAGATAATGTGAAGCAGATTTAGGGTGGGATTTTTAGGAGAAATTTTTATGATTGTTTTAAAGGAAAACTTTCTCCACAGTGCTTTTCTAATAAGACAGGTCTTTAAATATGCCAGAATCAAACTGCTTTCTGCTCAGTCTATTTCTCTTCGTGGCAGATAGGAAGTTTCTCAATTGACTCCCCTTTTCTCTTACAGTTAAGAGAGTCAGTCCCAATGGGCAACGCTTTAAGGGTTAATTTGAGGATGGGGATGCCCACATACCACACAGGAGCATCCACTGCTATCATTTGTTAGCAAATTAAGTACATACTTAACTTTACTCATAGACTTCAAAGTAGTTTTGAGGTTTGTTCTTAGAAATGTTTTTCTTCTCTACCTTCTTCAAGCACAGGTATGTTAACTCATACCGGTAGCATTTTACCTACTGAACAACTCACATGCATGGACAAAATGTACCCAGATCGCCAGGCTCAACACCTACATGGAAAATACTAACAATCAACAATCTCTCTGCCAGAAAAAAACGGAATACAAGTATCATGTCTTGAGCAGGCCTGTACAACATTCAATCCCTTGAGTGTGTTGTCTGGCCTGCTCACACTGCAGGCTACCTGCTATGGACACACAAGTGAGTTCCTGCCAGTCCACCGCTCCACAGTAAACACAGGGTTGTCTGAGGTAGCCTATCTCTTGGAGAAAAAAACAACAAAAAAAAACAAAAACAAAAAAGAGGAAAAACTTCATTCCATTTATTGCAGCGCTCTAAAAAACAAAAAAATAGGCGCACAAATGTTCTTCATGGAATGACTGGTACATATCAACTTATCCTTACATAGTACATGCCCTTGAGAAAGCAGGGGCTATCCTTGCCAGCTGCTCAACAGAGCCCTAAACCTCCAGGACCGCAGTTTCAGGACCTTCCCTTGAAAACCAGGAGCTGGGGCAGAAGAGCCGGGCAGGAGTCCCACCTGAGACAAACAGGGTATGTCATAGGAAGCAGGAAAGCTCGGAGGCAGAAGTTTACCTGTAGCATCTAATAAATAACTTGAGTTAAGGTCTGGACTAGCATTCCCAGCAGCTCAATGGGCTGCAGTAGAAGAGTACCGCATTTACAAGTTACCTGAACCAGCAGCAACCTGACTAACCTGTTTGCCACACGTGCTCTGCTGCTGCAAAGTGGTACTGCATCAACACTTCTGCTGGCCTTGGAGAACACAGGTGCCGCAGAGGCAACTCTATAAATCATCACTACCATAAAAGTCCAATTTGAGGTGCAAGGTTCAAGTCAGTCACTCAAAGGAGTTATGAACACATAATGCACTTTTTTTGTCTGGGGTTTCAGGAATTGCTCCAGTTCTGGTCTTCATTTTACTGCAGCATCAGAAAAAGAAGCTTGCTCCACAATACATTCTTCTCAATTCTTTTCTAAAGGACTGCAGAAGGAGACATGAGAGAAGTAAGTAACCTCGCAGCACGCAGTTCAGCAGAAGAAACAGAGAACTACATTGCATTTGCCAGTCAGAAATGTAATGCTACTGTGGACTATTACAGAAGCAGTAACTGGAGTACTGTAAGGCCAACTGAAGCTGAAGGGCACTGTGACTGACAGTGTTGGATTAGTAGATCAATGTAGTTGTTTTTAACCATACTTTCCCCCTATCCCAAGTGTATACACCTACTTAGGTCTCCCAGCAAGTCACAAATTAAGAAGGGGGGGGGGGGTGGTGGAGCAGAAGAGGATACAGCTTTATTGCAGTGCTCATTCAGTACTCCATAAACACAACAGAAGTTACAGTACTGCTGAACTGCAAAGCAAGAGGAAGATGGCTTATTTTCTGAAATCTATATCACTAGCAGTGCCTCAGCAAGCCACTTCATGCCACTGCCTGGGGCATTCACATTTGGATGGTTTCTTTCCCCACAAGTCACTCCCCAGCACTCTGTCAGGAATAGTGGATTTATTTGCTTCCACTGTTCTTCCAGAAACTCCAAACACCTGAAGGGGAAAGGTGGGGGGGAGGGGTGGTGGTGGGTGCTAAGCTGGGGACAGAAGAAAGGAGACAGAAAGTTCCTTTTTATTTGTTAAAATAAAGAGATACCAGAAAGACTAATATTCTCCATGCCTACCTAGACATACTGTAATCATCTTACTCAGTTCTTAAGAAAGACTAGTCCATCAGCTTAAGTTTAACTTAAAACTGACTATTAGTTTAAAGAAAATATGTAGGCAAGTACTTCCTTTTCCCCCTTGTCAGCCCAAAGAATTGGTTTATGCTTACACGGGGGACAGATGTTATCTGGGTTCTCTGAAGAGAGCTGAAAGTACAGCTGCTGCTCACTGAGCCACTCCTCCCCGGCAAATAAGCAGAATCATTCATGTCTCTGCCATAACTCAAGCAGATAACTACCAGAGGCTCAGATGCTCAAAGATGGGTTGTCACTATAAGCAGCTCCATTCCTCAGCAAGGAAACCTTTTCTTTGCAACTGCAGACAGATGACGTTCTTCCTTCTACAAAGAACTAGAAGCAGAAGAGGAAAGAGGGTACTGAGAAGGCATGTAGTCAACATAAAATAAGTAAAGAGCACTACAGGGCAAAGAGGGAAAACAAGCCATTTTAATGGAAGTAGGAGGGGGCATCTCCCCCAGGAGATGGCAAAAAAAAAGATAGAAGTTTCTAGCAACATGCAGCATCAAGCAGAATTCTCCCTGCCGGGTATGTGCATCAAGACATCAGCTTACATACCAAGTTGGAAGCTGCAGAGAAACACTGAGCCGAAAGACTCAAATTCCTTCTTGTGGCAACCTAAAGTTCAGAAGCCCAAACATTTTCACTGCCACTGGCAAGTACTATTTACCTGAATTAGTTTGATGAAGTACTTAGTCGCTAAGATCAACAGCAGAAGAATGGGTAAAACAAGCATAAACATGCAAGTATTTGATTTCTGTATTTAGGACCACAGTCAAGTTTTCTGGATGTAGAGGACAAACATTATCACCCTATTAGAAGCACGCCATCAGAAAGTGTTGTAAAATCTCTACCACTACTGAAGACGACCATTTTCTTTAGCTGCAAGGTACAATGGTGTTACCCATTTGGTGGTTATCACCATTCAGCAGTAACTGATGTAACTGGCATACTCCTAGCCTAGAAAAATGTGCGGGTTCACCCCATTTGATTTTGGCTAGGAGAGTATAGAATTCAGAAGTTACTTGGGGAATGAGAAAAAAGTAGTGGAAGTGTCAGTCACCATGCAACTGGGCAAAATACTAGGAAGAAATTCTTCCTAAAATTTCTAGGCAGAATAAAAATATAAAACCAGACTCATTAAGCTTATTTAGGACTTCCTCAAGTTCTTATCACATTTATGGCTGCCCACAATCTTTCCAAGAACATAAAGCATCACAAGTTTTATTGAAAGGTGAGACAGAAGTTTCAGGGGTATATATCATCCTAGAATTTAAGTTTGAGACCCTCCAAACTTCCTAGTCTGCTGGGTGCTCTTGCAAGATTTCTGATCCTTCTTGGGGATTTTAAGACACCAAAACAAGGCTTAAATAAAGTTATATTGGTTATAAAACAGCTAGTGCTATTCTACATCAAGCTTTGCAATTACCTATATTAAAAGCTACCAAACATTAATTTATTTTTCTAATAGTCTCAAACACATCAACTCCACTGAACACATTCCCCTCCTGTATCAATGCTCTGCACGTACCTTTGTTTTTGATTGTTATTCCTTAGATATTTGCATAACTGAAGCACAAGGACTGGCTTGCAAGTGGACAAACCAGGATTAAACAAAGATGTGAGAAATAGCAGAACAACAGTTCCTATGTAGTTCCTCACAATCTTATTTCTAGGGTTCATCACCCTTCCTTTACACCATCTGCTTCTTTCCCTCTCCTCTCATCCCCAGGGGTGCTGCATCTTCTTTAGTATCTCATTTGCAGCACCAGTATTTGCACTAGTGCTCCCACTGCACAGGCCCTTCATTTACACAGACATTGCCTTACTTTCCATATTTTCACTTCCCATCTTTCCTGTTCCACTTCTACATAACAGTTATATTTTGCCTATCTGTCTCCCTTTTGTTTCTCTCTCCCTTCACCTTCTTATCAGCTCTTCTACAGAATGCACACCAGAGATATTCCTGTTGGTCCACTGGGCAGGCAGTTTTGAAGGGAACAACCTGGTGCCCAGTGGTTCCTGCTGCCCTTGGATAAGCAGCACAGACGCTGCTATATGCAGCTCTATCAAGCAACTGCTTCCACATCAGCAGCTCTTACATTGCCACAGACTTGTAGCAGGGAGGTTGGGGCAGCTGTAGCTCAAAGAATTGGCAGCCCACTCTGGCTGGAGTCTGACAAAAAGCAAGGTAAGTTACTTGATCATAATCAACAACCACCAAAGTAATTTTTGGGTGGAAATTGCCAGCGTTATGGCCTGGAACAAAGGAACTGGAGAAATCAGCTTCTGAAAGAATATATAAAGAAAGCAAGAACTTCCATCATTACAAAATATGGTATGTATAACGTACTAGAAGAAAGCAAACAAACACACATTCATACTTGAATTAATTTAACAGCTTATTCTCAGTGATATAATGGACATCTTTAAAAGAGTCAGTCACTTTTGAGGGTTCTTATAACAATGGAGAGCAATAATGCTATTTTGTCACAACAGGTTCTCCTTCCTTCTTTTTCAAGAGTTAAAGGATAGACAATCTGCTCTCATGCTGAAGTTTACAAACATCTCCCTCTTCATGTACATGATGCACCCACATATATACATACACGCAGAGAAGAGATACACAGCCAAGAGAGAAGAGCACATTGCTAAGTAGGTAACAGGGGCAAAGAGAAGTCATATCTTAAAGGTTAAGTAGCCATTCCTGCCCACTGAAGAGGGGCTAGCCAAATCCCACTGAAGTCTGCCAGTCCCAGCACGGACACAAGGACCTACCCACAGTCCTGCCTCGGTGCTCAGGCTTGCAGCTCTACAGCTTAGGGAACAAGACTGGCAGAGTTAACCAGGGCATCCCATTACCTACGCTCACTCAAGCACATCAGTCGATACGCTGCAGAAGCCTGTATAAACCAAGAGGCTTTTGAGTCCCTTATTCTTGCTATCAACTTAGTACTCACTTTGGACAACTTTGCCAAATGCACTGAGCTAACAACTATCTGCTCTAAAAAGGCTTAAACTATTTTGTAAAAGAGAATAATCCTCTACCTCCCCCCATACCCAAGCCAGGCAATATCCCACCTTTGGCAAAAACTTAGAAGACGACCACTCTCAAGTCTTAAGATTGAAAAGTGGCAAACGTCAGCCAAGAAGGTACCATTCTCAAATGCTGTCTGTATCACACACTTCAAAAGCCAGTTATTCTTATGGAAATGCTTAAGGCAGAAAACAAAAAGCTGACTCCTACAGGAGAGTCAACGCTAGATCTTGTGGTTTTCCAATCTTGACTTTTAGTTCCAACTCTTTGGTCTTCCTTCCAGCACCACCCCATGACACAAGGGTCCTTCCCTGCTAGGCATAATACTGTGAAGAAAAGCCTGTTTCAGCCTACTAAAAAAGTAAAAGGAAATAGAGGAAAACTTGTGTAATTTTAACCTGCTAAGTACAGGAGAGGGGCAGGGAAGATGTACCATTCAACTGTAAGAACAGGCAGGTTCGCCAGAAAGGAAAGAAAATACAACAGTATCTGCCTGCTTACTGCCCTCTTCATCCTCCCCGCCTTCTTCCTAGCAACTAAGATATCAAAAGCCCAATTGCTGCAGCTGCCTACACAGCAATTAAGTGTAATAGTCAAGATGTCAAGCAACGCTACTGCCCATTACTTTGGTTTTCCTAAAATAGCCCACAATCTCCACAGCAGGTAGGGAATTTTTGAAACACGGCAACCCACTCCAAAGGCAACAAACAGATGCTGAAGACAAGTTACATTGTGTGAACATGTCAGTCAAACCGAGAGCCCAGATTCACTGTAGTATTACAGAGGTGTTTGCTGAAACAAGGTAATGAGGTTTTAGACTAGGACACATACTATGTACAGGTGAAGTCGGGGGAGACGAGTATGCTGCTAATAAAATATTGATATGCTTCCTCATTTTTTGCGAAATACTCTAATATAAAGTACTTCCAAACTGTCCATTCACTTCAAACAAAGTTGTTTTGTTGAAGACGGGTGTCCCAGCTCGCAACAGTCGAGCAGCAGCAAGAACAGCAAGGGAATACCGCCACCTTCTCTCTCTGTCCTAGGTTCCCCGGCTGCCAATTTTCCTTGGAGGGTGTCTCGCATTGCCGCCCTGTGGTCAGTCTGCAAAACAGCATCAGAGCAATAGGAAGCCATTTCCAGCTCTTCCTTCCCCTTCCCCCCCACTTCCTTCCCCGGGCTCTCAGGGGAGTTTCGGCAGGTCGAGAAGGGTAGGAAGAGGAAGCCTCCCTGAAGAGCTCTCCTTTCTCCAGCAAGCGACAACTCCTGCTAATGCACTAGCGGGTCACTACCCTTTCCTGCTGAAGGTCCTGCTCTGCCATAATCCCCCTGCTGAAAGCTGAAGATGACTCTCCTGGGAGAAAGTTAGAAACAATTAGAAATTCATCTTTTGCTATGAATAGTAAAGTTTAGAGCATGAACAGCTGTGTCTTCATTTTGCACCTCTACCTTCACCACAACAGTAGTCTTTGACTCGGGCTCTTGAGGGTAGGCAATGTATTCTGCACACACATCTGCACGCTACTGATAACAAGTCTGCCATCGAACTCCCCAAGCTCACCATACTATTTGTTACTTGCATGTTGGAGTGTAGAAAGACACACACGTGGGAAAAATTCATTATTTCCACCCTAAGTTCCAGTCACTTCACTGGCCTCACACCTTTCTTTTCCCAAAGCATCTCCTCCATATACTCACACACAGAGTAACACAATCCTCACTACAGCTACTCTTCAAATACAGTGATGCCACAGAGAAGAAGTTTTTTATTTATTTATTTTGGGGGGTGCTTTTAGGATTTTTTTTATTATTGTTTTCCCTAAGAGTCACTGACTGGGGTCTCTGCTGAGCAAGGTCTCTGTCCACAGGCAATTTACAAGTACAGTATTTCTAGTGCAAGTCAATTACCTGATCACATGCTACCTACAAAACGGGACAGAGAATGGCTGCTCAGCTTTGACTTCAGAATAAAGTCACAAGGTTTTGTGAAAAGTACACGCAGACAACCGGTGACAAAGTTTGAAAGTAAAGGTTTTCTCCCTTGGCTTCCCCCCTCCCCGCCAAGCTCTTTGGTGTTGCATTTTTAAGACACAAAAGAAAGCCGAAGAAGTCTGCCAAGAAGCAAGGGGACATGGGAGCATCAGGCAGGACCGAGGGGTCATGCTCACCCTGTAACCATGTCGAGGCTAGCTGGGCAGGGAGGAGACCAGCTACACAACAGACTCCATGGTTCACAACAGAAACTACATGCAAGAAAAGAATGAGGAGGGATCCCTGACTTGAACACAAGCAGTGCTAGGGAGCAACAGAGTTTAAAGCAACAAAAATGAATTTGAGGCATTTATTCTGCCTACATCTATGAAAATGCCAAGGTAACTATTACAGAAAATTGGGGGGAGGGAGGGAGAACCCCACAGAATCATGAAGCTTGCCTCTGAAGAGACCTGTGAAAGTCTACCAGACTGTAGCTCTGAGAAGGTTTGTGCTCAAGCTGCCAGGGGGCTCACAGGAGTTAATGACAGCCCTAAAGCGCAAGAAAGCCAGGTGGCAGGGGCTTATTTTTTTTTTTTTGCAAGGCAGCGGAGCTGTCAGAGATGAGGAAGGATGCCACAGACACCAAGAGAAGAGTCAGCACTTGCTCAAGCCTCAGTAGGCACCAGAGCACACAGCCACCGCACAGAGGGACATGGCAAGACAGTGAACACCTGCCCAGGGTAGCTTCATCAGGAAGCATTAGTGTTAAGAAGCAATGTAATTTATTCAGGACTGTATATGATCTCTCCAACTTCTACAGGAAGGAGTTGTGCAGTCAGTCCATAATTTCAGACTGTTTTATTAGCCCCATATTCAGGTCTCCATGTTTTCACTAATTTAAGTTAGCATTACAGTCAATATTATGCACTGCTATAGGGGTCATTAGAGAACCCTTTGCCAGGATTTAGCAGCACCACGTAGCATATAACCACTACAGAAATTTTTTTCATTACACAAAAAAGGCAGCAGTAGCAAGATACTAGAACGCAAAAAAGCACCTAGATCTGGTGTACTGTCAACAGCAACAAAAAAAACCAGCATCAAGAGACAGACTCTCTAAATTTTAGAGTTACAACAAGGGTAGGTTAAAAATAGCAGTACACCTGAACCAAAACTTAAGTGTTTTAACATAATCACTGAGCTAAAAAACACGTTAAGATACATTTATCAGGAAAGAATATACTGGAGAGTCAAATTTCAAAGAGGAAAAGGTTGCAGATGTTAAATCCTGAGTGCATCAATGCTCATTAGAAGCATCTTACAGCTAAAAGCTTACCCCTGCATCTCTCTGCTCAGATCCTAGGAACCGAAGATCCTTTCCACTAGACAGCACTCCATGGCATCCTTTCAGAGTAGTCAATTTATTTGTGTCTCAGTATTATGTCAGATTTGCTACGCTTTCTGTCCTGCTCTGCACTGATAGCATCTGCACAGCATAATGCATCTCCCACATTAACAGCACGTATACAAAAAGCATCTCATCACCTTACCTATGGCTTATACACTGATGAGGAGGGGTGTGGAAAGAAAAAAAATTTTAAAAAAATAAATCGTATGTTGACAACCCAAGTCCAAAAGCAGAGTGTTTTGTCAGAGCAAATGCTGTTCCGTGAGGTGGTGCAGCAATGTCACCAGATTTTTTTCCCTGTTGCTGTATTTCTCCACTAGAGGACTCACCTGAGAAGTCTACTACAGCTTCTGCAGTTAAGCCAAGTTAAAAAAAAAAAAGCCAACCCTGACATGTGGATGGTACATGTAAAATGAATGGAAATGTACTAGTATATGTAGCACATGTAATACATGAAGACATGCTTCTGTAACTACAAAAGAAACACAGCAATGCTATTTAGCTTCTAGCTATTCCATGACAAATATACATGTTCATTTAAATGAAGGTTAAATGCAAGAGCAAGCATATCCACGCTGGGTCAGATCAGAAGGGTTACAGCCTAGTGTAAGTGCTGCTACATTCCAACACCAGCACTGCATATTAAGCTGGAAAGTAGCAGATAAACAAAGGCTATAGAAGGTACTAGAGAAGGGCCAGTATCAGCTATTATCTTCCAAATAAAGGGTCCCATCCACACAGAGATGCTTCTATTTTATTATTATTTTTACGCACAAGTACACACACCCCCCGCACTGATTCAGCTCTTGTAAACCAGAAAGAGCATCATAAAACCTCACTTGCTCACACCACAGCTTATCATCATGCCGCCAAAACCAGCGGCAACGGCTAGCAACCCTTCCCATGGGTGATACAGCGAGCCGTATCAGCAGAGCTCAACTGGTGTTAGCAACGGCAGGAAAAAAAAATAATTACTGAGACTTCCCGGGTACAGATGGGGGCTAGAGAGGCAGGGAGCTGGCACCCCATGAGGGGAAGCTCACCGGAGCGAGCTCTTGCTTTTCCCCACCAAGGCTCACCACAAGGCCTCCCAGAGGTGAGGGGACCTAGCGTGGGGCTGCTGCGACCTAGCCAGGTACCCAGCGAAGCCATGGCAGGTGCTGGGGAGGGGGAAGGGGAGCACACGGCAATGGAAAGAGCTGGTGCTGCAGAGGAAGAGGGGGACGTGCTGGCACCCATGTTTAAGGGCAAGGAAAGGGCTAAGTTCACTTGCACTAAGCTAAAGGGCGGGGTGGGGGGGATAAGAGAGGGAGAAATGCATCTATTTCGCCAAGCGTGGGATCTGCTTACCTGCGGACCAAAGGGGAGGGGGGAGAGAAGGGGACTGCGGCTCTAAGGGAGCAACTAAGCAAACTCTCCCAAGGAGCGGGGGTAGGGGAGGGAGGAAAAAAAAAAGAGGAAGGGGAGAGAGGGCAGAAAAAGACACAGGAGCCTGAAGCACCCTGCGCAACTCCACTTCAGAGCGCGGAGGGCAGGGCTCGCCCCGGGGGAAGGGGCCGGCCGGGCCGCCCCCCGCCCTGCCGGGGGCCCGGGCGTGAGGCTGCCGCGGCGAGGCCGACGCGCGGCGGCATGGAGAGGAGGCAACGAGGGACGCCGGGGGGCTGGGGCGGGGGGGGGTGGGGGGTGTCTGTCAGGTCCCACCTGGCTCCCTCCCTCCCGTCTCCCCTCCCTCACTCACCCTCTGCATGGCTTTCAGGATCAAAGCCAGTTCATAGCGGGGCATCTTAGAGCTGGCTTGTGGCAGGAGGAGCGGGGATGCGTCGGGGCAGAGGGTGGGGAGGTGGGGGCGGCGGCGATGCCGGAGAAGGGGGGGAACTGGAGGAGGAAGGCGCGTCCCCGGCGGCTGGCGACGACTCCTACCCGCGCGGCTCCCAGGCTGCACAGACACCCGGGCGGACGAGCGGGCGGCGCGGCTTAAAGGGCGCCGGCAGCTGCGCAGGCTCCGCCGCGCCGCCCCCCGCCCGCGACAAGCGCCGCCTCCGCCGCGCACACGCCCGCCCGCCGGGGGGCCGCCGCCACCCGCCCGCTCGCGGGCTGCCCCGCCGCCCCGGCCCGGGGAGCGGGGTAAGGGGAGGCGGGAGAGGGGGGACACCCGCCGCCGGGGAGCGGGCCCGAGGCAGGCGGCCGGGCCGGGCCGAGCTGAGCCGCGACGCGGGCGCCGCCTCCCCGCTGCCGGCGGCGCGGGGCCTGCGCCCGCCTTCCTCCTTCCCGCCGCCGCCGCGGCGGCTGTGGCTGCTGCAGGGAGTGGAAATTTCCACTGTGTCCGCCCCCTCGTTCTCCCCACCCCCCCGCTCCGAGCGCACACACACACCCGAGACCGCACATGGAGGGGGGGGAGGGAGGACAGTGCCGGCGGCGCGGGGGGCCCTTACGCCTGGCTCCTGGCCGCCGGCGCCCATGGCCGCGGCCCTGTGGCCGTCGTCCCCGCGCACCTGGGTGGGCTGGCACCGGCAGCAGGCGGCACGGCGAGGCAGAAGTGCCCGTGTGCCGGAGGACGAGGCGAGGGTGCCGTGGTGGGACAGGGCCACAGGTGCGGGGCACCCCCGGCTCTTCTGGAACCTTCCGTGCCCTAGTGCCTCGGGGCACCTCAGTGCCTGTTGCCCACTGACAGGAGTGCAGGTGGATGCGGCCCACCCGCAGCAGGCTGGGTGTGGGGACCCGAGGGGCGACGGGGTCGAGGGAAAACGTGTGGCCAGAAGATAGCTGGCCTCAATGCCCGGGTGCTCCTGGCGAGGGAGCTTCTGGCCAAACGTTTCCCAGCCAGCGGTGCTCGGCACGCACCCTTGGCATTGTACTCGCACGCAGCCATCAAGGTCGGCGGCAGAGATACCCTCTGTCAGCAGCACGTCTCATGCTGGCGTCCAGCCATGGCTGCGCCAGAAGCCTACAACCACCTGCATCCACCAAAGAGGGG
The DNA here is from genome assembly GCF_026419915.1 of Harpia harpyja. NCBI lineage: Eukaryota > Metazoa > Chordata > Aves > Accipitriformes > Accipitridae > Harpia > Harpia harpyja. The sequence continues at coordinate 16,458,113 of NC_068947.1, forward strand.
CATTTGGAGAGCCTGGCGGTACACCAGGCTTGTGTCGACAGTATTTTTTTCTTCCACAGCAGCGTCCCTGCAGGGGTACCCCCTTCCCTCACTCTCACTCGTACCCCAGAGCACCCAACACACAGGCTGGCTTTACGGAGAGTGAGTTCACACCAAGTTCTGCCCAGGGTTTTGAAGCCCTCATCGCTTGGCCCTGTCTGCTCTTGGAGTCGAGGGAGGCAGGGGGTGAGAGAGCAAAGCCATAGCTCAAGGGGAAGCAGGGAAGAAGGCAGATCTCGAGATTAAAAAACTTTAATGAAATAGCTAACTATGAAATGCCAGCCCCACCCTGTCAAGAGAAGCCTCAGCATCTCACCTGGGAACCCCAGCCATGCCCTTCCACACCAACAAGCAGGGTCACTTGCTTTTGCTCTGCTTGCACAGGAGTGATACCATAGTTGGTGAAACGAATCCCAGGTGCAGGTATTACTAACTGAAAAATTTTCCCAGCACTTTCCATTGTGACTTGCAGCACAGCCAGCACTGGTAGTGCTGTGGGCCTTCCTTGTCTTAAGCAGATGTGAGTTCTAGGCAGTTCCCTACAGGTACTGTGCCCTACAGGCACAACAAAGCCTATGTGGATGCTAGGAGCTGTTTTGTGTACCACTACAAGTTATCAGCTGTTCAGGATGAATTGCTTATGCAGAAGTGTTTACACATATTCCCAAACTCCCACCCCCCGGTGCTTAGGCAGTAATTGCCAGTCAGCTGACAGGTATAATTTACTGCCTGGTGGTGCTTACCACATACAAGCCCTCCCTAGGTTACTTTGCTTGCTTTTTTTTTAATACGGTGTTGTCTGGCCTGAGTTTCTTCCTTGTTCTGAACAGGTGCCCAGTCAGTTCCAGAGGAAATCCAGATAGTTTGTAAGTGATGGTCCCCAATGGAGGTGAGAATGCCCAGGTATCCCTGCCATACACACATGATCAGACAGCCGTTCCCACTCTCCCAGTGCACCCTGCCTGTGGTGGCACGGTCACACATGAGCCACACTGTTCTCTTCCCCCAACATGAAACCGCTACACCCTGCTGCTCTACCAATGCTCTACCTGCTTACAACACTCCTTTGCCAGAAAAAAGGAAACGCATTCAATCCCTGTTCCTGAAGTCTTTCTCCCTCATACGCAGAACCTTATGCAAATCCCCAAGTCTATATACTGAAATATCTAGTGCCGCTTTCAAATGCCAATATTTGATTCTCAGTTGGATATACATTGATATTCACCGTTCATATTCATTTCTAACTACATTCCACATGCAAGCCCCGCAAATACGCATCTGCATGTGGCCAACAAACCCTGCCCCCCTTTTTTGTGAATCCCACCCACCCACCCACCCCTGTACTTCAACGCTGCATCTCAGGACGCTGCAAACTTAAGACTGAGCCTGAGTCCACTTACATCTGTGCCTGGGATTTGCTCTCACATGCAGAAACACTTATGCATAAGATCTAATAAACACACTCCCAGACAGGCGTTTATATATTCACTGAATGTAATCTGTATGCCTGAGGGTCTCTCATGCATATTAGCAACACAGATACAGTGACTATATCTGTGTCTGAATGCCACACATGTATGGGTGCTGGACTCATGCATCATGCCTACGTGTAGCCACGCACACTCGCTTATGCACTGACTACTGCATACATCTGCGACATCCCATATCTTTGTGGGAGTTCCTAATGCTTTCTGATTTTCTTGCTACTGAGGTAGTGTGTCCACCAGGTATGAGCTACCTTGAATCTCACAGGTTGGTTTTTTCCTCAAAGCACTAACCACAAGTATCCAAAGGTTGTAGGAAACTCTCATTTAATATTTAAAAGCACATGGTTATAGAGGAAGATCTGAAAAAACATGTAGTGGCCATGCCCTAAATACTCAGTAAGGAAATATAAACTCCCCTAATATAGAATTATTTATTTTTTTTAAGTAACAAGTGTAAACTTGACTTTTGAGAGGCTCAAGTCATGACTTTTTCATGCTGGAGGTTGGGCGTGCTACAAAGGCAAACCATCCTCTGCATCTTAGTGTCTTTCACATCCATCCCTATGCCGGAGAGCAGCACAGAGATCGCTAATGAATAACATCACTCTTTCTAATAAAGCACAAGATAAAAATACATCCTCATGCATTCTATATGGATATGTAAATACAGAACCTATTCTGTGAAAAAGCTGTTGGAAATGTTTTATGGAATTAAAAAATGTCATGCAATATCTCATAGACTCCTGACAAAGAAGCTAGTCCAGCATGGCAGGATTAAGGGGAAAAATTACTGCACTTTTAAAACCTCAAAATTACCATTAATAACGTCTCTAAGCACAACTAGATTGCACCTCAGTGATCTTTTCTTATGATGGAATATACCTAGTTTTGAAACAAGTATTCTGTGCACCATAGAAAAAGCAATTCTCTCCTCTTAATAAAAGCTTTAATTTCTAGCTGTGATACGTTGCACAATATCAAAATAAAATCAAAATTTATCACAGGTTTAGGACTAGGATGTTGGCTGTCTTGAACTTCAGATCAGGACAGATTTTCAGAGGTGTTAGTAGAAAACAGAATTGCCTGTGGAAAGAGTAATTACGCTGCCAAGTGTGGTTTTGTTTGCTTGTACTGCTGTTTGTCTATAGACTATAGACAGGGATGTAGATACAGATACAGATACAGATAGAGATACGTGCCTCTTCTCCCTAGTATTTACTCACCTTCTCAGTAAGGTTTGTAGCTGAGCATTATACATTTAAGGTAACAGCAGGTGAACTAGGGAGTAAAAAGTCTGCATGGGAATATCTGGATGGCTCTGCAGTCATGGCAGTGATTGTGGTCCAGACATACTCCAAAGAGGTGATGGGAGTATCTGGGTCAGAACAGTGAAATATCAGAAGTCATCGGGTCCCAAGGGAGCAGATGAGTGAGCAAAGCTGAAGTGAAGGAGATAGTATTAAGAGATGGAGCTGTTGTAAGCTTGTACATAGGGCTCCTGAAGTATCTGCCTGGGAATATGTCTCTTAGACACGTGGGCAGGGTTGCCGCTGGAGGAAGGATTGAAAGGAAGCAGAGCTGAGAAATGAAGGAAAAGTGGGACTATCAGGGTAAAGTGTGGGCCAAAGAGACCAGAGCAGGGACAAGTGGGAAGGAATGTGGAGGAGATTGTGATGTGGTGCTCTCAAACTAGGGCTAGGATCTAATGAGAGGATGTAAAAGAGAGGGCAAGGGGGAAGGGAGAAGTAAGAATGGATGGAAAAAGACTAGGATGGAGAAAGGCCAGTCTTGAAGAAGACTAGGACAGGGAAAGATGGGGTAGCAGGAAGCTGAATGGGCTGTGCGAGGAGAGAGCAGGAAGAATCATGTCTTTCAGACCTTCTAATAAAACCACAGATCTCTGGATTCCCCACACCCACTCATCCCCTGCCACTAGTCCTCTTCTGTCAGCAAATACCTGTGAATCCCCCAACAAAGTAAATTTGTCTAATATTCCTCCTGTCCACACACGGATGACAAGCCACTGCTCTTACCGGTTCCCCTGTTAGCTCAGAGTGGCAGTTAGCTCTGTGGTAAAGCTAAAAGCTTCAGCCCTAATGACATTTACAACAATATGATGCTGCATGATGGAAAGGGGGGCTTGATTTTTTTTTTAACTGTTTGCTTTTTTAAAAGCTAGATAATTGCACATATAAAATCTGCTTTAAATGAGGACTAGGTTGCAAAATCAATACTACATAATGAGGAGTGTTATTTTCTCCTTCCTCTCCTTTGCATATGCATATGCAAAGTATATAATTGCATACTTTTCTTTCCATGGGATCTCTGCCACATTTCTTTTTCAGGGTGGAGCTGCTCTGGAGCTGTGTCAGGACTACACAGTGGAGGAGGCCACTGTCTACAGGAGTTTTTCCACATTTGTTTCAGCAAATGGGAGATGTGCAGTAAATGACAGCACAGGGTCATGTGAAAAAGGATGAGCTTTTGGTTAAAACAGCTGAGCTCTGCCTTAGGAGTGGATTCAATCCCTCCTTTGCCGCATAGTTCTTGTATGATGCTGGATTAAGTCAGTTAAACCACACTTCTTGCAGGTGGCCACAAATTTCATGCTCCTAGTTTCTGGGTATCTGAATTCACATTTTGTGGTCTAATTTGCAGAAGTGCTGAATGATCCCAGATGAAACTGAATTCAATGGGTGCTAGACATATAAAGTGCTCTGAATGAAAAACGTATCAACTACTTGAAATATTAACTGTCTCAAACTAGTAACCAGAATCTACAAAACCTTAAACTACAGACAATTCTAACCCAAGCCCATCACAAAACCATTGCACCCAAGAGGTAACAAAATGTATTTATGGCTGATGATTCTTTTCTATGGAAAGGGGAGGAAGAGGCATTTCTGCTGTTCAGCCTGATACTCCAGGAGGTCTCCTGCCCACCGAAAACCCAAATCGACATGGTGTGGTAAGGTTGCTGTGACTCACCTGGCCCTCTCACAGAGACCCTATACTGCTCCTTTGCATGTGTGTTAATGGTTCTGCCAGGTCGGACCATGAACAAGTCAAATACAGCTGCATGGTGGTGGGAGTGACAGTGGAGGTGTCAGGAGATCTGACAGGGTCCAGTTCTTCCAGGCAAAGGCACTGGCTCTGGCACACTGGAAATTAATGTGTGGTTGGGAAGGTGGAGTCACCAGGAGGGCTTGTGTGACTTTTCAAGAACTGCTGAGTGCAAGTGGGGCCTAGGGAAAAAAGTGGGAAGAGAGGGCTCAACTCTGTAAGTAAGGCTTTAAACTAGGAGGTAGGCAGGTCAGTGATACGAGTCCAAAAGTAACTGTAGCAAATGATAGTTTATGGGGAACACAAGATGACAAGGAAATATCTACAAATGCATGAGCAGGTAGAGGAAGACCCTGGAAAGAAAGCTGCAGAGCCACAGCAGGTGCACCATCAGTTTCTGTGCCCAGCTTACAGGCAGCAACTTGTTTAAATCTCAGTAAGTAAGTGGCTCATTAGCCCTCCAATGTGACCATACACTACAGCAAACTAAGGACAAGAATAAAAGCATAAAAGGAGCCTGTAAGAATAAAATCAGAAAGGCCAAGGCAAAAAAAGTCAATATAATTAGCAAAGGAAAGAGAGGGTAACAAGAAAGCACTTCTATGCTTTAGAAGTTAGAGAAAGACAATGGCAAAAAAAATTATCTACCCTTTGACAAGGATGGAAAGCTAGTAAGAGGTGACACAGAAAAAGCCAAAGTGATTAATGTCTTTTTCCCCTCAATCCTCAGCAAAAAGAATTAACTATGATCAATTGACTAATCATTAATGTCTAAGGCTAAATAACAGAAAGAACAGAATGGACTACTTTAGTAAGTCAGTTATTTTCCAGCCAGACAGAAACTAACTGAGAGCAAGTGGGAATCTGGCTGAAGCAATCCTAAAGTCATGAGGAATCCTTTCCCACAGCACGTGGGGAATGAAGACCGGTGACAGGGGATTGCAATACCCGTTTTTAAAAAAAGAAGAAAAGCAGCTTGAGGAATATAGGTGGAGAAAACAGCCTAACTTGAATTGCTGGAAATATATTGAAACAAATAATTAAACAAAGTTTTCTTTTGTGTATGGGAAATAATGAAATGATAAGTAGAGGCCAAGAAAGATTTGCCAGGAACAAATCATGCTGAACCAAGCTAATTTCCTTCTCTGACAAGTAGCAGGTCTTATGGACAATAGATATTGCATATCTTGACTTGAACAAGGCTTTCAACACAGCCTCTTGTGATTTCTTGTAAGAGAGCTAAAACGAAACTATTGTAAGGTGGACTCATAGCTGCTTAAAAAAAATAATAGAAGAGGAATTATCATCAGTTCATTGTTGAAGTGGAAGAATTATGGAAAGCAGTTCTGCAGATTCCCTTCCCAGGACTCGTACCACTCACTATTTTCGTTGTGTTTTGGAAGATGGCATATCGAGTATGGCTACCAAATTTGTAGAGAAAGTTCTACAAGCACCTTGGCAGGATTAGCATCTTGATCATTTGAAGAAATGGTCTGAAAACAATAGGATTCAGTGCAGTAAAAACAGGTGTAAACTATTACATGTAGGTAAGAATAAACCCCCAAATAGAGAGCAGCCACCAAGGCAAAAGACCTACACAAAAATGCCTTGGGGATTTTGGAAGAGTTCAAGCTGACTAAGAATTAAAAACCCCATACTGGTGTGGAAAAGCAAGTATTGTGCTGAAATGTATAAACTGGCTAGGTGAGATATGTGAAATAATTTCTCCACTCCTACTTAGCACTGGTGAGGTCTCAAACTGGAAAATGGACTGATTCACTTTGGTCACTAAACTCAAGAGAGGAATGGGCAATTAGGGAAAGTCCTGAAAGCAACAAAAAGTACTAAAAGTCTTAAAAAATGACCCAGGGGGGAAATCTCAAAGAATTGGACTTGTTTAATCTAGAGAAAAGAGGACTGAGAAGAAACACGATAATAGTCTTCAAATATGTTAAAAGGTAGCTGCCCAGTGGAAGGCAGTGGGTAACAGTCAATGCTTAGAGGGGAGCAGGGAGCTTAAATAGTATCTAGAGTTACAGTTTCTGTTATATATAAGGAAAAACTTCTAGCTAGGAGGCTAAGAAAGCCTTGGTGCCAGTGTAGGTCACTGAGTCTTTAGCACTGATGGTTTTAAACACAGCTGAAAAAGGCATCATTTAGATATTGTTGAGTGTGTTCAGGAAAGAGGGTACTAGACCCAAGGGCAAGAGCTTGTGAAGCAAGTGTACATAATAACTTGCAGACACATATTTGAAAGGCATACGTAGCATCTGGAGCTGGGAGTCGTGGCATCATTAGAGTGGCATCATTGGATGAAGCGTCTCTCAGCTCCCAGTAAGTTCTTTCCAGCACATGTAACCTCAAAGCAGGGAAAAAGAAATCGGATCTAATATGCAAACTTTGACAGGTTTCTGACCCCTAGATAATTTCTTGAGGGCTCTTCCTGCCTTATACAATTGTAAATAGACACAGGCTCTGCCAGAATGGCCAAATTGCTGCTGCAGTGGTTTCCTGTTACAGGTGAAAAACAAATATTAAGCCTTCACTGGTAATATATGGGAAAAAAAAAATCTAGCTATATCATGTGCATTTCTGGCAAAAGGAGCTTGAAATCCCATCACCTGGGAGACAACCAAGAACTAGCATTTCTCCTTCATGAAAGGACTGAAAAGTTTTGTCATGAACCTGAAAGACTGTTTTTGTTGCGTTGCTTTGCAAATATTTGGGAGGCAACAGTCCTTGTCCTTGTCCTGGGGGCCTGCTCTTCTGAATAGCCAAGGCAAGAAAATGGTGTGAGAAGCAGTAAAGGTACAAACAGAGGGAAATTACATGCTTCAAGCTGCACAAAATCGGTATGACATGAGTGGGAGTAAAACCCAGGTCTTTCTGGTGCTCACACCAGTACCATCCATCTTCTTGCACTGCTGTCATACTGTAACAGCATTGGTTTCAACAGTTAAATTTCCTTTACAAAGAACTCATGTGAAGGTTGCATTTTATGTTGGCAATGATCACAGACTGTGTACATTGCTAAGGCATCTTTCTAGTGCTATGAAAGTGATAATGTAATTCTATGCAATTAAAATGATGCCTCCTACATGCATAATGCCTCTCCCTAGCTTTACAGCTGTTCGCCATGTTCTCTGTGAGGGCATTTGCTGATAATAAATTGTGTTGTGGAAATATAATAACATGAACAAGGAAATCTAAAGTGATCCAATTCTTTAATCTAGTTTAAACCTACATTTTCTCAGAGGAATCCCTAACCCAGATTAATTTAGAGAAGTGATGAGATTTGATCCCATCAGCCTTATAAATCACACATGCAAAATGCACGGTATTACATTGCTATTAATAGTGCTGACATGTATATGTATGCTCCTAATCTTGTAAATATATGAGAAAAGCAAAAAATAAACAAGAAAACACAATTCAGCGGAGCCCACCTGTCTCCTGCTTCTGGGGAAGCCCTGCATCTTGGCTTCAGATTATTCTCTTCCCAAACTCTAGTTTATTAAAGCAAAGAATGTTCAGCCAGCCAGCCTTTGTCTCTGCCTCTCTTACGGAGACACTAACTTCTGCACCAGGTTACCATATACCCAGGTTTCCCTGGACATTTATTCTTTTTCCATTCAAAAACTGCGTCTGGGCAGAGAACGCAGATTTCATATATTTCTTCCAAATTTTCAGATATCAGACAGTCTGACTTGAATTGTGACTTTGAGCATGGCTGATTGATAGGTGTCAGACTGTCATTGACTCACCTATTGCACCACCTGCATATTAGCTCTATGTTTCATGCACGGTGAGGCTGATGCTTCCAAGAAGTGAGAGCTATTTTGCATATGTTGTAGAGTTGATTATCACCTGTGCAGGACTTCTGATGCAACAGGAACATTTTGGATTTACTATGCATTGGCAGACCAACTATACCACCTTGCAGAGCAAGTCTAATGATTTCAAAAGCCTCAGATTTGATGCACATGTGTTATCCAGAACATGCACAAGTATTTTTGACTGAGAAATCCCAATGAAAAAAATAGCCCCTGTAGGTCTCTCTGGAGATATTAGAAATACTCAATAAACAAGAAATAGTTAAGTCTAAAACCTAACTTACACTATGCTTTCTCAAAGGTGCAGGGGAAAGAGCAGGTGCGAATCTGTTGAGAAGAGAGAGGAATATTTGGGAGGAACAGTCAGTTTATGCCAAGTATGTTTAGCAGGTGAGGAGGCAAATCTACCCCTCCTCAGGCTGCCTGCCTGGCAAGTAAGCTAGCTGTGACATGCTTTACTCCCACTTTGAGAAGTGTTATATATCCCACATCATTCATTCCACAAGATTAAGGAATTCTCTCTTGGCATGACATAAAGAGTATTCATCAGGCACCTTCTCTGTTTCCCTCTCATGCTGCCATCCAGAGAAAGATTGTTGTGGGGAAAAAAGGCCTTGCTATTAGTCTTGGTTTCTTCATTATGAAGTGACAGTTTATAATTGTCCATAACAAACAAGACCCCATATTTTTCCCAGGATTAACTTCAGTGAACAGAGCTCACTGGAGTCATACTACAAAGGAATTTAGTCCTAGCAATATTATATTAAGAAAGCTATTCAGTGCAATGTGAATAATTTCAGTTAGAGAATTTTAAATCTTTTGGATAATACAGTTATTCATGCACATGCAACCTGCCATAGATGCCTATCTGGTTACAGCTGGAAGCTTCAGGTTCAGTTTTTACAGATGACTAATGCAGTTGTTACTCAATTCCTACAATTAACATTTGTGCAAGTGTACTATCCTTTACAAAGGTCAGGCTGCTTACAGGTGTTCAACGTTACTGATATCTACCTGGGAAATGAGATCACCTGGGAATTATGTAGGTTTTAAGAATTTAGTAGTAACAGTTTTTCTAAAACTATTATGAAATTTCTGGTAATTTGTATTTCTGTCAGGATGCAAATTCAGTAGCAAAATACCTTTTTGATGATAGCACTTCAAAACCCTGCACAACAACAAGACTTCCAAACTGAAAGTAAAAGCCAGAACATTTGTCTGAACTCCTCCAAGATCTGGAAGATTTGGGGGATTGGAATAAAATTATAAATTCATGTCTAAGTCTCCCTTTATTTTTCACAAGAGAAAAACCCAAGTCTTGGAAAAGTTATGAGACAACCTGATACACACTGCACTGGAATGACTTTTGAGAATCACTTGACTCTTCCCTTCTCAAAAAATGGAGTCAGTTGTGTCACAGAAAAATGATAGATAGCTTATAGAAGGTTAGCAGCTGGCTAAGGAAGCGTTGAACAGCTCAGCCTGAAATCAAGCAGGACCAACACAGTCACGATGGGACAGGAAAAACACTGTAAGAGGCTGGCAAGCACACCACCTTCTGCTACTGTTTAAAGCACTGCCCCTTCATTTAGCAAGGAAGTATGAAAGAATCACTCCAGATTCTGCAAGTTGCAAGAAATGCTTTCTCCAAGCTTCAGTTCAGAAACCATTCCACTTCCTTCTAATGAACATACAAACATTTTGGCTCGCCTACTTACCTCTCATCATTAGAATAATCTCACATAGCACAATCAAGAGCAGAGAGTGGGGCTGTGTCCTTGTCCATCTTTGATGTTTCTGCACTTCTCAAGTCACACAAGAAAAAGCATAACTTTGCTGAAAACACTTAGTTGAAAATCATCTGTAACATGAAGGTATTTCTGGGTACAAAACTGGTGTTTGGTCCAAAGGTCTTGCAGTTGTAGGTGCCTAATAAAATGTGCAGACCACAGAGATGCAATCTGGTGATAGACTGGGATCATCCATGACCTTAAAGAACTAAGACTCCCGACAGGTTGTTAAACCACTCACTCTTCCCTTCTCCTCCTCCTTGCAGATTCAGCTCTGCCAAGACAACTCACCCAGATCTTACAAAACCAAAATTGTTCAGGTCTTTGTTTGTTTTCATCTCTTAATCAAGAAGAGAAAACACTGTAAATGAGCTAGGAAAAAATGTGTGGGTGAAAAAAAATTATCACCAGAAATTAAAGTATTACAAATGTTAAATCATCTCAGTGGATATTGGGGAAAACCACACTGCGGAAAAAACCACAGTACAGGAGATCTTCACAATAAAAAATACTGATACAAAAAAGGAGAGTAAGCCAATGTTCTTTCTGTCACTAGTGTAGATTGATTTGGAACAACCTGTCGTGCTTACTGAGATCCATTTCTTTCTTCAAAAAAAAATTAATTTCTTACTAAATTATCCCAGTGAAACTTTCTAGCTAAACAACAAGTATATAACACAATGATAATACATCTGGTTTTGGTATCACATCTTCACCTGTCTGATTCAACTACAAGTATAATTTAAGTTCTCTTAAGACAAGAAACTGATACAAGTTTACTAATTTTTTTCATGGAATACAATATAATGAACACATATACTAAATAAGTAATCTGCTGTCTCGCTTTTTATTATATTTTTAAAATTTAAGTAAAATATGGGATTCTGTGAAATGATTTATAGCAAGCAAGACAACATATCTGCATGGTAAATATATTCAGCTGTATACTTAATTCCCAGCAAACAAAATCAGTGCATGGATCTAGTGTATTTATATCATGGGTATATTCAAACCAATCTACATTAAGAATTTAGTGGCTTTCAAAAAGTTAATGAAGCTTGTAGTAAATCTTCAGCGTAATATACTGCAAGTTCCTCAGTGAATGAAGTGACAGAATAGTACAAGTCTGTCTTAGTGGCAATTACAGGCCAGTTCTACATTTGTGAGCATGAAACTTTCAATTACTCTGAACTTTTAAATGGGATTCTACCATGAAAAAAGGCCTGAAATAGGAATCAGGGCTTCCATATTTTTGTCTCAACAATTTTTGCAGGAAAGGTGCTCCACCTAGAAATGAAAGCGTACTCTGACCTCCAGACCTGAAAAAAATATTGCCCCTGAGGATCAGCCCAAGTGTATTTTAATGGCATATGCATAATTTCCAGTCATAAGGCTTGTTGGCCTTTTTATGCCCTTAATGGCATCTTAGCTATCCCATTGCCTTCGGTGAATTTGCAGAGAGTTAACTCAATGTAGTACAGTAAACAGCTCTGTCTCATCTGTAAGATGGATAAAACTCCAGCTTTTTCAGTCTTCTTTTTATTCACAGTGAAGTAACAAAGCAAAAGCCTTGGAAGAAAACACTGCAAGCAAGAATATCTGAATGTGTAAAAATGGAGGATCAGCTATTTCTTCCATACTTTGAATAAAAACTCAGAAATGTCTCTCAGGACCGCAACCTCAAAAAAAAAAGACCAAAATGATGAAAACCATTTACAGCATCATTTCTTGTAGATACCAATCTGCATCCAAAATCTCTAACCTCTTAGCTTTCAAGAAAATCAGTAGGATCTGCTTTCTACTTACAGCCCTGCTGGGTCTGTTCTGCAATTTAACACACGATTTAACAACACAGCAAGCTTGGTAGGAGCAAGAGTGTGTTGAACCTGAGTTACTAAGCACAGCAAGTTAGGACACGCATGGAGTCTGGCAGCAATGCACACAGCCCTCCCAAGTGTACAGTATTGACAATGCTACCATAACCAAGGTGAATCAGAACAGAACTTTGCTTTCAGAACTCTATATTATATCAGCAAAATGTGAGGATCTACGTACAGAAGTTAGGATTAGGTAAGTCACAGAACAACGTCTATAGCAAATGTGGGTGAAAAACAATATGTGGAAGATACAGCAAAACAGATGACAGTTGCAGGAAAGTAGGAAGTTAAATAGCCCCTTGCAGAGATGTTATGAATGCTGATACACAAAAAAATTATTCTAGCAATTCCCATTTCCGCTGGTGAAATTAGATACAAAAAATGGACACCGTGAAACAATGAACTGTGTCATTGCTTTATGGGATGTGGAATTGTCTGTATTGTGTAATAAGATGTTACAAGTCTGTGAGGCAGAACAACTTGTGCTATTCTCAGCAGAATAACTCAGGGCACAACAGCAACTCCTTTCCTTGGTTTTTAGCAGTGGAGTCTGCGTAGTTCCCTCCCTGAACAAAATTGTGCAGAGGATATGATACAATCAGTAATTCCCAAGATCACTTCTTTCAGCTGGCGCTTCTTTAATGTGTCACATTCCCAAGTTCTCATGGAAAACCTAGATTAGAAGACAGAAGGTACCAAACACCTACCTCGTGTTAATAGGGCAGTAATGCACATAATTATACCCAGTGCTTTACACCCTCTTCCCCTCCAATATTGGCAATGCAGCAGCTGACAATATTGGCATGTTTCCATTGGCACAACCAACTACTCATGCTCAGAGCTGTGCCAACATCCCCTGATGTAAAATTAGAACAGTAAGACCACATCCTGCCTTCCTTTGTTTGCTCACCTATTTAGGCAGCGGTTTCAACTGAGCCTGAACCATCCACTCCTATGTGCATAGAGGGAACTGTGCACAAAGGAGCTGTGCTGTCCAGCACTCCAATGGCACGGTGCGATAACACAGATTGATACCAGTGGAGAGAACGACCTCTCTGCAGTGGTCACAGACTACTGCAGACACTGGTGGTGCTCCAGGCAGCATTCACACTGGGGATTGTCTTTGCTGACGGAAAGCCCCCTACAACACCTCTGTCTTTTCTCTGCTCATAGAATATGTGCAATAGAGGCTAAAGTCTTAGCTGTAGCCAGTAATTAAATGATATGACATTTTCTCTTACCTGAGGTACCAATACAATGATCTTCCAGTGGTTACTTCAACTTCGGAAGATACAAATGCTAGCAATCCTTTTTACTGGCCATGATAATTTCCATGGCAATGCTGTTTGTCTAGTGCTTTGTGTGTGCCAGGCACTCAGTGAAGAGGAAACAAGACAAAGCCAAAACTATTTACAGTTTGATGACCTGCTTCTGCAGCCTATGGTAGCATTTATACAGTAATTCCAAAGGTATGCATGTGTGTGTACACACGTGTACATGTTCATAGAGGAGTTGTGGGGCTTGCTTAATTTTCAGCCAGATCAAATCCATGGTTTGGCTCAACAGCCAGCCAAATAAATGCTAGTCTTGGCAAGCGGAGACAAGAGGAACAAGCATGTGGAGAAGAAAGAGCAGCAGAGGCAAGGTGAGACCACATTTTTGGTGGCAGCATTAGCATAAACTGTGGAACTGCAGTACCAGCATCACTGTAATCTTGTCTTTTTGGTGGCTTAAACTGCTGTGGAACTCTGCAGCAGGAACACCTGCTGCAGAGATGCAAGCAGCACACTTGTGCAAAAGCTATTGCAGGTGAGTGTGGGTTGCAGAACCAGGGGACGAATACACAATACAACAACAACAAAGAAAGGAACAAAAAAAAAGAAGCAGAAGTTCAGTTACCTGTAAGAAACAGCAGCTCCACTCTGTGTAGCATTTGTGGTAGAGTTTTAGACAGCTACACTGGAAAGAGCAGTAAAAGTTGCACTTAGAAATACATAGGAAGCGACAAATGTCCTTTAGCAGAGTGGTAAGGCAAAATTTGCTTTTTTAACCTTAACTTCCTGGGCTTTAAGCATTTCTAAGTCTTGAAGCTGAACAAGCCCATTATCAGTATGAAAATGCCAAAGAAACTGGAATGTTTTAACTTTTCTTTCTTTCTTATCTTTCAACAAAAAAAAAAAAAGGCTTTACCACTTCGTAGTTCTACCAAAATGAATAATTAACAATAATGAAATTGTTCCATACCATATAAACAATGGTCCCATATCTCACTTTTTTGTAGATGATTTATATCTAGCCTTTCATTTGGCAAAGATAGCAATAGGTCTAGCTATATCTATAGATAAAAATATAAATATAGGTATCACACAGCAAATGACTGTCAAAGTTTTGACCTGAACCTGTTGAAGTTCTGATAGGTTCAATCCCAGTTTTTTTCCATAATGTCACCAACAACCACTGTTTATTATCCATAGTAAGGTGTTCCAGTTTAAACAGATTCTCTTTGGTCTCTCAAATTCGGCAGACTGTGTCCAAAATCTCTGTACCCTGAAATAATCCAAGTAATAGCTAGACTTTTTTATGTTGTGTCACATCCAAAGATCACTCCTTAGACAGATGATGGCTGAACAACGCACCTTTCCAGAAAATTATATGTTTCTAATACTAGGTTTTTGTCAACAGACCAGCTCAGCTGTTTTGCTATCTGGACTGCGTGAAAGAATGATCCATTTGTTTCTTGCTCTTCAGCTGCCCTTACAGATGACAAACAGGTTTCTGTATGGGACCCAGGAATAGAACAAGGAGGACTAATATATAATATGTAACTTGGCATTGCATGCTTTGAGAGTGGTGCTTGCAAACAAGGAGAAAGAGAAAAACAGTATGTTCAGTGGAATATTCCTTCATGTATATATTTTATCAGCAGCTGCAATGTACGGAAGCCAAATTATTAGAGGTGAACTGGAAGAGAAGCAATAAAATGCCATTAACTTTAGCACTTCAGAAGTTAGGGATGGAAGTGACCCATAAGACCTCTGCCAGAGAAAGATTGCTCCTTCCAGGACCGCGGTAAGTACACCAAATAGGGAAGAATAGGAACCACATGCACCATACTTTAACCCTACCTTTCTGCCTGCTTGTCCATCCCCTGGGCTTTGCCTCCTTGCCCTCTCCCAGGTGGCACTCCGTTCCAGCGGGCGCTGCTCTGATCCTGTCATTGCCCACCCACAAGCTGTGCCAGCGCAGGAAGCCAGCTGCGCAGAGGAAAAAGGGGGGTGGAGGGGGAAAGCGGACCTTCAGAAACAGGCTGCTGAGTTTTCACGGGCACTTTTCAACAAACAAACAAATGTTATAATATGACAAAATGAGAGGCTTTTCCTCACTGAATATGTATGAGAGATTTAATATGAAGAAAGCCTACTATCAGTATATAGTCGCAATATTTTCATAAGGATTTGTCCTTCAGAGATGGATTATACAACTTTTCTTATTGCAGGAATGTGAAGATTAAAGATCCCAAATGCTCTATATTTTTGAGTTGTTGTAGCAAATGTGCCAGGAATCTGGGGAGATTTCCAAAATGCATTTTAATCCATAGTAGGCTAAATGTTTTGCACTGTAAGCAATTTTCATTGTTAGATAGAAGTAAATATAAATTACTGAAGAATCAGAAAATCCTGTTCCAACTAGCAGTTTGCACAGTATTTCAATCCTATGCGTACAGTCTTTTGGAAGGAAGGCAGGCAAAAAATCTGTGATAAACTACCACTTAATGACACGTTTTCAAAATCTAGATGTTGGTTTGCATATTGAAAAGCTTTTCCCACACCTAAACTGCTCAAATAGCTTTTCTATATGCAAACTAGCATCTGCAGTACATATGCACCTATATCCAGGATGGTGCATATGCAGAAATAGATGTGAAAATTGAGCCTTACAGTTGTAGAGGCCAAGCTGAGGTCCCTTTTAAAGTTAGTTTTCAGATACTAATTTAAACATATACAAGAGAAGAAATAGGGAGCTAATCATTCTCCCCCCTCCACTCTACTTATTTCAGAATTTCCCAACTGTGTTAGATATGAAAGGGTCTGAGAGGAAAGTATTATCGTAGCTAAAGCAGTGCCCAGGGTATGACTCATACCAGAGTGCCCGCTCCTGTGTGTGGACAGAGGAACTTGTAACACAAAAGGCTCTGAGGAGGAGGAACAGCACTTTAGCAGCCCCCAGCTACTGGGAGGCTGGAGGTGGAGCTGGCTGGTGATAACTGGATGAATTGTTTCCATCACATGGTTAATGACTCAGCATCATTATCCCAAAGTATTTATTTTTTCATCTCTACCACCTCGTCCAGCACACTTGTGTGGAAAAGCATGGGGGCACTAGGAGAGGGGAGGTAGGCATTAGGGTTTGTAGCCTTTGCTGAGTGAGCGTCATGCATATTTTCCACTGCTGCTTTGCCATCTCTAGGGTTGTAACACTACAACTGTAACACCATCAGAGAGATTCCCACTGACTTCAGGAAGCTTGGATCAAGGCTCAGGCACCCCTCAGTCAATAAATACACCCTTCTCTTCCACAGCAGCAAGGAGTTTTAACCCAGCTGCCTGTGTGCACACGTATTGCTTCTACATGCACACACGCAGCTGGAAACCCATCACCTAGGTTGACAACAGTGAGGGTGCAATGCAAACATTGACTACCCTGTTCCTGCGTTCTCCAAAATGTCAGGAGTTATGCCTCTCCACAATATTGGCAACTGCTGAGTAGAAATGGCCGTGACAAGAGTGGGAGTAATCAGCGTATGTGCAGTATATACTGATATGTAGCTGCTGCAGTCCTCCTCCCTTTAGCTGGTTCCCAGAATAAGAAAGTGATAGTATGTGTAGGTTTATTTTAAGTAGGGCTAGAGCACACATATAGCTGGCTTGTACACAGTCCCCTGCAAATACTGCTCACTCGATGGGATATATTATGTCACCATGGCCCTAAATACCTCTGCTTTGGAGACCAAATTCAACACATAACTTTTGAAAAACAGTAACACTTCCAATATCTTTTCTGTTGTCAGTGGAGTGGAGAAGTGTTAATGTCGATTTTGGTGCTTATCTGTATTTACTGCTAGCCCGCTGGCTCTCTGTCACTAATGTTCATAAAGACACCCACAACAATGAACAGTGGAGCCTTGCTAATGCCTCCCACCAGCCACATGGCATGCAGAGCTTAAGGTTGGAAGGTCACATATTCCTTCCCTTTGTTTTTATTCCCCATTTGGTGAAGACCTACCATGCGAGGGCATTCAGTTGCCTGCACTGTTTGGAAGGCCTTTTTCTAGCAGGAGGTACACTCTCTCCCTAGTCTTCAAAATGAAACTCAGCCAGCAAAAAGATGAGCCCAATCCTGCACAGACGTATTTAAACAATTGATTGTTGTCATGGAAGTGTTAAGGACCATCCTGCCCCTGCGTCCTGCCCCAGTCAGCAAAGAACAGACCCCAGTTCATAAAGAGCACAATCACTGAAGGCCAGTTTGTACCAGGCAGCCTGGTGCTGTGGGATGCTCCTTGCTCTTCCTTCCAGCACCAACTGATTGCACATTGTATCAGCAGCTGCTTTTGCCGCTGAGGACAACGCATGCATATGCTAACAGAAGAAATAGCCCATTAGCTATTTTCTAGCTACTAAGAGCTACCTCAGTGTGCAGTCTGCTACATGAGCAATATCTTCTAGGGCAGGGAGCAGATTTGTTGGCTGGGCAGTCATACTGCATGTAAGGTCACTACTTTACACTGAGCTTTTCTACCATCTGTGCTTCTCTGCTTTCTTACTCAGGGGGGCAGCCAAAGGCAGAATCCAGCTCTTAATTTAGACCCCAAATGTTATATAAAAGTTGTTCATCCCAGATGGACTCAGTCCCAGAAGTCACTGTTATAAAAGCCTTGTTAAACAGTCAATTTTACAAATGAAGGTGAATCAATGCCTCCCCATGTTATCTATTTGTGTTTCCTACTCCCTACTTCTAGGCATGTACTCATTTAATAACTGAGGTACACACCCAAGGAGTCGGAAAAGCCCCTTTGCACTTAACAAATAGGCTATTTTACAAAGTAGGAAATGCAGTTTGTGCTTAATTTAAATTTGATGAAGTTTAACACTTTCAGTCACCTTGCATATCAAACCGAAACAGCCCAAAGAGACTAGAAAGACTATCAGCCAAATTATCTCCTGATGAGGAATATTAATATTTGCAGTAATTTGCAGGAAGAAAAGTGAGATGGAAGCCAGCATTTTCAAAAGCAGCACCCATTCTGCATGCCTTCAAGCAGGGTTCACTTGAGCCTGAATTTCTGCTGGGCAGCCACCAATTGCAGGTGGCACTCTGAGGACTCCTTTGGTCCAAAATTAAAATCCCAGGTATCTCAACTTGATAGCTCAGAAATGAGGCACCCTAAACAATGGTACACTCTTGAAAAGATGGCCCAAAGTCAGTGCATATTCAGGAAGTCTGAGAAACACTAGGAGCAGAAACTTCACCTCCAAGTCCTGTCCTGAAGGATAAGACTTGCATGCAGACCTGATGGTAGAACACACACTTGTGCTGCCTGATCATGAGCAAGGTTACCAGCAGTTGTAGAAAAGATGTGCATAATGGCCTTATCATCACTTTTATGGATAAAATCTTGGGAAGTGAAAGGAGGAACATATCAACTACATAAGCAAGTACGGTATTTGTCCTCCCTTTAACCTAATGTTCTGAAGTGTGTGAAAGATTAGCATTAAGGATTGCCATGGGCCATTTGCTGTAACCCTATCTAGACAACTTCCTGAAATAAAAGAACAAATTTCAGCTCGTAGGTAGAAGTCTTCAGGCACGTGAGAATATAACCAAAGAATAATTTACCACAAACATGGGCTACATGTAGACATGAGACAGATCCATGGTTTGACTCAAGAAGACGAGGTTCTGAAGGCAAAAAGTCTCCTAAAGTGCATTTGGTGAGCATAACCTCACTGAGGCATCTAAGATCACATGATTATTTCCTACTTTAAGCATAAAAAAACCACTGACATTTTACTGATAACATTACATGATGGCTGTGGCTAAAAGATGCTTTTTAAATACTGAACACCTTGCCTGGCACTACCCTCTCTTTTCTTTTCAGAGAATTAACCCTGGCCACAGTAAAATGAAGAAGAAATTCACACATTAAAATTGCTTGAAAAAGTAATCACAGGGCTGAAGCTTGCATTAACAAACCCAATGTACCACAGTAAAGTGCGAAGCCTGCTAATAGCCTTACAATATCAGACACAACAGGTTGCTAATTTAACAAGCTTCACTAATACAGGATTTCTTGGCTGTTTCCACCTTAAGTAGGCATTTTTGCCAGTGTTAGTTCCTCACTAACTTTGATTCCTCACACTCATTTTTCTGAGTTTTTCAACATGCTCATTTCCTAGGTATTTATTTATTTGAGTGTAACAAATCCATCTTCACAGTATACATGATTCTTAATACACCCAGCATAGATAATAGGAGGTTAGCTCTCTGAAGGAACTAAGGTATTCTAGAGCATACTTGAGAAGTCACTGGCTATTTGAAGTGACTCTAGGTGCCACCTTCATGCCAGGTGTGCCTTCTATAGAGCCAAGACTTCACCCCATGTGTTTTCAGAGAAACATAAAAAGGTGACTTGGAAGAATTGTCACTGCCCTGCAAGCCCGTTCATGTTATGGTGTGAAAATGTGCGCAAAAAATAAGCCAGCTTCTCCCCAGTAAGCAGTAAAACTTCCCGTGAACTCAGTGAGACCATTTTGCTTTCTCTGCGTAATGAATCTGCAATTTCCTAGTAATCTTGCTCTATGCCATCAGTGAGATAGCACTGCCTTGTCCCAGCCTCTCCACTGGGACAGTTAGCCAGCAGCAGGTCCTGCTCACACCACTTGCCTCCAGCAACAGTTAGTGGGACTCTCTGCCTGGAGAGGCAGGACCACAGCCCCCCAGGGCAGAAAGGCTGGCAGGGGACCAGAGATCAGGACCCCGCTGCAGGAGAGGGGGAGCAGTCTTTGCAGAAGCAGGGTGTGGTATACCGTGAAAGTGCTAAAGCAGGAGGTGGGAGGCTGGGACTTTCTGTTCCTCAGCCGGGTAAAGGGTTGGCCGAAACAGTGAAGAGGTAACAGGGGGTTCAGGCTGGCCAGGAGCAAGAGGAGGAGGGGAACAGCACTGGGAGACAGAAGTGAACCTCGTGGGAACAGAATTTATTAGGAGATTGCTAATTCGTTCACCAGGTGATGGCAGGTTAGCCCACATTCACTGCAGTTAAGTACATGCGGACTTGTACACCACACACAACAGCACGTGTATTTTTCACTTGCACAGGTAGGCTTAGCCCGTCAACAAGAAGTAGTGTGACTTCTTTTTTCTGAGTTCTGGGCCTTCCCTGCTCGGAGAGCGATCAGTGCCTATATTGGCTGTCCAAGCTGAGAGAGTGAGATTCATCTCCAGGTGACCACGATCCAGCTGTTCTGCAATAGGCAGATGCTTAAGGGGCAATCAAAGCGTCACCTAGAACAAGGTGCCTAGAAAAGCTTTTGGTACCCAGGACTCTCTGTGTATCACACACAGGAGAAGACCCTCTCTCAACTGACCAGGACAATTCTGAAAGAAGGGTAAGTGTCTCTCCTTCTAATGGAAGAGAAGTTGGCAACAGGAGGTCTGTCATCTACCCATATAAGAATGAAGCCAAACTGATCTGCCTCCACTTCAACAGTGTCTTTAATGTTGCTATGTCCTCTCCCTACCTCTGAGCTCCCCCATCATCCTGCTTCTCTCCTTTGCTGGCTCCCAATTCTTGCAGACATGATATGATGAAGCATTTGGGAAGGATGTGCCCTACCAACTGGATGCAGAGTTTGTTTAAATGAGATTTACACTGAAAAGGTACGGGGACCTGCTCAGACACACCCAAGTGCACCTGTGTTCTGCAGAGCTGTGTAGTATTGGCAGAAAGGCAGTGAGGAGGGCTCACATCACCGTCCAGAGCTTTCCAAGAACTGGAAGATCCCAGGGAGGCCTCCCTGTGAAGAGGACCATGTCTCTAACCTTACCACTGCCACTCACTGTTATTGTGGCTGTGTTGGTAGCTGTCGCAGTGGACCAAGGGCAGATATAGCATTTAAGGACCTTTTCTTTTTAAACCTGTGTCACAACAATAAAACCTTTTGATGTCTCGTTGCTCCACCGTTTCCAGCCCTGCCAGTACTGGCTGTGGAACGGCAGGCAGAGTCCCTTGCTCCAGCTCTTCTCTCCTGTGGGAAAGCAGCTACTTCTTCTACCACAGAAAGTAAGCTTTGGGTTTGAATAAGCTGGGGAATAATGTATCAGATGGTGCCCCTCTGACAGATACAGCAGAGGGGAACACAGCTGTTGGGGCTAGGCCTAACAGGGCATAGCTGTTTTATAGGGATATAATCCTTTTCTGGGTTACTTTCTACTGAAATGGCTTATGCCTTTAGTTTTGTTTGTATCACATGCCTCTAAGACAGAGGAGGAAGACCTGGGCTTGTAATCTGGGACACTTTTGGTTCAGAGTAAAAAAAACCTCAAAGATGCAAAGGCTAGGAAGGAGGGTTTCATGAAAAGTGTCCTTTGGGATTTGCAGCTGTCTGGTGATGCTGACCCTGGGCCTTCCCGATGGCCAGCAAGTGTGTTTTGGGTTTAGTCAATACTTTGCATTCACATCCAGGACAAGTGGAGTTCAAATTCTTCCCAACAGACTAATTAGGCAAATATTTAGAAATGCTGTAATTCCATTCATGCTTTTGCCATACCATTTAGAGAAACAACAATGCTTTTCATATTCACTGATACCAAGAGCCTCTGACAGCGTCTACGCTGGAAAAACACGTAGTGTCTCCAATGTACACACACTTATACCCAGGCTTTCATAGCTTTTATGACAGAAATACCTGCTGCACCAATG
Organism: Harpia harpyja; assembly: GCF_026419915.1. NCBI lineage: Eukaryota > Metazoa > Chordata > Aves > Accipitriformes > Accipitridae > Harpia > Harpia harpyja. The sequence goes on from NC_068947.1 coordinate 16,480,181, forward strand.
CATGTGCACCTCAGCATCCAAAATTTGCTCATATGGGCACACCCGAGAAACCTTTAATTGGATTCAGAAGGGCTTGCATCTGTTCAATAAAAGGGCAATATCATTTACAGCAGTAGTAATCAGACAGGTTTATTCTCTGCCAAAATGGGCAATGTATATTTACAAAGCTTTTCTAGTTCCTTTGTTGTGCGTTCTTTCCACACACCATTACAGAAAGATCATGTTAACAGCAGTGGCTGCTACATGGTATTGTATTGCCTTTATATTTTTCCAAATAATAAAAAAAAAAAAGAAAGAAAAGGAAATCCTGGAAATGTTAAACAAACTAGTCTATTTTCATTAGGCCGTAACAAAACCATTAAAAACCTACTCATCGGGGGGGGGGGGGCAATACAAACATTCTTCTGCTTTTTTTTTTTTTTTATTAGAGCGTGTCATGATGAAACCATCACTGCGTCATGATCAGCGTGCTTAAGAGTGCAGCCAGCCAGTTCCAAAAGGGTATAAAAGCTAATGCCCAAGAGTTTATAGAGTGACAGAGCCAATTCTAGTACTGATTTATTGAAACTCAAACTGGAGCACTTAGATTTCATTTCTGCCAAATGATGTCGTTGGAATGCCTAGTTATTTTCTCATGCGAATAACTGAAAAAAAAAAAAAGCCCCGGAACTCTTAAAATTAAAGGCCTTCTCTCTTTTTGCTAGGCTGCAACAAAACCAGCACATTTCTTGGTGCTTCTTTTTGCCAGTGCTTTTTAAACCATTAAGGTGTTGTTTGTTTGCTTTTTTGACATAAAACCTGAATGGATCTTCTGGGTCCAGGTACATGGCGCAGCAATCCAGGGAGGCGTGGGCTCCTCCCTTGCCCTACTCCACTCCTGTTCTCTGGTGTCTGCCTAATCCTGTAAACACCTTAAACAAGAGCTGGCTTCGGGTCCTACTATTTGTGCTATCAAGTAGGAAGGCATTTTATTTTTCTGAAATGAAAGAGCCAATTTATGCCCTTTTATGGACCATTTGAGAACTCACTGCAGTGGAAACTTTTCTGCAATAAAGGTTCCCTTGTTTATGAGCCCTTTGTGTTGCAAGTTGCAGTACCACTTGTTACACTTAGGGAGCATCCTGCAGGCTCTGGTAAGGAAATCAGACCACCTCATTCCTTCTCCCCAGGATTCAGTACGGGTTTTCCAACTCTGTCTTTAGCCTGCCATCAACTTATTACAAAGCTAGTGAAAAATACTCTATCTAAAGCTAGTTTGTTCCACACGTGGCATGAAACAGTATTCCTAAATCTGAATAAGTGCATATTTATGAAGTAAATAATACCATGGGGTCCAATACAGTAAAACACCTTTTATTTAAAATATGAAACTTCCTGTCACCCAAAGCTTGATCACATTCAGCTGAGAACCACTTACCCCAGGTCCATCCTGTTTTTTCCCCAAAGCTCTGAGGTAAGCCAAAAAAGCTGTCATTAACAGGAGCAATTCTGCTCTCTGTTAAAACCAGTTCCATCAGTATTGATGCTGCAGTGAAAAAGCAGTCTTTATGCATAAATTGGTCCTGCCAGAGGTATTCTTGTTGCCTTTTCAGTTTTGAAACAGTGTTTTTGTTTCCAATTTACAAAAACCTTCCTTCACCGCTGAGTGAAAGACCAACCTGACAACCAGGGAAAGAAGAAATTTAGCTAACAGCCTCTAATGGGGTTATAATAAAACTACACAAAATGTTTGTACCTCCATTTAAAAAATGAATGAGAGGGGGAAAAGAGACAAAATATCTATCTATCTATCTATCTATCTACTTATCTAATTTTAAAACCTCAAATACTACTTAATACAGCAGTATGTGGTAGGTGTTATTTTTGAAATGGGAACATAAAACTTCAGTCAGTGATATCCTTTTGACAGTATTATTTAACCACAAATGACAGATAATAATCAACTGGAGGAGCTGAGGGTCTCTTAATACCATTAAGCTATGAAGTTGTAGAAATGACAGCAAAATAATTAACTCTTGTGCTTGTTGAGTCATAGGAGCTAAGCTCCATGTTTCCATGGATATAGCTTCCGGTTTATGGTTTGGACTTTTCCTATTTAAAGATCAATACTGTGCTAAGGAAAAAGCAGGATTCAATTCAACATTTCTTTTGGTGTCTAAACATCAATACTCCAAAGTCTCAGGCAGCCTGAGCACACACATACAATCTGGCTCAATCCAGACCTCCCATTCGCGTGATGCAAAGTGACTAAAAAACCATCTTATCCACCTGGCAGAAGAGCCCTGTCACGTTCACAAACATCTTGTCCCAGACACTAAACCTCCAGGACATCTTTACTCCACCTCCAAAACCATGATACGGCAAGAGGTAGAGGACACTGGGCAAGGGCCCCTTGGTTTTTGTGACTTCCAAGACGTGTGGACTCGCGCACCATCAGCTGTATGTCCGAGTTGCTCTGTGATCACCATTGAGTCAATCTTTTCCCTCTGGTGCACATTTCTGCCTCCTACTCTTCCCCCACATGCATATTCCCTGTTGATATTCCCCTCCAACTTGATACCCTCATGGTCATGCTAGTGCTCATGTGGCCACTAGTGTGACCACAAGGATATCAAGGTGGAGTGGAACGTTAGCGGCGAATATGCATGGAGGAACGTGGTTGCATGGACTGAGATGAGCATAAAACTGTCCACAGGGTGGTATCATGAGTGCTTTGACTTACCCAACCAGCCCTAAAGATGGAGTTAAAGCAGAGCCCGATGTTCGCTTCTCCTCCATGCCTATCCCACACTGGGCCCGCAAAATGGAGAAGCTCATAACAGACAAGCAAATACCAAGCTATTGCTGGTTTATCCATTCTAGGCTTACAAAATCATCTGGCATTTGGTCAACAAGATTATTATTTGTGTGTTTCACATTCAGAGCAACTCTCCGCTATTCAGTGTAGAGGTGCTACCCACACTAAGTCAACAGCGTGCAGGAGAACAATGTCTGTGCAAAACAAATCACACCTCAGAAATACGCGTGCCCCACACTGAGGAGCTTCCAGGCCTGCAACCATGACACCAGCAAAGGCAAACAAGTTAGGCAAGAGATAACAAGAAATCGTTGTGGAAGATGAAAATGGTGAGAATTTATGGAGTAGGTGGGCAAAACACACTGTCAGACCAGGCACTTGATTGGCAGAAAATGGTAACAAAAGCTGTTTGACATTTAATGGTGCAATTAACTTGTGTGGGGGCAGAGGGTAGCTCTAGCTCATACGTTTTTAACTGACCTAGCTCCAGACTCTCGACAGTGCCATTACGGCAAGGCTGTCCGATGCCAGCATCTGTGAGCATGAAGAAGGATTGGGGTGTTTCCCAACACTTCCTGGCGCCCACCTCCTGGCAGCCTGGGCTGTCTGTCTCCCTTCCTGGTTGGTGCCCTCCATGCAGCGCTGCCTTCCTTTACCCACTACATTCCCGGACAGAGGGAGTCAGGAAAAACAGCAGCTTTGAAAGCAGTAAGTCAGCCAGCTGGACTGGAAGTCCTCTCTAAGAGTGGTGGTTTAGATGAAGGGGAGCTGGCAGAGGAGGATTAACATTATGAGTAGCCATCACTTAATCAAGGACATGAGAGAGAGAGAGAAATGGTTTTAGCAGTGTGGAAGGGGCTGAACTTAATAGAGAAATTTAATAGAGAAAGCTCAGAAATACCATGCTCAGAAACTCTGCAGGTGGGGTGACTAGACAGAGATATTGCCAGCCTAATTTGCCTCCCACTCTTGATCAGAATACACAAGCCCTGGGGTAGCAATGGTTTCACTTCAAGCTGCAATGGTGGTTTTTTGAATCCTATTATCACCCATTCCTACATTTCTGAGCCATTCCCTGCTCAGGCTGAAGTTTCCCCGCTTTGTCTCTGCGTCAGAAAAGATTTCATTGGATCCTTTCAGCCACAGCTGAATTTTGCAAGAACAAAAAATACATCTGTAAGACGTGCGGGACCTGACAGCCCTTCCCATCTCCTCATCACACTGAGGAGCACAGCCCTTCGCAGCGGTCTTCAGCAAGGCTGAGCGCCTGCATCTTCCCCCTCCCCTCATCTCAGTAGGATGTGCGTGGTGCTCAGCCACTTTGGAAAAAATCAGGCTATTTCCACAGAAATTAAGTCATCTCTTGGCTAAATCCTATCATGTGCTGTTCAGCAGATGTAGGGGGCCTCTTTTTCCGGCCCATGTAGCTGATCAGGTTCTCCACACTCAAGAAAGCACTAGCACAGAGGACCAGCTCACCATGTGGGCAAGCTCACGCAAGAGCTTACCGCGGCATGTGGTTTGGGGGGGGTGGCTAGTTTATTAGGCCTGCTAGCATGACAGCTGCCTTTGGAGGAAGGCCCGGGTGTGTTTTCGTTTCTAGAACGTACTGCCTCAACCATCCCAAGGAATCTTGGTTTGGCCAGGAGGAGCCCTGCGACTCAGGGCCTTTCAGCAGCGTTTCCTCCTCCCTAATTTGGGCAGGATTTAGTTCTGCAAGAGCAGTGCGACTGAACCATAAGACCATTCTTTTTTAAATTTTTTTTTAAATTTTATTTTTAAATAAGGTATAATTACACGCAGCACAGAGACTCATGAATCAACCTGATTCTGTTGTGACAAGTTTAGCTCAGGGTGTGAGATCTGTACTAGGAGATCACACAATTTTTCCTTCTTAGCCTTTCAATAGTAAAGTACTCTTGCCTGCCCTCTCTTTCTTCTTATTTAATCATCAGCTATTAAAATGACACAGAGAATAACACCTCCATTTGCTCAAACTGTTCAGCCTGTCATCTGACATCTTTCTTTCACAATCACAAAACAGTTTCCCTGTTTACTCTCCACTCTGGCATGGACCTTCTGGTTCCTTCTTTGCTTCTTCCTTTCTCTGCACATCTAATACCAACTTGTCTACTGCTGTCCTGCTCTGGTGGAAAAAAAATGAAGGAAAAGAAGACAACTAAATGCCATATCAAAAGAGATTTCTGTGGAAAAACAGGGAGCTGAACAACTGTTTATGTCTACAAGTCATCTGACAAGGGGCAGGTAGATAGCACTGGGTTGATCAGTGTCCTTTCACATCCTTTGTCTCCCTCCTTTCTTACTGCTCTTTCCTACCTGCTTTTTTGTCATATGAGTAGATGGCTACCCTAAGGTCTTTGCAAAGGGGACTCTTTTTGTTATTTGTGGCTGTGGTGGCCAGAGAAACAGGATTCTTAAAATGTAAGCAATAAATTGTACTAATTTATATCACCCTATGAGATGTTACATGCAGGTCAATTATCATTATACTCAACATCTGAGATTCACCTTCACTCATAGGACTTGACCTCTCCAGTACTGATGTACGCTGCACAATTCAGCATGCCATAATTGTCTTATGACCTTGTAATTCTCTTTTTTAAAGATCAATACAGTTCTTTTAAAAGATTTTATGAGAGCAGAAATAAACACTGCAAGCTACCAACTGTCTTCATCAGGCAGAATGAAAACCAGTCCCATCATCACAAATACTAAAAGATCAGATGGCAAAGGACAGAGTAGTGTTTAATAGAGAGTAATGGCATCTGAACAGCCCTGTTGGTGACCTTTACAGCTCCCTGAAGCAAAACCACCAGCCTGGAGGATATGTAAAATGCTGCCAAGACGTACCTTGAAGAAAAAAGGCCACACTCCTGAACTGAAGCAAAAGCAAGTGGGCTCCTTAAGCGCTTCTCAAGGTCAAGATGAAGTATGCCCTGCTGTCCCTGCTGGGTTGCAGCCTGTGCTAGTCTGCTACCTAGAAGCTGCAGAGGGTGGAAAATCACCAGGTCCAGAAGCTGTCCCACCATTGATTTATTCTGAGGCATTCATTATTGAGCTAATCTCCGCTCTACAAAGAGACTGTCAATAATGCCCTTGGAAAGAGACCTCTGCCTGTGGAGCAGACACAACCCTGCCCCTTCCCCAGGCAGCTGGGAAGCAGGCTTGGGACTGTCTCACCTCCAGTCACTGCAGACGGTCCCCCGTCTCACTGCCCCCAAAAGGGGAAAGGGGTCTTGCTCCCTCTCCTCCACTGCTTCCTTCTCTGCTCCAAACCCTGCCTTAGCGCTCACCTGTACCCTTAACAAACTGATGTGGCTCACTACACCATCAGAAAAACCTTTACTGGCTTTGTGACTTACTGCTGCCTCTTGGCGAGGACAGGTGAGCAGCCCTGACCTGCAGACTGGGTGGTGGGAGCACGGGAGAGGGAAGGGGCAGACACAGCTGCCGTGCCAGCCTGCTGGGAGTCAGCCAGCTCAGCCCATCCTGATGAACAACATCCTCAGACCGTGGGCCAGGCCTGCCATGACAACCCCTTTGTACAACTGCACTTCTCACACCTCCTCAGCCTCTTGCTCCACCTTGCACCCCACCTTGCAATAGCAGGTCCTGACAGTCGCACCGTTGGCTTCCACCTCAGCCTGTAGGCGGTGAGAAACCCTCCCCATCGTGTCAGTACAAAACCAGGCCTGTAAAACCCATGTGGCTGTGCCCTCATGGGACAGGGCGTGAAAAGGGGTTGGCGTGCCGTGGGTCAGCACGTGGAGCTGGGAGCCTCCTCATACGCAAAGCTGGCAGCTGGCTCCCACTGCCTGGTCTGTGGCCTGTCTTGTGCCCTGACATACTTTGTTCTGGCCACCAATATAAATGACAAATGGCTGCAGTAAATTTTCATCATTGCCCTCCTATTGCCTGTAGGTTGTTAATTGTACATGACTGAAGTTATAAATCGCTGCAATAAATTGTCACCATCGAGTTACCACCTTTGAATTGTTCATCAGTTAACAGCATCCATAGGATAGCCAGAGTGACAGGGAGCAGGTTTTATGAATCCTCTGTTTATGGCTACAGAGCAGGCAGCATCTCCTCCACCACACACACAGGCATATGCACACTGGGCCACCCAAGCCACTCCGCAAAGGACAACTAGAGGGAGGAGCAGCAGCAGTGCTGCACAGCAGAGGGAAAGAGCACGGCTGGTCTGCACCTTCCCTTGCACCCCATTGACTCGGTGCCACCTACAGATTTCACGAGATCCTCTCTTGTTTCACGAGACCCGCTCTCTTTTAACAATCGCATGGCTGCCGCACTAGCAAAGGCAGCCAGGCCTCGCCTCTCTGTTCACTGCTGCTGTAGCCAGCGGTCCTCTGCTCTCCAGACGAAGGAACCACCTCCTGCCCAGGGAAGCACCGCTGGGTTTCCCCGTCGCGTGGAACAGAACGGCTGCCCTCTGGCCAGGGCTGAGCTTTAAAAATAATAGCTACACTACCGCAAACTATCATGAGGGAAATAAACAAGTCATCCAGACATCAAAAATTGTCAAGGAGCTAGTCTCCTGCTGCTTCTCCAGCACTGAAATAAAGTCCTGCTACTCTGGATTTATACCAGTTATATTTGAGGCGAGTTTTAGCCTCAGGTTTCCAAATCCTTTTATTGAAATAAGGGCAGAATTCCTGTTTCCAAAGTTTCACATCAACATGACAACACTGGAGCAAACAAGAATAGTCTATTTAAAAGCAGGCAAACATTTTGCAGATGAAAGACAAACACTGTAGGTATTTATTAAGGCCCTAATCCAACCAAATCTCTAATCCATTTAGCAAAAGAAAAAAGCTTCAAACAACCATTTTCAAGATTCTCAAGAACTCCAAGGCATCTGAAATGCTTTACTTTATCTCCTTCCTCAAAGGGATCCCCTCAGTGAAAACTTCTTGGGTTTTCTGGATACTGCTGTGATGAAGGACCACAGCACCTTTCCGTGTTTTTGCAGCATCACAGACTTAGAGACTCTCTTTGCAGCCCTCTTGCTGCGTTGCTTTTTTCTTTCCCTCTCAAATCCAGACTGGTCTTGAAAAACTCCGTAAAGTGGTTGGATTCAACACTGTATTTTGGAGTACTCCTGCCTCAACTTTTTTCCCTCCACGGCTTTTTCATACAAAAGACCTGCAAGTTGGTGGCTGAGAATGCCTAGATAACTTCTGTCCTAATGGAGCAGTGTTCTTGAAGGCTTCAGACATCACCACTGCAAAATCTTTGCGCATGCAGGATGCTCCCTGCATACACATAACCTATTTGGAGATTCCTCTGTCTTTCCCTTTCTTCCTTGGGCTCTTCTTCTACTGGTGTTACACAGCTGCCAATCCTCTTCTGGGACAAAATGGCGGCTAATGTGGCTTAAGTATATGTGTTCCCATCTGACACTTTTTTGTACTTGGTCTAGCTTCCCCCAGGTGTCTTCAGTTCTGTCTTCTTCAGACTGTCATGAAATCCAAGTTCTCTTTCTGTGACAAAAAACAAAAAGTATGTTCCTCTGGTGCCTATTTTGAGAGCCTAAAGAACAGTTCTCCTCAACATAGCTGGTATGGTAAAGGAGCTTATATACAATTCAAATTTTTTTCATTCCAATGGCTTTCCTCCTAACAAATAACAAAATTTAAGTTTTAGGAGAAAAGCTGTTTGAAGAGCTGCCTAAAATATGAAGTTTTCCGGAATTGCCTTGTTTCCAAGAAGAAAAAGAACATTTGCCTGTTTTTAGATTAGCAGAGGAATAAATACAGATGATTAAATATATCATGAGTCTGAATTTATTTTTATTTTTCTGATGATCAAATGCTGTGCGACTGGCTTTGTTGTGCAAGGTTTTTCCCATTAGTTATTTTTAGGGGGTTTAGATTGTATTTTCCCCTAACCGGTGACATAATGTCTTGTTAAGACAATTGACCCAGATAAGACTATGCCAACTTCATCAGAATTGGTCTTATGCATCTGGATTTTTGATATTTTGGTGGGTCACAGACCAATAGTCTATGTGGCATGGAAAATATTTAATTTTTTTTAGACTGCCAGCTTCAGCAAGACTCCTCCAAGTTGACACTAGTTAACAGTGACCTAATTCAAGCTTGATTGGACAAAGATGCCTGGCCCTAAGGGAAACAGTGCAAGGCAACCCACAAAATTCAAGGGTGAGGCAGAAAAGCCTTGTCTTATGGGTCAGCAAGCAACCTGAGGGAATATTGCTGCTTCAGAATATCAACAGCTATCATTTGGGGAAAAGCAAGTCATTGCATCAACATTTTAAAAGCTCCTTCAGTAGCTGACTAATCAATCATCTTCCTTCTGCAGACTAAAATAATCCCTCCTAGTGGTAAGCAGTATGCCAGCAAAACAGTGCCACATCTGCTCTGCACTTCCAGCCCCTACTACACAAGCATGCAGAAGACTCCGAGAAATGAAGAGCTTGCACTGCTCTCGTATTTTTAGTGTCTTCTTTCTTACTTTTCTGTTCCTTAGTCTGGTTTCCCAAGGGCTCAAAGCTACAGCTATTACGTTGTTCGCCGGGCTATTAGTTCCCACAATAACAGTGCAAACCAGTGGTCTATTTCTGCTAAAACTGACCAAGAAGGGGAGGTTTCAAACAGGTGAGAGGTGAGGTTTCTATGCCTTCCTTTTAACCTGGCAAGGGAGAGGTGTGGGACCAGTGCTCCCATGGGAGCGAGTAGGCAGAAGCCAGCACCTTGTGTTTGCCAAGTGGTGCTGGCCGGCCAGCCAACATGCAGGCAGCAAATGGCAGGGCGGGCAGCACACCTACGGCCAGCTGCTGGCTCAGCCAAATGGGAAGAGAATTTAGGAAACTGATGGTTGAGAGAGAGGGCACAAACCCACAGGAAGCAAAACTTCTTCCTCGTGAAACAGCTTCTCTTATCTTTTGTTTTACCCAGTTGTGTGGGCAACCTGACCTCTTTCTTAATTTTAAGGTGCAAAAGTAAAAATGTAGCAGTGTGCTTGTCCTGTGTATGACTATAACACAGATTTTAAAAATATAATCTTCATCAAAAGAAAGGGGCACCCAAAATAACCCTCTGAAGTATGAAAGAACCAACAGATTTAGATCATTAATTTAGGTGTTCAATACAATAATGTAGGTGAGATTTATACCAAAACTTTGTATTCCACCTTCTAGAGTTGAGCTCAGGATTGCTTAGAGCTGGTATTCATTTGGTGACTTAATTCTTACTCAGTATTAAGATTGATTTGCTTTTTATTTAATAAAGTATTTTAATCCTGGATCAGTGTAGTTTTACTAGTAATTGCTTCATACTGATCATGTGTCTCCTGGTTTTATTTTGCTTTTAAAAAGCGTTTTAATAGCATTTCTAAAATAAAAGCTGGCACTGAGTCACTTTTATTTCAGCATGTAACACAGGTCCAGAATATTACAGGGCCTGCTATGGAGACCAGGTTTCCATCTGATGAGGTCTCCCTAGGGAACTAGGGGTTTTATACTGTTGTTATATTTTGCTCCTACATTTAGAGTTGGCAGTAAATTTCTGGGGGCCCTGGTCCCCTCCCTCCTGCCACTGACTCACTGGAGGACTTGTATTGCCATCCAACCTCAGCCTCCCCCTCCTCCCAGCCTTACTGCTCACCTCCAAAACCAGGTTGGTATCTATTCATCATTTTATTAATGGGATTACATGATCATTCTTCAAGCAATGACTGCAGTTAGAGGGAACACAAAGCCACTTTGATCCTGACAAGCAACTAGCCTTTTAACTTGATCACTGCAGTTTAGTCCCAAAGTAATAGAAGCTGTTGAACTCTTTGGCTTAAAATTTAGCTACAGAGCAAATCAGAGGAATCATTATGTATTGAGCCTCCAGAATGCTGGCAAAGTCCTTTCCAAACTTTCCAAATTCGTCCCCAGATGAGTCTGCTTAGAACTTGACTGGTGCAAGGGTACAATACACTGTGCCCTTTTACGAATTAATGACAATGAAGTATTTGAAATCTGTACTATTTTTGGAGCTTGCCAATGCAGAATCTGACTGTAGCTACTGAGGAATTCTGGGCAGGGCCAGAGTGTTGATACAGGTAAGTTGCATGTGTCAAATTACTCCAGCAACCCTAATGTTTACACTAACAGAAGCAATGTCTCCAGGTATAAAATCCAACCTACTTCTTTTGTGCAGTCAGGAACAGCAATGAATGTAAACTAACTCCTTGGATATTGATGGTCCCAAGAAATAACACTGTTCCTGACTGACCACTACAGCTAAGATGGTGATGCATAGTACAACCCCAAACCCTCTGAGCAGGGGATGAAACATTCAAAATGAGAAAAGGTAAACTGCATAACCAACCTATATGCAAGACCTTCAACCAGACCATGTCGGCAGTGCTCCACTAATATCTGTAGCTCAGTTCCAGCATGGTGGCATGGGCATGTTTTGCAACAAGCAGCTCTATTTATTCAACTGTGGTGATGAGTCTCCAGCTGATCATTAAAAGATCACTGTCACTGCACCTTCCTGGATAAGGATGACTGTGCCACAGTGGACATCTGTGAAGCTAGCATGGCATGTGCTTAGAAGCCTTTAAGCACCCTTTGTCACAGTATGTTGGCCAAAATGCTGCTGCAGATATTGACATGTCCTTTGCCTTAAGCGCTTTTCCTGCTCACGTGTGCATTATTGCTGCTCTAAAGCCCTCTGCCCTGAACAGATACTTTGGCTTTAAATCATATAGGTTCAATTTCAAGCTTTCAAGGTTCAGCTTCAATTTGACAATCTTGTTCCAAGTGTTTTTTACGATGGCTTATGTCAGCCACTTGGGCCCAAAATCACAGATTAAAAGCTAGCCCACTGTCGTGGTTTAACCCCAGCCAGCAACTAAACACCACGCAGCCGCTCACTCACTCCCCCCCACCCAGTGGGATGGGGGAGAAAATTGGGAGAAGAAGCAAAACCCGTGGGTTGAGATAAGAACGGTTTAATAGAACAGAAAAGAAGAAACTAATAATGATAATGATAACACTAATAAAATGACAACAGCAATAATGAAAGGATTGGAATGTACAAATGATACGCAGTGCAATTGCTCACCACCCGCCGACCGACACCCAGCCAGTCCCCCGAGCGGCGAATCCCTGCCCCCCACTTCCCCGTTTCTGTACTGGATGGGACGTCACATGGTATGGAATACACCGTTGGCCAGTTTGGGTCAGGTGCCCTGGCTGTGTCCTGTGCCAACTTCTTGTGCCCCTCCAGCTTTCTCACTGGCTGGGCATGAGAAGCTGAAAAATCCTTGACATTAGTCTAAACACTACTGAGCAACAACTGAAAACATCAGTGTTATCAACATTCTTCGCTCTGAACTCAAAACATAGCACTGTACCAGCTACTAGGAAGACAGTTAACTCTATCCCAGCTGAAACCAGGACACCCACTAAGGAAAAGCTGTTTCTGAGGATTCAGATATCATTTTTTTCTCAAGGGGAAGCAATAACCAGAAGACCTTACTGACATGTTACTCAACATAATGCTATCATCTTGAGCTGGTGGAGGGGTATCCCAGGAAAGGAGAAAACAATGTGTTTGTTTCAAACTCTACTCATTGCACCGTTGTTTCTGTGCGGCTGAAGAAAAGAATATGAGAATTTTTCTAAACGCCTTGTTGGTATGTCATGAAAATAACTGAAGCTAAAAGTGCTGAGGAATAAGTCTAGATGAAATACATGGACTACTTAGAATATTTGCATCTTCTTGAAAAACACAAAAGCTGTAGAGCATCAGAAAAATCCTTCAAACTCAAAACCAAGAAAAAACACTCTGAAGGCTCAGCAGCACCTTTCCAACATTGTTTTCCAAGTTTTTTTCTATACTACAACTCTGTAGTGCATTATCATTCCAATACTGTTAACCTTCATGCTAATACATCCTTTACACAACCATGTGAAGAGCTGTTTATGGTAATGCAGCTATTCCCAGGGACTAAGTGGAATACTTTCACCACAACAAGTGGTTTTTGTGCTGGTATAACTGCACTCCCACTAATGACTATACCTTTATTACAACAATGCTAAACCATAAAAACCCACACTTCTAACTGAGACAGTTACATTGGAAAAAAAATGTAAATTTAGGCCAGTCCTTAGCAATGATAATGTTGAAACACTGGCAACTTTATGAACAGATGAATGGTCTGTTGAAAAAACTGTGACTAAGAAGACTGAAGATTGAGAGTATAGCTCAGTGGGATCTGGCTAGCACCCCATAAAACAACATCACACTTCCCTTATAAAAACCCTGCCACTGAAATACCACCCAAACATTAGAGTGCTTGGGAATGAGCAATGAAGGAATCAAACTGCTTCCCTCCTGCTGAATATAATCCTTCATCACTCACTCCCACCTCATTATCTCAGTCACTCACGGCCATGCATGAACTGCTCTATCTTAGACCACAGTTAAGTGTTCCAATACCCTCTGGTTCTTGGGAGATTATGTATTTGCTGTTCAACCCTGCTGCTCCTCCACTTCCCGTCACATCCAGGACCTCCTCCTCGAGTCCCCACTGTTCTCTCATCTGTGCTCTTTTTGCCTGCATGCTTTTCACAAATATCACCAGTACATGCATTCTGTCCCAGCAAACTCCTTCCATTTTCACTCTCCATCAAGGAACAATGCCTTGGCCCATACTGCCTGGGGTTCAACAGCTCTCAGATGCTTCATCTCCTTCAGGTTGCCCAAAGGTGGCTCTCCCTGAGTCTCTACATTCCTCGCACCATGTCATGTTCCCACCAGGGCATTCAAGCCCATGCAAGACCATGGGCTCTTCCTGACCATTACTCCTGTCTGCGGTAAAGGGTTCTGGGGCACTCACACATAGCAGAAGTTTTGCTTTGGAAGATATGATACATTTGTTGAAACATTAATGAAATGCTTAGAAACATAAAAGCGTCTGCCAAACATTGATTAAAAATTTAACGTAGCTGCTTATGAAAAACATAAATGCTTGTTTGAGGCAATGCTATACACTGTTGAGAAATGTCACCATTTCATTGACTGAGCTAACTTACCAAGTCTTTTTTAAGCAATGATGAGCTGTGGTAAGTCACCTCTTGCTTTAAATTAGGACAACCTATCTCCTCTTTCATTCTAAAGCCTATTTTTTATGTTTTTTAACCTGATGATAGGGAGGATCTAATTAACCCTTTACATGAGCTCCGCTAGGCCCATACCTGCTTATCTTAATGTAAGAAAAAAAACTCCAAAGATGACACAGGAGCATTCACGTGACTCAGGTTACTAACTCCAGAAAGCTACTGCTGTGTCCAGGACTGAAACCATGGTGTGAAGATTATTGCATAGTGAAACCATTTGAATGTATGTGTACTAGCCTTTTAGATAATATTTAGAAATTACTCAGAAATAAGCTACTCTTAGGATAAAAACTGACAGTATAAGATCAAGATATCCACAGTTTATGTAGACTTTGCAGCCCCCATTCAGCCTGTGCTTAGCCCAAGACAAAGTTAAGGACCCCAGGATTTACACACACATATACACAGAGTTCCTCCAGATCTGTTGAATTTAATCCAATCTTTCCAAAGCACTCATCTGCTACTTTATACACTCCCCACTATGTTAAACAAAATCCTCTTCTCAGTATCATACCACATAGGCCATTAGTCTTTGCAACTCCTGGTAAGGAGTATGCGATTAAAACAATGCAGAGCTGATCAAAATTATCACTGTCTAAAATGTCTCTCTCATCCCCATGGGTTCTTGGCCAGTTGCTGCTTCCATCCCAATTCCCTGAGATCCTCCGCTCATGGGCACAGCAGAGGGGCTACAAGGGGAGGAACAAAGGTGGCTCCAAGCCACTTTCATGTCTCATAACCCACGCCAGGCCTGCTTACGCTGCGCTGGCTTGCAGGCAGCCCCTTGGGGGCCCTGATGTCAGCCGAGAGTAACCGGTTGCAACACATTTGGGTTCCTCCCCGCCAGCTCCCCTTGGCTCTGCTCCCTTGCCAGGGGCTTCAGCAGGGGGTGGCAGTGAATCCTTCCACCAGCCCAGGAGCCTTCCCTGCTGGTGCCCTCACCCTGAAGGCTGAGAGCAGCCAGGCTCTCTGCTCCTCCACTCACTGGCACGAGGCAGCGGGGCCAGCTCCTAGCAAAGGCTGCGGGTGCTGCATAGCTGGGAAATGGAAGGGACAGAACAAGGTAGTCAGCCTTGTTTTCCAGGGAAATTTTCCTCTAAATACTCGTCGGAGGCAGATAAAAGTCCTGTTTCCATGACGTAAAACATCACTGTCCCTTAACAGCACTTATAAACAGGACACACAGTATTGCAAAATGATTTCCAGTGGAGAAATCACCAGGGTGAGGTAAGAGAAGCACCGGTCCCTGTAGGTAAGTCACTTGGTTGCTCCAGCATCACCTCCAAGTATAGCTTGGATTAAGATAGAAGCCTTGTTTTCTTGAAGAACTTGAAACATTAAAAAACATTGAAGTACACAGTTCCTTCTCCCTGCCCTTTTCCTACCTCTATTTGTTTGCTTGGTAATGATTACTTCAGCCATTTGTGTTGCAAAAAGTCACCAATTTGGCCTTTAAACAACAACAAAAAATCATTGCTTTGTTCGAAATCATGGGATCTACGCTCCCTGCTCTAGCCTGGTGCTTGGAGACACACGTTGAATTCCCTGTTCTGCCACAGACTGCCCACATCACCTTGCCCACATCATTTTCTCTGTCTGTGGCAACAGAAGGGAGGTGGTTGCGTTTCCTCTGGGGAAAGAGAACATAAACAGAGAAAGTAAATCCAATAAAGAAAGCACAATATTCCAATACCTTAGACAGATAGAAATACGTGTAAATGTAATGCGATCATTAATTTTCTAGTGACTGGATTAGCACTCTGAATAGGCAGTGATAACATTTCTACAGCACCCCATTACCTGTATAATCAGTACTGGCACAGGAGGATTACGAAGCCTGCGACCATGATTACAAAGACTCCTGATTTCTGGAAGCTTTAAATGTCACTGATAACAGAAATCTTTGTTAAGCCTTTCTGGTTTATGTGGTGATGGTGTCAGTGGGGAGAGGAGGAGGGAGATGAGAAGCCAGGGCAGAGGAAGCAGGGAGGAAGGGAGTGGGGAGGTGGCAAATTATGTGTAAGTCTCCTTTCTGTGTCAGTACGCAGCCTGATCAGAGTTCATTGGAATAAATGGAAAGACTCCCACTGATTTCAGTGGACTTTGGACACGGCCCCAGAAGCTTCAAAATGTAAACAGACAGATATGGGTATGCACCTGCCAGTGTAATTTCCCCTAAATAAACCCACTCCAGCAGGAGAAGAGCCCCTCGAACACGTTTGTGGGAGGCGAGCTTGGGGAGGAAGAGCACGCCAGCCTGCTGCCACGTGTCATTGACAAAGGATTGCCAGAGACCCTGGGTCCCCCAGCTCTGAACAAGGACAGTGGCACTCAAGGATGCCATGGCCTGTGCTCCCCTATGCTGCCAGAGCTGTCACACACTCCCCAGAGGGGTCTGGCTCTCCAGGAGGCATGTACCACCTGGATGTGGCCAGCAGCCTTAGCTCCTGCCTAGCCTTCCTCCTGGCTGCTGCCGCTGAGCAGTTCCTCCACTGAACATCAGCACAGCCTTGAGCCAAGCGGAGGGGAAGCTCAGTTGATGGGCTGGCCTGGGTCCAAGTTATCATAAGGTACCGAAAAAGGAGAGGGACTTATAATGTGAGCTGTTTCATCAGAGGAGGCCGGTGCAGATGGGCCACAAACAGGGAAAGGGTGAATGTAAGGGGAATACCAGGATCAGGCTGCATTTTCCAATTCCCTCCAAGCTGTAAGAGCAGCCAATAGTGCAGCCCCGAAGTGCAGGCTGCTGCTGGAGAGCATTGTAATATGTCCTGCTATTTCCTTTGAGCTAGGTCTAGCTTTCACAAGGCCAAGCAAGCGGCAAATCAGGGAACTGAAATGGCTGAATATTAGCCCTGTGAAGCAGCCGAGACAACCCCTGGTCACAAAAATACTGGTGCCAGCATGGGGAAGGGCAGCACAAAGTGGCCAAGGTCAGGGCCTGGAGCAGAAGGTACGTTCAGGGGTGGTGGCATTGTCCTTTCAGATGCAAGGACAGCAGAAGTCAGGAGGCTGAGGATGGGAAAAGGTTTCAACAACCAGACTCAAAGCATGTCCTCCAGATAGGCAACAGAGACAGAGAGAAATTAGGAGTTTGATCCTGCTCCTGGTGAGACCAGCAGTTGTGGCATTGACTGCACGAGCAGCAAGATGGGCTTCAGAGGGGATTCTCCAAGGAGAGGCACAGGACCTAGGAACTCCAGGCAGAGAAGCCAGATGCTTGGGCTCCTAGTCAGTATAGCAACTAAACACTTGCTGAAGGGCATGCCACTGCAGTCACCAGGATTGCACCCATTCACCCAGAGTCCATGTTGTCCTTCACAGAGCAAGTATGACTGAGAATTTAATTTCATGCCTTGACTACAAAAGATATTGTGAAATCAGTGTCAACACACCTCGTGTTACGTTTGTTGCTCCTCCGACAATTTTGTACCTGTGCCTCATGAAAAATAAGTAGCAATGGAGACTACCCAAACATTTTGAGAGGTGTGAGAGTTTCTATGCAACTCTAGCTTCAATTGCACAATTTCTTTAGGAATTTTACACTTGTCTCAGTCAGCCTATTAACTCTAAATGTTATAATAATGAGCAGAATATTCACAGCAGGAAAATGGTTTTGACCTGGCATTAAAGACATAATGATTAATGTCCATATTTAGCTGCTCATAGTAAACATTTTTCTCCAACTTTCAGAACAGGAAAGTATTTCAACACATACCAGGATGCATTGTAACATCATTAATCATGATGAATTACCCTAGTATTCATGTGGATGCAAAATATAGTTCCTTGGGAATTTCACTGTAGCTTAGCATTAATTTGTATTTACTTTATTACAAACTCCCATTCCCTTTTTTGCAGTTCCCCCAGGTTCTCTTGTGTAGTCACATACTGTAACATTTCATTTATTTAATATTGCTTTCTTTAAGTTTCTAGTATTTGTTTGTTGTTCTTTGCCGCTTTCACCCACTCGTCTATTCATTCATTCCTGTTAGAAATTAACAGGCTATGGCAAAAGCAACTTGTCCTCAGCGAGTCATAAATTCACCACCACACTTCACTAAGGATACATGACAACAATACAACATCATAGTCTCTTCTCTCTTTCCCAGCTCCCCTACTCGGATTTTTGATCCTCAGTCCCACAAGTCGACATTGCACTTAAGCACCTAAAGCTCTCTGTCTCCAGCTGGTTCTTACAGTAACCCACACTTCTTCAATTCAAGCACTACAAGTTACCAATCTTAACAAATTATAGATCTTAAAACGAGGGAATTCCACAGCCCAGGATTAAACAACATCTCATCTTCACTTGGAACAGCCACAACGACAAAGTCATTCTCTCCCTCAGTTTTAATGGGAAAACCAGTATAAAAGCCCTTGGAATTAATAAAAAGCATGAGCCCTACATAAGTTTATGCTTAAAGAAGCTGTCCTGAGGGCAACTACTGAAGTAATCTGGCTGGAAAGACCAAAGAGCAGGTTTGTCTGAATTAGTGCAAGGAAAAAAGAAAGAAAATTTCCACTGCCCCAGAAAAAGAGGACTACAAATACATCCCGATGATTTGTCCTCCAATGATAGCTATTATGTTTAACATGAAGAAAATCTTTATTCATAGCAAGCTTAGATAATATACCTCAAAATATTTCCTTGGTGCGTAGATGTGCATTTTGAACATCTGATTAAGACATTCTTAGCCAGAGGCACTGTGTATTTTTTTTCATACGTCATCCTTTTTACGCAATTATGTTGCGTGTCGTACATATTTGATGCATGGAATATTTATGTGAGAAGATGCTAGCAGAAACATAGGCTCTGCCATAACAGATGAGGCAGCTTGTCCATCAAGCCCCAACACCCAGCCTGTAAGGAAAACATTCCCTATTGGTACAGTAGGAAAAAATTACTGTCCAAGATTGTTTAGAACCAGAATTCTGGATCTGAAAACACTCAGATTTTGAGAAAAATAGGACCCATCTCCAAAGCACTCATCTGGAGCCCTTCTGAAAAGGCTCCAAATTCTAGTTACAAGTCCCTCTACTGTACTCACTTAAATATCAGGAAATATTGAATACAGATTCAGGAAACTACCTTAAGTTCTACTTCTTGAAGCCCTTAATTAAATCACTGTATTAGAAAAATTAAACACAGAGAAGGAAAACATCACATGGGAAAACTCCACATTATTGTACAACCAGTGGTATGAATAAAGCCAGATTTTCTGCCATTTGTTGCCCTTTATCCCCTACCCAAACCAATTCCCTGCACCTTTCCCTATGAGATTACTATCAAGCAAGAAACAGCACGCAATGCAGCTAGTCCAGGGCTACATATGGGCTGATCAGCCCACCAAATGCTTGCTATCAAGTGGACAAACTAATGCTTGAATTCCGCCTGCCTGTCCCTTGGTGGTGATGTTGAATTGACCTTCTCTCTCTCCGGATTTTGATTTTCATGAAGCTGGTAGGAATTTACTATCTTGGAAAACCCAGCCCCTCTATCTCATGTAGCTGAAATTAGCTAAAAGGGTCCAAAGTGGTAGGGAGGGAAGAGGAGATTGACCATGATTACACAAACCTCAATTCCTTAGGAAACTGTTACAGCTTGCCATGGTTTAACCCCAGCCAGCAACTAAGCACCACACAGCCACTCGGTCACTCCCCCACCACCACCCTTGGAAAGGTAAAAGTGAGAAAACTCATAGGTTGAGATAAGAACAGTTTAATAATTGAAAGAAAATAAAATAATAATAATAACAATACAAATAAAAATTGTAATACAAAGGAAAATAACAAAGAGAGAGAAATAAAACCCAAGAAAGACAAGTGATGCAAATGAAAACAATTGCTCACCACCAACAGACCAATGCCCAGCCAGTCCCCAAGCAGCAGCCCCCCCAGACAACCTTCCCCCTGGTTTATTGCTGAGCATGATGTCATATGGTATGGGATATCCCTCTGGTCAGTTGGGGTCAGCTGTCCTGGCTATGTCTCCTCTGAATTTTTTGTGCACCCCCAGCCTACTCGCTGGCGGGGTGGTATGAGGAGCAGAAAAGGCCTTGACTCTGTGCAAGCACTGCTCAGCAATAATGAAAACATCCCTGAATTACCAACACTGTTTCCAACACAAATGCAAACACAGCCCTATACTAGTTACTGTGAATAAAATTAACTCTACCCCAGCCAAAACCAGCACACAGCTGTTGAGGACCAGTGTCACTTCTGACTCATACAGGCGTTGGCTTAACCAGGGTGGGGCAAGGGGTCTTCACCCTCACCTTTCCCTTCCTAGCACAGTCCTTTGTCTCCTTTGGCACGTGACGTTGCTACGTATCTGCACCAGCTGCCGTATTAGGTAAGAGCTTATCTTCCCCAGCATATACAAACTGTATCATCTGATGGCATTAGATTGCTCTCTGCTATCAAACAGTAGATCTTCAGTTATTCATAAATCTTTGGTTACCACTTTTATTACACAAAACAGGGAGAAATTACTTAAATTTACCTTATGACTCATTACAGATTAGTTCATGAAGTGAGTAACCCCTCCTTGTTCATTATGATATAAACTCACTCACGTACAGCGTTTCATTGTATCTATACCCATCTCCTACTGCACGCATGTATTAATATTTATATATGTGAGATAACCTGTGGCATTTATCTATATGCAACTTGTGAAATATCAAGTTGTTGTGATATACTGTTGTGTGGCTCTGGAATTCAGAACAGTCCCAGCTCTCCCAGCGTTTCCTCACAGGACAGATGCTCCAGTCCCTTCACCATCTTCATGGCCCTTCACTGGGCTCTCTGCAGTGTGTCCATGTCTCTCTTGTACTGGGGAGCCCAGAACTGGACACAGCACTCCAGGTGTGGCCTCACCAGCACTGAGTAGAGGGGAAGGATCACCTCCCTCGACCTGCTGGCAACACTCCTCCTAATGCAGCCCAGGATACCATTCACCCTCTTTGCAGCAAGGGCACGTCGCTGGCTCATGTTCAACTTGGTGTCCACCAGGACCCCCAGGTCCTTTTCTGCCAAGCTGCTTTCCAGCCAGTCGTTCCCCAGCCAGTCGTTCCCCAGCACATACTGGTACATGAGGTTATTGCTTTCCAGGTGCAGGACTATGCGCTTCCCTTTTTTGAACTGCAAGGGGTTCTTGTCAGCCCATTTCTCCAGCCTACTACCATCCAGAGGGACCTCTAGCATATCAGCCGCTCCTCCTAAGTTTTGTGTCATCTGCAAACTTCCTGAGGGTACACTCTGCCCTGTCATCCAGATCATTAACAAAGACATTGAACAGAATTGGACCTGGTATTGACCCCTGGTGTACACCACTAGTCATTGGCCTCCAACTGGACTTTGTACCACTGATCATAACCCTCTAGGCCCAGCCATTCAGCCAGTTTTCAATCTACCTCAGTCTTTGTCTACTCAGACAAGGGCTATGTAAAGCAAGTTTTCTCCTGTTTTAGATTGGAAAATGCTCAAAGATGTGGCAAAGGAAGCAAGATACTGACACTAGCCTTCAGAGCTCCACAGTAAGGTAAATGGGGAGACTCCCAGGTCCACTGCAAGAAGACAGAAACAGATAGTCAATGTTCTCACAGTTGGGTGGGGTCCAGGCTACTTCAGACTGTCCAAAGTCAGAAAAAAGCTGACCAGGATGAGCTGGACAGTGCTGAGAAGAAGCA
Source organism: Harpia harpyja (assembly GCF_026419915.1). Classification (NCBI taxonomy): domain Eukaryota; kingdom Metazoa; phylum Chordata; class Aves; order Accipitriformes; family Accipitridae; genus Harpia; species Harpia harpyja. The sequence goes on from NC_068947.1 coordinate 16,501,857, forward strand.
CAAAGCTGCAACAGAAGAATCACAGGCACCCGCAAGTAAAAAACACTCTTTCAGAAAACTGAGGCAGGAAAAATATATAGCATTTTATGCTTTATTGGAAGGGGGCGGGGGGGGTAGCAGGTCAGTGTATTTCCTGTGCTATCAAAGTAAAAATTAGGCCTTTTTAGAGTCTGACTAAAGTCTGGTACCTCTAATAGGTACTGCACCTAACACGTGACCCTGAAAAACTACACTGTAACCATAACACAGGTATACTGATGCTCTGGAGGAACCTGTGTGTGTGGTACCAGGTGTGGAAGGCTTTGACACTAACTCTATAAAGGGGTGAAAAAGAGAGAGCCTCTGTGCTGAAAATGGGCTAGAGGTCTTAAGCCAAGGTGTTAAGTGATATCATGGGACATGGAGTGGAACCAGGTGGAAAGTATTTTACTCCCTTGAGAATTTGTTCTCAAATCAGTCAATTGAGTAAGGATGATTTGTGAAATTTAAAATTGGTCCAACCTTCGAAGTCCACTGAGGACCTAACAAGAAACACAGCTCAGCTTGCAGGCTTTCTCTCTGGTCAAAACCAACAGGGCCGAGGCCCACCTCTGCTGTCATCGGACAACTGAAAGCCAAGATAAAGGCACATGCCATGCTACTCTGCTAAACTTTGAGCTTCCACATCTCCAGATGAAGGGCATCACGAGGCCCCAATCTGATATCACAATATTGACAGGAGGTGAACGTTCTCACAGCAACAGCTGCCAAAGGGCAAAGTCTTCCTCCTTAAAGATAACATCACTCAAATCAGGCCCACTTTTTTTTAAAAAAAATAGACTAACAAGCCACTGTATCTGGGTGGATCACACGGCTATTGTATGAGTCAGACCTTGAGATTTATTCAATTATTACTCCATTAAGACAAACCGTCAATGAAGTCAGTGGGAGTTTAATCTGAAAGGGGAAGTGGGGAGTGGAACAAGGGAAACACCCGCTGGCCATTTAGATCTAAATTCAGTCTTATTATATGGCCAAAAAGCACTTCAGGTGGTCCGTAAGGCTGAAATGTGCTCTTCTTAACAGCAGTCCAATTCTGTGAACACAGAAGATTCTGCCAAATTCTGCACATGTTTTCATACATGTTTGATTTTACTTAGGAGTATCCCAAAACAACCAGGATTGAGTTAAAGAGATATACGGTCATCTGGCCAAATGACATCATTTTATATTTGGCCCTATTTTGGCACTGCTTGTTTGGCTCTAAAACATGGTTTAAATCCACACCATCTTTAGTCTTTAATTTTTTAAGTTATCTTCTCTTGCAGTTGTAAAACAATTATATCCTTTAAAAGGTCCAGTTCTGCTTGCACAACAGTGGCTGGCTTTGCTTTGCTATGAGAGGAAGAACTGACCTTAATGCTCCACTTGATCAAAAGCGATTGTGTTTTAAAGTAAGTTTTAAAGGTCGGATGAACTAAGGAGCTTCAAATAATTGTATAGGCAGCTGGCATAATAAATAGTTAACACACTACACACTTTCTCCCGCACACTGTTAAACTGATCAAACTGGCAGGATGCTTATAAGCTACACCTCTTCAATAACAGTGTCCAAAACAAGCAAGCCCTGCATGGTTTGGTTTGTACTACTCTTGTTTAATCTGGAGCAATCTTGTTTGAAAAAGAATTGATCAGTGCCCAGCAAGATTTTGTGATTAAAACCAAAACAAAACATGTTGGGTCAACTTTCCTCTTGATGTCATTTTACTCATTTCAATAAAACAACACTAGGAATGCCTATGATCTGTGCTACATACTTGCCAACAAACTCTGATCAATGTACTACTAAGATAATAAAAATAATAACAAAAAAGCAGAGAGTAAAACTGGCCTCTTTCCTGCTCCCACTGAAGGCAGAGTAAAGACCTGCCATTTGCTTGGAACAGCCAGCATGAATAATAGGAATATGAATGCTAATTAAACCAACCAATTGTTTCCTCTTTCATTTTTGTAGTTTGAGGATGCGAACAGCCACTTTTATCTTTGGTGCTTCTCAACAAAACATTCCCTTATTTTCACTTGAAAAGCAGTGTGGGCTGGATTGTGCTGCCTCTCACCAATTCTACGGTGGTTGCAGTGAAATTATCCTGTATTTACGCTGGCAGAAATGTCAGAGAGCAGTAAATCTCTACCTGTAAAGATACACACTGATACTCAATCAGTAGTGGATGTGTAAAAGCTAGTCACAACTCCTCTGGAGCATACACCAGTGTTAGAAGCTACGCTGCCAGCCTCCTCAGAAACCCTTTTCTGCTTCTCTGCCATCCCACCTAGTATGAGGCATAGTGGAGCAATGACTGCGACATCGCAGTCCATTCCTGAGATAAGCTCCCAGCTCTACTGCAGACTTTGGGCAAGACCTTTATCTTAGTTCTCATCTTCCATAAAACATCTCCTAACAAGTGCTTTGAGAGCTACAAAAGAAAGCCTTGGTATAAGAAGAACGGTCTCGGGCAAGTGGTAATCAGAATAATTTAAACAGCTATGTTCTCACACAGTCATAGCTGCTTTCAGAGAGGAAAAGAACCAGATACACTTGAGTCAGCTGTGATTTGCTGACCTTGGAGGAGGAACTAAAAGTGATTATCCTGTTTCTCTTGGCATTTATGAAAGACATGTTACCATATATAAGAGGGGGAGGGAATGAAAGAAAGTGAAGCACTCATGTCATGATTAAAGGTTGACTAGGCTAAAATTGGATAGTTGATTTCAGTGTGATTCAAAGTGGCTCATCCAATTTGAAACACCAAAGGTCTGTTGCATCGTCTTCCAGGAAACAAGGGAACAGTTGAGGTGCAAGGCATTTGTGGGGATTAGGGGCCAGTTGGGAGGAGCCAATGACCTAAGAAACAGTGGAAACCCATTAACCCTAATTAGCTATTACTTACAGAAAATCCCCTACACAGAGGCTGCTATTGTTATTGCAGTCTGAAAGTGAGGAGAAAAAAGAAATAAGTAAGAAAGATGGGGGGGGGGGGGGTTAGGTGATGCTACTTCAGTTGGTGTTTACTGAACCATCTCTTGACAAGCAGTGACCTGCAAGCATCTGAGTCCCTTGAACCATTTCTCACTGTTTTCTCCATGTTTCACACAAAGAGTATGTGGGCAGGAAAGTAACAGAGGTGCATTTTGAGGTATGTGTATGTATATGTAAACAAATAAATAAGTAAATATGAAAGTATAGGTGTGTGTATATATGTGTCTATATATACATATATGTGTTCATATACATACTTCAAAGCATATATATGTTTATGTAGGTATATGAAGTATTAATGGCATACATACATATATATGTAACTCTCTTCAGAGTAAACAGAAAACCGCATCAAACAACATCAAATTGTGCCAAAATACAAATTCTACGAACACGCACTGTGAAGTCTTCCACCTTGGCTCACTCCAGCATTTTACACTTAAACTTAATTCTACCTGACCTATTTTTTAAATGTTTTCCAGTTTGCACCCCTAGAAAATTTCCAATGGAGCTGCGGATCCCTCTGTAGTGATTCAGTTCCCAAGCCAGTGGGCTGTCTGTCTTTAAACGCCTTTCAATGACTGCATAGGAACAGTCACAGATGAACAAAATGCTCACAAACTGCAGGTTGACAGTTGCTGTGTGCATATATGGCTATTCAATGGTGATTTTTTCACCTGTTTGTCTCTCAGGCTCATGAGAAGACCCATAGAGCCTTTTTTCTACTTGCACATCCACCTCAGGCTCCCTTTCTTCCATCTGAGAAATCTCACTACAACGACATCATGCAGTGCTGGAACAGCTCTGAACTTAGTGTGGGAACACAGATCAACCCTGCAGACTAAGAGCAGGGTGCTTGGCACAGCCCCGACATTCTGGACTCATCACACATCCTTTGCACAGTTATTCTACTTAGGCACAGTGGCCATCCCTATGGGATTTGGGACATCTGCCTGGCAGCTGGAAGTTCAAGGTAGATGCTTACCTTCTTCCTTTTGTGACAGCACAAAGTTTCTGGGTGGAAGAAGGTATATCTGGACATGTGACAGTCCTGCTTTTGGATGAGATGTTGCGCACACAGAAACAGTGGCAGATTTTAACTGTTATGTTTCTGTTGAAAATAGATTCTCTTAAAATCCTGTTTAAATCCTAAAAAATCTGACCTATAATTCCTTGTTTTGACCATTATGTTAGCAGCCGTTGTTTAGTCCTTTTTCTATATATCACTTTACATCTAATTAGCACTTGAACCATTCCAGCTGTTAACCATCATCACCGGTCCAATATTTTCTACAATTCTGCAGCTGTAGAATTTGTCCATACAAAGTGTTTGAACAATAAAAGAAAAAGGAGAAGGAAACTCAGGGAATATTTTCTCCCTCCTAATAATTAATTAGAACTACAAATCTGAAATTTGCACGCTTTCTTCTGTCCAGTCCATCAAACACAACCACCACAAAATATTTAACAAGACTTGGATCCTGAAAAGATTTATTTCTAGACTTAACTTTCAGCAAATAATTACTTGCTTTCTTAAATCCAGGGTTAGTTTTGTGTGGAAAGAGGTGTCAGAATGCCAATACATATGGCCAGGGACATTTTAGCTGATTGAGAAATACATGCCTTTTTTTTCTTTTTTTTTTTTTTCCTGGAAACAGATATGTCCATTCTAGAACTTTCTGTTCCCCAATTAACCCTGTTTAAATTTAAATACTGGAAAAATTTCTCCCAGAAATGGGGGCTTTATCTTCCTCCTTTGCATCAGAAGTTATTCCAAACCCCTGGCCAGCAATTTTACATGTTCCGAATTGATTTTCCTTTGCTGGCACCTTCCAAAAAGACAGCAAAGCCCAGAGAAGGCTAGCTGAGCTCAAGGGTATTCACAGCATTTATTGCAATAGACACCCCCCTCAACAGGAATCCACATGGGAATGTTTAATCTGGCCAGTCAGAACAGGCCAGTTAAACATCAGCTGGAAAAAACACTTGACAATATCCTGTGGAGAAGCAGCTAAGCACTGACAGGGGCTGATGAGCGAATAGATTTTCCCAACCCTCTTTCCTGTGACTTGCTCTTCAGAACTGTTTAGTAGATTACAATATGCAACTCATAAATATTAATTTTTATTTTTTGTTTATACTATCGGAGTGGTTTGAAAGACATTTTAAAGATAAATTAAATGAGATTCCTCTGAAGAGGTCACTGTTCATCAAATACAAACTGAAGCTATGGGAGAAGATGAAAACACCTGGGAGGAAGGACTTAATATGACAGTCAGAGGCAATGAATAGCTCTTGAAACTTGAAGATGAACAGCAGTCCTTCCGACCTGCAGGTAGAATTTAACATGAATTTTAGTGGATTATCAAAGCTGGAAACAGGACCACAAAGGTCATCAAGGGGAAGTCAGTGTGACAAGAAGCCAGCAACAAATTTTAGGCTGTCTATGCAACAGGGAGCCTGTGCAAGGAGTTGGAAACTTCTGTCCTCCTTCTGTCCTCCTAACACCAACAAAGTGAATAGAGTTGCAAGAAAATTACTGCTGTGTAAATTAAACCATGGGTTAATTCTTCAAGCCCTTCTCCGCTTTTAGAGCAATGCAGCTCCAACAGTTCTAACTAAATTACCTGTGATCTTCACAGGGCATATGAGCCCCATGTGCCCCATGAGATCAGAATCAAACTCTCTCTTTTTCCAAACTAAAAAGCAAAAAAAAAGCATTGACTACATAACATATATTACAAGGATGTACAATTTGCTGCAGTAAGGAGCACAATGACATGCTGACTAAAGGATAGGTTGGCATCACTTTCATTGACACGCTGTCAACGATGGGTTCATGTTACACCTGAACACAAATGTTGCTACGCAGAACAACATTGTAATATCAAAAGCTAGATCACATTACTCACCCAAACTGAAACAACAGATTTATTGACAGAGAGTAAGCTGGCTATGGTAGTGCTGCTATTACCCCTAACCAGTACAGCCACATTCATGAATCAGAAAGATTTCTGTAACCGTTTTTCGATAACTGAGTTTTTCAGTGAATTCTTCATAGCAACAGCATGGTTTTATACTGTGAGATAGCAGCAACATTAACACAATTTTAAGGAACAAAAAAATGGCCCCAACATCTATAAACCAGCAATCAGCAGCCTCCCCTGTATTGGAAAAATATCCAGGAGGGTGTTACTGTCACTGATCCAGGACCAGGCAAAAAAATGCATGCTTAGATATTTCTGTAATGCATGTTCATCTTCCAAACCAGCTTTTAGGGCTTTGGTATTAAAAATGACTGAATAAAGGAAGGAGTTCTACTATTTTTATTTTAATTTTCCCCTTATTTAAAAAAGGAAAAACATCTTGAAATGTCTACATCTACAAAAATCCTGATTTCTTTTTCTTCTCTTCTTAGGAGGAGTGTTTCTTCAAAAAAAAAAAAAAAAAGAACCCATAATTTTTTGATCATTTTTCAATTCACTGCAATTTGAAATATAAACATAAATAAATGTTTAAATAAAACTAAGGGTAAATATAAATAAAAGTAAATATAAAAAAACAAAAACATCATAAATGTGAGACTGCTTCTAGCAATATTTAAAATATAACTTTGCATACAAAGCCTTTGTGCATATCTTTGTGAGCAAAACTGGGCTGGCTACCCTGCAACATCAAATCAAAAGTGCAAGGCCAAATGCAAGCAACACATTTAAAATAAGCATCAAAAGAATATGATCACAGTAAAGTCACACATATTATAACTCAAACAGTAGTCAGAGGGTGAAGGGAGGAACTGTAGTTTGAGGATCAACGGCCTGAATTTTGCAGGAAGTCTGATGAGATGATGATGATGGTCCAAATAGGTTTAACAAGCCTTCTAGTGTATTTGAATTATTATATCCTTCTATTACAAGATCAGATATTCTTTTATCTAAGAACACCTACCACATTCAGTGCTCAGGACCAACAGCACTGAGCTAAAGAACAAGTTGACTTTTTCTTTTTCGTCTTCACTGGTTAGCTTGTGACTTCTGCATTATACTCTGTATGTACGCTTCCAGTCCTTCACTGGGAAGTTTCTTGAAGGCATTTCTATCACATTTTCACCCTGACAGACAGGGATCTGAAAACACTATTCAGTGGTCACCATCCGCTTTGAGTTGATGAGGTAGGTATTCTATGAACAAATAGCAGGTGACTGTTTAATTAAAAACTTGTCCTAAAACACACGTGCAGAGGGGGCAAATGATCAGGCTAGTCTCCTTCTTTCATGTGTCCATTCTCAGGGGTTTCACTCATAACTTTTAACACTGTTTTTTAAAGTATCAGAGAGAGTCAGGGAGACTGCTATGCCCACAAACACATATACATCCTATCTGATTGCACTTAATTTTTATGAAGTGCTGGTTTTCACTTTTTTTCCCAATTATATTAATTTCAAGAGTTCTTCCAGGTAAAGTAGGTGACATGTAACCTCTCTGGCATGCCACATATTTGTCCACATCTTTATAGCAGAGCTCTTCTGCTTCTGAACATAACTACGTTATCCGTTATCCATGCATGCTAGGTAGATAAAAAGGAAAGGGAAATATGCAAATAATTTTTGGAGGAGACCAGCACTGCAATTCAGTTCTTGTGGGTTTATCTTTGAAAAGTTTGTTCTGTTAGAGTTGTTTTTCAGTTTATGTTGACCCTGAGTCATTTGGAGGGAAAGACGACTGTGACATCTCTTGTAGCATGAAACAAAAAAAACTAAACCTTTTTTCTTGCAAATAAATAGAAGAAAGGGAAAAAATGAAGTTGTGATGATTAATTTAAGGAAGTAGAAGAAAAATGTTGCCTCTTCTTTAAAAATATAATTGCAGTTTCCCAGTAACTATAGTAGAGTTTGTACCGGCCTCCTCCCTTACTTTCTCACAGCAGATGCCTACAAAACCAGATTAATGGATCCTCTCTTCAAGCCAGGTGGTAATGAAATGATGATACAATATTTCCAGCTCTTAGCACAACCTCCAACTTGTAAAATGCCGAGGCGTGCCCACAAAACACAGACAAAAGTAAGTGGGGCTACTGCTTAATAGCAGTCATAATAATAAGATATTAATGATACCAAAAACTGAGTGGTATTTACCATGAAACTCAGAGAGAAAAAGTCCTTCGGCTATTTTCTTTTCCAATTTCATTAGAGATTAGCTTGTTTCTTTTTTTCATTCCTGCCCAACATAACACTGTTCTACTTTCTGCACAGACTTAGATGCTTGCATGTGCTGTATTTGGCACCATTTTGTGGTAAGGCGTAATTTATCTTTTAAATTTTAGTGTGATGACTCTCAGCCCTCAAGAAGGGTTGAGATCGTCATTTGTATTAAGACTCCACAGAGGTCTTGCAGCAGGTATAAATGACCTTTATGCTCATAGCAAAGTACCTTTCTGCCGAAGAAGTCCTCATGTTGGCAGGAACCAGGCATGGCGCCTGGCTGTCCTAGACGTGCGCTGGGTCTGGCATTCCTCTACCGCTCACAGGTGTCCTTCTGGAGAAATGCATGCCTCTGCTTGAATAACAAGGGGAAGCCATTCCTTGACACATCAGTGAATGTGCACAGTTATAAGCCTTGTATTTTTTTGCTTGGTCTTCGTTCACCAAAAGTACAGCAGCTCCATCCGTTGTCAAGTGATCAGTGCTGAGAGACTTTGTGAAAGTGACAGAAAGATTTGCAAACGTATGGTGAAATTCTGCAAATATTTTGTACACCTTAAATTTTACTGTGACTGCTGTCAATATTTGTTGAAGCATTTTATGGAAGAAATATCTTGCTAAAAATCTAGCAATAAAACTGGGCAATCATTCCAATTCAAGTCCTTCAGGTTAAAAAAAGACAGATTATAAATATTCTTTTTTATCTCACCTGACAAAAAAGACTGCAAAACCAGGACAGGTTTGTGGATGACACTTGTGCCTGAAGCACAGGTACAAGAGGGATGATATTTTACTTGTCTGTAGCAGTAGTTTTCACTCCAAAGTGTTAGTTACATATACTGCTTTCAGCGCAAATTCTGAACATCTCCTAGGATTAAATTGGCTTTATGTACAAGCAAAGATTGAGGAGCCTGACAGAGGAGCTGAGCCTTGGGCACTGAATTTGCTTCAGTCTGCCGCGATTTGGTAAAAAATGTGAAATGGAAGTTCTGTCGCTGTCTTTGTTCTGTTGTTGGACAAATGCCATTGAACGCCACGAGAACGGTTTCTCTATCAAACTGCAGTCGCTGTACTCCTCCAGGATCTGTAGTGCAAAGACATACCACTCTATTGTAGAAAAGTCTGATTTATCTGGTTCCACCATACACCCCAAGATGCAGTAAGGTCTGCCCACAATAGAGTGGGTTAAGCTAAAACTAAATTCCTGCTCTCTTCAAAAATAATTGTTGGACAAAACACAGTTTTGCTGACTCCATCAGTGCTGCCATATCTGCCAGTGTAAATGGAGGGTAATGCAGCTGTTCATCTCACAAACCGTTGTGTATTTTGACAGTGTGGTTTTCCCCTCTTGCTTCCCTCTTTGCTTGGCTCAAACAATGAGTCTGTCCACTGATGTGCAGAAGAAAAACACCATGTTCAGCTGCCAGAAACTATCTGCTGCCTTTTACCAGCTCTTTTGCATTCCCCCCTTCTTGCCACCTGCTGCTAACAGTATCAGTAACGATATGTCCAAAAAATGAACATTGTAGGTGCAGAGATTTCAGAACTATTCAAACCCTGTCCTGTGCAGACCCTTTGCAGAGGCCTCTTTTGCGCTCAGACAAGACAGCTCCTGGTTCTGGGTCCGCACACCCAAAGTGAGCTGCAGATGCCATCTTCTCTGTAGCTCTGGGGACCAGTCTCTCTGTTGTTTGCCTTCTGTAATAACATCTCAGCTTCTTATAGAATAGAATTGGTTTTCTCTTTTTGTGTGTGTTTGTGCGTGCAACAGCTGGTTATGCAATCATTTTGGGGAGGGGGCTTGGCAGGCAGACTCCACTGAAATCACACTCATCAGTCTAAAAAACCACCACTGGTGTTTGTGATATGAGCTCTCATCCAACAATGGATGAGGCATGGAGGGCCCTCAAAAATATCCCAGAATGTGGAGTAAATGTCCCTCTCTTTGTGTACACAAACACGCGGTCCTGACAATAGGATTTGCTTATGCCAGTCAGAGGAAAAAAGGTGTAGGGCGGTACATGTTACATGTATTGTTCTGTCTGTCACATTGCCTTCACTGCCTTGTTATTTATTTATTTATGTTAAAGCCAACCTCTATGCCATCTCAGGTATGGCAAGTGTTTGTATCTCAGGAATTGTGCCCACATTTTACACACCAGGAGATCAGCTCAGCCTGAGGCTGCTTGTGATTCCCATTACAGTCAACAGGAGCTGCACATGTCCACCTGGGAGGCAGCGTCCCTCAACCTCCTGGTGCCGCGTCTGCTGGCGAGCAGAAAATTAATATTTTATAGCAGAGAAAAATAACTGGAAGCAGCCCTGCTACACCATAGTAGCCAGCGCTGTGCATGATGTATAGCATGCTGCCTAGCAATGTTGCTAAGCAACACAGCACCATCCAAGAAAATCCTGCATTAGCTTGTGGTGGCTGGTGGGGTGGGTTAGACGTGACACTTTGCACACAGAGCTATGCGGAGAGAGGTGTGCTTTGCTTAAGACTATTATGGCCGTCTCCGATTGCTAATACGCCTCCCCTATTATTCTCCCTGCACTGATGAACTACATCACGATGCACCGTGTGCTGCAATAATTTTCCACTAAAAAAATGCCTTCCCCCGCCCCGCCCCCCACGCTTCCTGTTTCTTAATGCTCTTCAAACCTGATTTAGAGAGTAGCGAGTAGTGGAATTTTACAGCTACATCCCATGATGCTCTCGCTCTCACTCTCAGTCCCATGGCCTGGCTCATACCTCAAACTAACCGTAAAGTCAGATCACAATGATGTGACTCACTATTATAACTAAAGATAGATCTTGTCAAAAGCAGTCATGAGCCCTAGATGCTAGAGGTTGTTTATTCAGCGTTGTGTTTTGGGGTGGGTTCTTTTCCCTCTCTCTCCTGACTCTCTAACTTTTGACATTCAGAGGTCTATCCCATGTTAGTGAGTATTTAGGTGAGCACGCAGGTATGGCACACACTTTTGGTGATCTGGAGGAAACCATAGACGGACTGCACAGAAGTCTAGCTGCAGGTGTGAGTTCAGCCTCACACAGGTCCCAGGTCAGAGCTTCACAATGGCACAGGCTGGGGAATCCCAAATACCGCATGGGCACGGGGCAGGACAGCCACGGAAAGGAGGGAGAAACCTTTTTAAGAGGGATTTCTTCTAAACCTAACAACCTTTTTTTTATTATTATTGTTGTTGTTTTTAATGTTTACAGACCAGCTGCTTTCAAGTGTGAGCATTCATCTGGAGTGTTTAACACCCACACAGAACAAAGCAGCACTGGTGCAGGAGGCAAAGAGAAGCAACCTAGACACCAACTGAAACAAGAGGGGCTGTCGCCCCAAGATCAGCAGATCCCGCTAAGGCCACAGAATGGCTCAGTGTTGGACAGAGGCAGGTAAGTAGCAGGACAGGCAAGACCTGCTCTGTTGTTAGCCACCCCAGCTACACCCTGTGGCAGTGACCCTGCAACAGGGACACAGGGAATACAGGCGCTGGTGAAGCTCCATGGGCATAACAGCTCTGCAGGGCAAACACGCCTGGGACCTGGGGAGATACTGTCCTGAAGGAGAGCAGCTCCCGCCGGTGCAAAGCAATCTGAATTCCCCCTCAGCCTCAGCCACCCAAGCACGGGGAAAGGAGGATTGACTTTGATTGCGCCATAAACATAGATACGGAAACTGGCAGGTGAGGGAGCTGGAGATAGTTCTTTGTTTGGACATATTGGATCCATTTCAGCCCTGTATAATTCCACTAGTGTCAAAGGCATTACATCAGGGACAAAACCAACCCATTATTTTTAACCTGGCCATTTCCTTTTATGCCCTTCATTCAGGAAATCTCTATGCAAGTGCATGATTTTAGTCATGTGAATAGTCTCACTGGAGGTAGTGTGACTGCTCATGTACTTAGAGTTAAATGCATGCATATTTACACGCAGGACCAGGGCCTAAAACAGCATTGGAGGGAAAGAAGAAAGAAAAGTAGTGTGGGAATACCTGAACAGCAATGTACTGTGAGGGTCTGTGAAAGGTGTCTGCCCACTTGGGCGACAGTAATATTTCCAGCTATGTTTCCCCTTTTAAGGAAACAATTGACAATTTCTCTGGGACCAGCAGCACCTTTAGGAAAGCATTTTAAGGTATGACTGCTGTATAGGGAGTGCGGTGGTGTGGAGAACAAAATACCCAAAATGCTCCTAAACTATTTAAAAAAAAAAATTCAACAAATAAGCTAGTTATGCAAATGTCCTTTGGGGACCGCCGTCTATGTCTGTGACTTTCACAACCTTGCCCTGATTCCCTCTCCTGCACTTGCAGGGAACACCCTAGGGGTCTTCATAGGAAGCCTCAACATATGTGTTTTTCTGCGTTTCTTCTGGCTTCACATTTCTGCTGTTCCTCAAAAATTGTGACTTCCAAACACCAAGAATTATGATCTCTATCCAGTGTCATATGTCAGCAATGCTCTACAGAAATCTTTGGAACAGTGACTCTCAAATATTTATATCTTGCAGCAATCTAGAAGACAGACCAGGAAAACACCAACCAAAGAAATTTGGTTGATGAATCCCCATTCAGTTTCTGTGCTACACCCAGACTATTTTAAAAATCCCTGTTTGCAAAAGCACTGCTTTCACTACTTTACAAAGACCTTTTTCAAAAGGCTGCGCGCATATTATAACGTCTGGCTGCAAAATGAAATGTAACAACAAATCTTGACCTATCAGGTTTAAGCCTTCAGCATGTGATCTGAACAAGGGTGACTTTCACAGATATCATACCACCAGATAAGTGATTCAGTGAAGTTCCTGAAATCAGCAGAGTTACTCTGGTTTGCAGCAGAGTAAGTGAGATGAGGTTTGCCATAATAAATGAATCCATAAAGAAGGTGCTCACATACACTGCAAAACAGGCTAACAAGAGTCAGAAGACCTGCTGAATTAATTTATCCTTACTATGGGGTAAGAACTACTAGAAATAGTTATGTCTATGACTCATAGAATAGTCTTTAATTTCTCATGCTCACCCAAATGAGGGAAAACACCATCTTTATTTTTTCAAGTGCCATGCCCACCAAACTTCCCCTTACTTGCATGTGGACTGTTTAAATTTGCTAAGAAAGCAACCAGCTTAGTTTCATCCCAACTTTCTCTTTCAGGTTTATGTATTTGCCATTCAAACAAGACAGGCAAATCCATGAAATTCATTTCACAGGACATTGAGCAAATGGAATGTAGAATAATGTTCTTTAGTTTCTGACATATGATCAAATGCAAGTTTGCTACAAGAAAAGAGAAGGAGACATGCAACAGCCTTGAAATGGATAAAAACCTTGCCACAATAACCATAGTTAATACATGAATAAAGTTATATTATTGGTATTGGCTTCCCTCTTGTGGTAATGAGTAAACTGTGGCCCTAATATGTGACCAGAATCTGCTGAGGCATCTGTCTAACACAGAATGCTGCAATATGCTCATGGGGCAAGATCCTTGCATCCATGCACAAGACAGCTAATTTCAGTTCAAGGCAGATATAAAGATCTACATGTGGTGAGTACATGGCAGGCTGGGGTCTCAGCTATGCAGAAATACCTCTGACTTGAGTATTTTGGAGATCTACCCCGCTATGACTCAGGCCAGTATCTAGCCCAAGTTTAAACTGAAGGAAGAGAGGTCTTTCACTTGAAGGTGCACTTTCAGTCCTGGCTGAGGGGGTGGTTCATGTTCTCGATCTGTTCAGTCAATGATCTCTGCTGATTATGCCACTTTATTGGGCATTTCTCTGACAGACCTCAAGAATATGGACCAACACCTCTAATTCACTGTGTATGTTGCCATTCTGACTCCAGAGGTGAGTCTAAGTTAACATCTCATTTTCCACAGCAGTGATGGAGCAGGCATGATGGTCCTCCTCTTCTTTATTTTCTCCATAGCCACTTGCACATTAACATGATTTGACTGACATTTGTGAATTTACCATTTTTTTTTAACGCCAGCTCGTGTGAGAAGGTATCATTGCTATTAATAAAGTGTGTTTCATCAACAGAATTTAAAGCTGTTTATAAAGGATGTTGGTCTCATTCTTGCTTTTTTACAGATGGGGGAACTGAGGCGCAGAATAATTAGAAGCCAATCAGCAGGCCCAACGCAGAGCTGAAAATAGATCCCAAATCTCCCGAGTCTCAGTGCAACGTTCTAACTGCTCTTCTGCCAATGTGTGAAATGGTAAAGCTCAACTGTTAGTACTACCTACACCAAAGCATGTCTATTATTCACGTATTTTCCCAAACCAGTTCTTTTAACCATTGATATTTCATGGACAACCTCTAAAACAGTCAAATGTCCAAGTGAGTCCACATCACCTTTTCTAATATAAAGCCTCGCAGATTAGTGCTTATTTCACCAACTTATAAAAATCATATCATAGCTCACCTTTAAATTAATTTTTCAGGCTTTCTAGGGTATCTTAAAAGAGTGTAGATTTTTTTTAAGTCTGCACTTAAAAAGTGTAGATATTTTGCCAAGGAAGCTACAAGCACCGAGTTGTGGTTTTGTTCCCTTGTTACAAAAGATTACCATGGTAGCATGGAAAATAAACTAGAACAACATGAGCACCCCAGAATTATCACATGCACAATAAAATCATAAAGATTAATCATTTTATCATATAACAATGCTAGATTGAAACCTCCCTTGCAGGGCAGGAAGACATAGGCATAGGTGCTTGGTTTTGCAAATGTCCCTATGAAGAGCTTTCAGCAGAGTGTCCTGATGCTAAGGTCAGTGAGTTCAGTCGCCTAACTCGATTAATATTGCTCCTGCTCCTATTCTGAATTCCCCTAACCATTTTTGTGGTTTTAAAATCATTCTTTCCAGTTTGGAGAAAAAAAAAACCAAAACATTTTCTGTCCCCTTGCCACTGAGTGAAAAACCCTTTTCTTAATGGGAAAATGACTCAGGTCTTCCCTAGGCAGCAAGATTTTAGTGGGTGGGTCACTCTGCCTGTAAAGGCTTAGTCTCCAGGGAATCAGCGTGACAGAGCACTTGAACTTACCTGCCCGAGCGGAACTGCTTATGGAGCAGAGGTATGGAAAACAACCAGGTGAATTACATTCAGCGAGAGTACCAACTGTTCCCATGGAAGATAAAGGGCAGCCCCTGGGAGAGAGAAAAAAAACAAACACACACCTTCCTTCAGCAGCTGCAGGAACAAAAACACAGTAGCAACGGGGAGGTGAGTTGGATCGTAGCTTTTCTGTGCCACGTTCTCTGACATTAACTTGAGCACCATGAGAGGAAAACTCCTCCACTTCTTGTAAATAACATAAACTTTTTACAGAGGTCAGGAACTTGTTTGCAGCTACACCCTGGCTCCTCTGGGACTATCCCATGCCGAGTCTGGGAATCCCAGGCTCAGCCAAAGGGAAACAGACAGGTGCAATTACTGACTAGCAGGTGCAGAACAGCATTCAAAACAGGCCAAAAGCTCATGTTTCAGGTGAGTTACAAGGTGACGGAGAAAAATATTCAGTGCTTTCAGCATTGCTTAAAAATTATGGGTGACTAGTATAATTACTAGAGTTTTTTATGAGTGGTAGGTCTTGGTTTTTTTAAAGGAGCTGGCCATAGTCTGGTAGAGGGTAAGTTTGGCATGTTTTGTGGCACTGACCTGATACACTGCCATCACTGTGAGGACCCCAGATGCCTTGTTACAAACCTCATCTCCTTTTTTACCTCTACATGCTGCAAGTTCTTTGTGGAATGGTCTAAGTCTTGCTGCAAGTTTTATGACACCTCATGCAGCTGGGCCCTGATCGAAACACATCCCCACCACTACCACGGTTGAAGAATCATCATGTTCTTTCTAGAGACATAAAAGTGCTGATTACAGTGAACTCTGTGGCTGTTATGCTCGTGTGAAGTCCATGTGTCTTCAATATAAGCACAAGGGTGTGTCTAAATGTATCTAAACTCAAATTTCTCAATAAAAGGAAAATAAAATATATTTTGCATTATTTCAGTTCTAGTCTGTCTCAATGGGAGAAAAATGTGATGTTTATAATAGCACCTCATTTACTAAGAATGAGTACTTTAAGGTTACAATCCTACAAGCACTAAAGTGGCAGACCCACAAGTGAATGTTCTTCCAGGTGTTTCTCATGGAAGAGCTTGTAAATGTTCAAGTGCTCACTAAGTGACCACGCTGAAACCAGGGATAGAGGTATATGTCAAATGATGAGTGACTGGCAGTATGGGGAGTTTAATTGCTTTGTAGGAGAAAAAAAAACTCCTAAAAACGCCCATGTAATGATGATGGAGGAATCCATTGTTACAACAGATATACAAATACAAAACCAGGATTTAAATTTTCCTTCCAGTATAAGGCATAAAGGTACAAACTGTTTATCACCTGTGGGATTTACTTGTCTAAAATTAACCTGTGAGAGGTGCTCTCATTTTAATTCTTGAAAGCACTATCAGGATTTGACCCAATCCCTAGTTCATTGAAGTACCCTCAGCTCTCAGTGATTTGACTGGCCTCAATAAGCCAGATTTTCTGTGTATTAAAATGCTACAAGATCATAGAGTGTTTCAGAATTACACTAACAAAATTTGGGATATGGAACCCCACTTCAAATAAATGCATTCTCTGCACCATTCCAAAACTTCAGTTCATGCACATTATCGCAAAAAAAAAAAAAAAAATTGATTTTTGCTAAAGAAAAGCAAAGATTTTTCTACATTTTAGATATGGTTTTCTTAGGACTGTAGTTAGTAAAATTATTGAGAAGCATGGTGTTATGTCAGGCTTAACCTGTCATGGGCTATACTTGTGCCTTTGAGTGCCACCACAGCAAATACAGCCAGGGATAGAAAAGTGAACTATACTCCAACATCGAGAATAAAGCTTGTTGGTGATACTGTCGTATTTCTGGTGGGACGGTAAACTGTTATTTCCTAAAGAGCGTTCGTTATTCTAATTCTCTGGTTTTGACGTTGCTGAAGCGATCACTTCGCTTTCAATTTGTAGCAGCAGCAACATCTAGTGTTTAAAGTCTGCCCTGCAGACTTCATGCAGCATGCCTTTCATTAACGCCATGCTTTGTATTTCAATAGCACCACCCATCTGAGCTACTCACACCACAGAAAATGATTACTCAAACTTGGTAACAGCTCTGCGAAGCGGGCAGGCGTTTTACCTTCTCTTACGGAAAAGATGGAAGAATTAGGGAGAGAAAGAGTTTAACCATTCGAGGTAGTTCAGTAGTAGGCAGGACCTGAGCGAGTTGCTCAAGGTCATGCAGAGAGACTGACAAAGTCAGAGCTGCGTACCCTAGACTTTACCTGGAAGATTGTGTCCTTGCCCCAGGAGACATTTGGATCTAGTTTATCCGAGAGGAGGAAATAGCTCATTGCGTTTCAGAGGTAGTTTCACTGTGTTAGAGGGCAGCAGAACTGTCTGTGAGGAAAGCACAGCTGACATTTTCTCTGTTGAAGAACTCATGCGATGCTTACTCTCCTGGTGCATCTGAACAGAGGGATGTGCGTGCGTGTGTGAGTTACAGAACCCTTACAGGAGCGTGAGAAGGGGCGGTGGGTCACTGCACCCTGTTACAGCAATCGCAAGGCCCCCAGGCAGCCCCTGTCACCCAGACCGCTCTTCCCATCCCGTGGCCCCTCCACCTGCAAAGCCACAAACGCATGCACGGCCAGCTGAGGGGCTGGGTGTTACTCTGCATGTGCAGGACAGCCAGATGCCGGGGTGAGGCACCCAAGGGGAGCCATTGCCTGGTCACCCTGGTCCCCTCCAGAGCCCCGCACCGCCAGACTCTCGCCACCTTCGGCACCAGGGTGCGAGAAGGGTCAACGAGGGGGACGCTGCAACTGGGGCTCCAGCCCCTGCGGGGCAGGGATGCCGCAGGGGTCCCACTCCCGCCTCCTTCACCCGCGGGCCGAGCGCAGGCCGCCCGCCCGCGCCAAGCAGCCGTTCCCAACGGGAGGAGCACCGGTGCCGAGCGGCCCGCCGGCGGGGCCCGGCCTCGCCCCTCGGGCTTGCCGGGCAGCTGGGGCGCCTTAGCGCTCGGCTTTCGCCCCGACTAGCCAGCGGGGCCTGGCGAGGCTGCTCGGAGGGCGCTGGGGAGAGGGAGACGCCGGGCAGTGCGGGAGGGGGGCGCCTGTGAGGGGCGGCGGGGGTCCCTGCCCGCGCGCGGGAACTACAGCCCCCAGCAGGCAGCGCGCGGGGCGGGGCGCCGGGAAGGTGTCGCCTTGAGGCACGACCCTTCCCAGCGTGCCCCGCGGCAGAAAAGGACGGCGGGTAGAGCGGGGCTGGGGGCGGTGGCCGCCGCCGCCGCGCCTGCGCACTGCCTCACTGCCTCACCTCGGGGAGCGGGCGCAGCGGTGACCTCCAGCGGCGGCCGGGGAAGATGGCGGCGGTGGCGGGGCTCTCCCTGAAGGTGAAGTTGGGGGCGGCGGCGGCCCTGGGGGGTATTGGGGCGGGGGGGAGGGAAGGAAACGGCCTGTGGCGTGTGCGCCCTCACCCCCCTGCCACGCCCGCGCGGGGTCCCTAGCCTCCCCCCGCGCCGGTCCCCGCCACCCCCCGCCCCCGAGGCGCGTGTCGAGGCCGGCCGTTCTGCGCCCGCAGGTGCGGCAGCTGAGCACGTCGGCGGCGAGGCCGGTCTCCAAGCTGGTCAAGGTGAGGGGGGGGCAGGGGCGGGGCCGGCGAGCGGCGGGCAGCCGCCCGCTCCCCGGCTCGGGGCGGTTCTCAGCGGGCGCCCGCTCTCTCGCCCCCAGCCCCCCATCCAGGTGTACGGGCTGGAAGGGCGCTACGCCACCGCGCTGTACTCCGCCGCCACCAAGCAGAAGAAGCTGGACCAGGTAGAGAAGGAGCTGGGCCGAGTGTGGGTAAGCTATTCTACAGCCTGGGTTCACCTGAGCTGGCACACGGGGGTTTGGGAGCAGCGGGGCTCGTCTGCTGCTTCTTGTTGGGAGGGAGGTGGACTCAGCTCTTGCAAACTGTGAGACTCGCGCCTAGAGCTGGCCTGGTGTGCGTGCTGTCTGCACTGCGCTACCAGTGTTAAGCTGCTTCGAAGTGATACGGGAGGAGCGTCAGCTCTAAAAGAAACATACTGTAGATGAGCTACAGCTGGAGCTGCCATTTCACTTCGATCAGCTTCAGACCTCTTCATTCTTACTCAAGGAATGACTGCTCCGAGTAGTCCAGTTAGGCCTTGTAATGCCTGGAAAACTCCTGGCTTGTATCGCGTTGTTTGTGTATCCTCTTAGACTCTCTTGAAGGACCCTAAGCTATCCAGTGTTGTTATGAACCCTCACACCAAGAGTGCAGTTAAACAAAAAGCTGTGAATGATGCCTTAGCAAAAGAGAAGATGTCCCCTATTACTGTCAACCTCATGAGTGAGTAACCATCTGACTTCAGAAAAACATCTAAGGCTACTTGTTATTGCTGTTAGCTAACGAAGTCTGCTTCTAGTGGGCGCTTTAAAGCCTTTCAACGCATCTGCCTTTTCCAGATTTGCTTGCTGAAAACGGTCGCTTGCGTTACACACCAGACATAGTTACTGCGTTTGGGAAGATCATGAGTGCATACCGAGGAGAAGTGCTGTGCACAGTCACCACTGCACAGGTGAGTTAGGAACCTCTAGATCGAGCTTAACAGGTACCGGTATAAAAGGCAAACTTCTTTAGCTTAATTTTGCTCTCTGTAGTTTTAAGTACTTGCCATATGGGTGGTGAGGAAATATCTCACCTCTACTGAGACAAAAGGCTTTCTGCAAATAGTTTTCTGATATCCAGCAATTATTGGTCAGGAATTAAACCTATTCATCCCATTTCAGCTTAACAGGTAACATTTTTCCTTCCTGTGTGTGAACCCAGTGGCTGGTAAAAGTCAGCCTGGTCTGCAGATACAACTGCCCCAGTTCTTATTTCTGTCATCAGGATCGTATGGATCAGGTCAGAACTAGCAGATGAGCTATTAGCTAGAGCAAGGCAGATACCTGACAGGGCCAAGAATGCCTGTGGTGCTTGGTGCTGTGCTTCACAGGGAGCAGCTGCCTAATTCACCATCTGCAGTAATCAGGACAAGTGGCTAACTCCACAACTGTAGGAAGACTTTTTCAAAAGTAGCAGACAGGCAAGTCTGGTTGGTGCTCAGAAAGGTGAGAGGGAAGATGGTGTCTCCGTGAGCTGTAAACATGCGGCTGGAGGCACGGTGGTTCTGGCACTTGAGTAGCTTTTTTGATAATGGATCCATGCCCAGGTCTGCTAGAGTGGGAAGCTGGTTAGCTAGGTATGTAATGTAAATCTGTAGCCGTTGGGTAGGGCTACAGTGAACTGCCTACCTGGCCTAAATAGACTGATCCACTTCAGATTAACAGGCTCCCTGTAGGCCATAAGCACAGATTGTCAGTCTAGTTGGTAGCCTTCAGGGACATGTGGACTCACAAGTCTGTGCAAACCTTTCCACAAGTTTTCCTGAATATTTCACATGCAAAGTTACTTTCCTGATGCCTTTTTTTTGTTGTTGTTGTTGTTAGTTTCTTTTGGCTCTCAAACTGTTAGATATGAAGTAGAAATTATTTAAATTGCCAGTAACGCAAAGCCACTACTCTTCAGTGAAGTCCCTTTTGTTTCTCAGTGGTATCCGAGTGACTTGGAGGGATAGCAAGGACAAATTCACAGTGTCTCTCCCACAGGGATGCAGAGTTCTTCTGTGGTGATGGAGAGAGGTGTACTTAGCCAGGAGCATTCTGCAAGCCTGCAGCAGGGCTGGGAGCTCGCTGCCAGTGTCCTGAGTCGCTGCCCAGTGCTTTACGTGAAGCTGTGTTTCTTTTCAAGCTGGTGATCTTAATTGTTAGAAGCAGTAAAATTAATCTTTCCTTGTACAGCCTGAACGCTGCTGTGAGGCAGATTTCAAGGTTTTCCATCAGGTGCTTACTTTGGCAAGTATGGATTCCCAACGCTTGCTATCTGAAGATGTCAGCCTTGAACTTTTGCTGGGAATATGTGCACAAATAACACAATGTTTCATGAAATTAGGAGGGTACGAAGTGTCTGCTGTTTCTGTGCTGTCCTTTGGTTACTTGTGTTCAAGAAGGCTGCTGAATCTGCCTTCCTGCTGGAAGTGTCTGTCTTTGGAAGAATCTGAATAGAAAATTTGGGTTCTTGATACATCATTTGAATATTTTCAAGTCCTTCATTTTCCTTGTCTTCTGTTCATATTTTTCAGCCCTTGGATGATGCCAACCTTACTGAGCTAAAAAGTGCTCTCAGTGGATTCTTGGCTAAGGGAGAGGTCTTGAAGCTGGAGACCAAGGTCTGGATTTTTGATTTGTAAATAGATTTCATCAAGTCCATGTTAAGCTGGACTTCTGTCTCTCTTATCTTTAAAAAAAAAAAAAAACCAAAACCATTTTACTGAATCCAGCTGCTATATTACATAGTTCTGTGCTTTCTTGTAGACCTGATGATGCTTTAACTACTAAAATCTTAACTTTGGAATACAGTGACTGCAAAGTTATCTTTAAAAAGGCTCTTTTAAAAGCTTTTTTCTTTTTTTACTAGTGTAAAAAAATGTATACTAAGCTAACAAATGTTTGTGAATAGAATTTCTGTTCAATGTTTCTTCTTTAGACTGATCCGTCAATCCTTGGTGGCATGATTGTCAATATTGGGGAGAAGTACGTGGACATGTCAACAAGGTCAAAGATCCAGAAACTCACCAAAATCATGAGAGAGACTGTCTAGCAAGCTGTCCTAGTCATTCACAGTGAAACTTGTCAGATGGAAACAATAAAATTATTTCTTCTTGAATAGAGGGTGTAAAGTATTTTGATTTGGGAAACACAGCACTGAGGGAGAAAGATGATGAAGCTGCAGCAAGTTTCACTTAGTTCTCACTGAACATTTCATGACACAGCTTGAAAATCAAGCTCACCCTGAATGCAGGTGAACGTTGCCCTGAAGGAAATGGAGAATAATGCTCTAGGAACTGATAAACGGGGTCACTGCTGCTGAGGTACTGTCAGCCTCCAGAGAAAACTTTTGCTCAAGATACTGTTAGGGCGGCGGAGCAACAGTCCTGCTGCTGCAGGTGCTCTTTCTGTGTGTGGAAGGTGTGAACGCTGGAACTGTGACTGGTAGATGCTTTCAGAAATACCAACAATGCCTGTTAAAACAGTCATGTCATCCATGGATTCTCAGCAGCAAACACTATATCAGGCCCAGTTTACTTCCATGTCTGTATCATTGGAGAGAGTTTTGTATATGCCTTAAACTAAAATTACCCTCTAAAAGCTTACTAGTGAGGGGCTAAGGTGTTTGTAACTTAAAACGGTGTACAAAAATGTTTGCAACAGGACAGGGCTTCACGACTAGTGAGCACTAAGGCAGTGTTGTCATGGCCGGCTATATGTGCTTCCTGGCTAACATTTGTACATGGATTTGTAAGTGTTTCTGTCTTGAAGCGCTGTGCCTCTGTTTTCTGTTTAGATAATCTTAGACAGGCTTGTGAAGGGGTGTAAGTAAGCTGCCTGGTTCTCCCTGTTGGTCCTTGGTCAAGAACTGACATTTGACTTACTTAAATTTAGATGGATACCATTCTTCAAGGGGTGGGGTGTTGAACTGGTAGCACTAGCTCATTTCAGTTGCATTATTGAAACCTGTTAACCAGCCACTTTTTTTTTTTTTTTTTTTTTTTTGGAACATTTTTAATAAGAAGAAGTAGTCCCTGCAGGTGAGAGACCATTTAGCCCTGTGCTTTCTCTGGTATTTCAGGCTGGAAGTACGTTCCCCACCAGGCCCAGCCCAGGGCTGCTGGCTGTGCATCCTGCCTGGAGGGGAAGTAGGAGAAGTAAATGCTGTGCTCAGCTTCTCACCAGCCCTCCTGGAGGCGGTGGGAGCTGCACTGTGTTCTTCTGCTGGGGAAGGGAAGGGTGTGCTGAGGCTTGAAGTGTCAGTGGCATGGGTGGGTGGCACTTGGGACCCCCAGGGAGCCCAGAGGCAGGGCAGAGGGGCTGCTGGAGGCCTGCTGCCCTGTGAGGACAGGCTGCCACCCCACTGTCCACTCCTGGTGCTGCTCTGTAGCAGCAGTGAGGTGCACTGAGCTGTACCTGAGGCAATGCAGCTCTCCAGAGCTCAGCGCCGTGCAGTGAGATGCTGGCCCCTGCCCAGCTGGATTAACGTGGCCTGGACAAAGCAGCTGCAAACAGCTGGCAAGCTTCCTGACATGTCCCAGGTCACCTACTGCTACAGCAGCTGTGATTTACAAACTGGCACTTTGGCTACAGCACTGTCCTGTTGTGCCATCCCAGCTCCAAACAGCTGTGAAAAAATACATCCTCAAGGTGCAGGCATTAGTGGGTGCTGAGCTTGACAAAGGGACCCTTTGCTTAATAGGATACTGAGGATATTGCCCTCAGGGCAGCTGGCAAAATTCAGTCATTATTAACAAAAATGAGGGGAGAGATCAACGTGGGACTTCCTATGTTCTCAGGCAGCAGAGCCACAGGCAGTCGCTGCGAAGCTGCTTAAACGTTGCTGCTGGCATGCCTGGCCACAGTGCAGGGCCTGTGTAAAGTCATAACATGCACAAAGTAGTGGCACCTGGCCTATTAAGCAAGTGCCTTTGGTTGGGGTTTTTTGGGGGGGTGGGTGGTTTTTTTTAATTTTTTTTTTTATAATTTATTTTTGCTGTCTTCTTACTACAGATTTGCACAACTCTCAATTTTCAAATCTAAAAAAATGCAAACAATGCGTTACAGAGATGAAAAGTGGCACGTGTCAGACATTAAATGCTGGTAAGTTATTTCCCTGCTGCTGGGTCCATCACTTTGCTTATACCTCTGTAGCCCTTTTGTCAAAAGTACTCATCTGAAGATTTAATGTGTCAGACACCATATCACTCTTCTTCAGCACTTCTCAAGAATGTACCAGTATGCAGTTAAACTTAAAAAAAAAAAAAAAAGGATTTATTCTTGCATAATTTCACTTGCACAACTACAGCCTCATCTGTCTCAAACAAATTGCACAGCCTAGAACCATAGCAGCAGTTTCCACCTCGGTGACTGCAGTCTGGGAAGCAGCACAGTTCCTCAAACAGGTGAACTTATTTTGACTTTTGCTTAATTGGACCTGGTCTGTAAATATAATTATTTAACCAAGCGTGGCTGAGGAAACAACACATTCACAGCAATCAAACTATAGTTGAAATTGTCTTATGAGGAACAGTGGCGTCTGATTCATAATTATTTGTTATACCTATTACAAATGCTTTAAAAAACCAAAAGAAGCCAACTTCACAGTGTGAATGTTTTACCGTAGAATAGTTACATGTGATATAAATGAACAATACAAATTAATTCCATTTTCTCTGAAAAAAAAAAGTAGTATTTTCTCCTATTTGGCCAGATCTTATTTTACAATGCCTTTGTAATTTTTAGGTTCATGTGAATACTACAGACAGTACAATACTTTTTTAAGAAAAAAAAAAAAAAAGGAAACCAATTGATACCATTTGGCAGCAAAAAGTGCACTAAAATAAGTAACACCACCACCAGCGGGGAGGGGGATTTCCGCATTCTAAGTATTAACATTGAGAAAAATACTAGGGTTATCTTTTTTTTCAACAATTACCAACACAAAATAGAAAGTAGCCATTACACAGTCTGCAAAGGCTGCTGGAATCTAAATTCCTTTTCAGCACAATGAGGACTGGACTAGGGTAATTCTGCACAAGTTGTTAACAAAGCCAAAGCCTTCCAGGAAAACTTGCCCCACGGTGGGGTGGTTTGCCTTCGCCTTCTCCCTGTGGGGTAGGGGTTGTCTCGCCACGGGGGAGCACGTACCGGCGGTGGCCTCGCCTGGGTGCAATGAATGCGTGCGGTGCAGGAGGGTGAGTGCAGGTGCCTCCTCACCAGCGTGACCTTTCAGGCGGTGCTGCCCGGTCACCCCAAAACCAGCCCATCCCAGGGTGAGCGTGGTGGTGCAAACCTAGGAGACCCTGAAAGACACGGTGAGACAGGGCAAGAGGGAGTGAGAGCGGTGGCAGCGAGTTGGCCAAGCACCCGGACCAGCACTAGGGTCCTGCACCCAACCTTCCCCTCTTCCTCCTGGCAGGAACGGTTTACGCCATGAGGGTCTTCCCATGGAGCAGCCACCACAGCTGGGAGGGATTTCCCTTCCAATCCATCACCTGATGGACACCCACCCATGTTTTTTGGAGGGGCAGCTATCCTCCTGCTCACCAAGATCTTACTTTTTAGGTTTGCCCCTATTTCTTCCCTTTTTCCCCAGCTCCCCTGCATGCCAGCCCTCCCCTTTCCCCTGCGCTCACCGCGGCGGGCAGGAGCTGCTGCCTGGGGGTCTGACAGGGGGTCTCAGAGGAAGCACCGGCTCCCTTCGTTTGCACAACACTTTAAGATCCCAGAACCGACCGCTAAATCCAGGGTTAGTGACAATTTTGCAGCTTTACAAGCAGCACAAGGAATTCACCTACGGTCGCAGCAGAGCCTTTGACAACTCTATCAAGCAACTAGGCTAGTTTAACATGTTTTTACTGCAGTTCTTTATTCTTTTAAATTAGGTCCTAAATATATCGTCCTATGTACAGAAAAATAATTTCCCAAGGACGGTCCTTATTTTAAAATATTTAAATGAACAGACAAAACTGGGTGCCTATAAACACTTTTCTGTTAGATTTACTCAGTATTTGACAATGACAACATAGCTGTATTTTTATATTATATATACAAATAATCACATATATATATAAGCACATATTTAACTATAGATACATCGATACGCATGTAGAACAAGAGTGCTGGGGCTAAACAAACACCAAGATACATGTGGAATGTACGTACAGAGCAAACCCCTCAAAGCTAAGGTGATTTAACCTGATTCCCAGCTTTTCTGTGTTTCAAGGGTTTTGACTGCTGGATTTGAATAAACTGAAATATCACAGTGGCAAGGAGAGCAGTATGAAACTAGACACCACTGTTGCAGCAAAAGTCTGGACTTGTTTTGAAAGTTTGTTCACATCTTAGTTTTGAAAAATGTATTTAATAATATTACAAAAACTGCATTATCCACAATGTTTCCCCCAACCCTACTCACATGTAACAAAAAGTGATTCATTTATTTTTAAGGGTAAAAAAATTGTAAAATGAACATTTAAAAAGTTCCCTCATAAAAACTCATGTTGATAAAATACGTAATAATCAAGTGCATCTAGAAAAAAGTTTTGTAATTTATCAGTTATTTGGCTTAGTGTCCGCTCAGCGACATGCTTTGTCTTTCAAGGTGCCCAAGGCAGCTCACTGGCTCTATGCAACCTCGCAGGGCTTTACAGACTGGCTTTCTACCAGCACTGTACTTGGCAAGGTACTTGGTATTTCCAAGGCCAAGGTCTGCCTAGTGTTTCTTTATTTTACAGTGCTTCCAAATGTGCTGCAACCTGTAAGTATAAGAATTATGATTTGCCCGGTAAATACAATTCTGGTGAGTTTAGTGGCTAAAACCACTTTTGGGAAGATAAGGAAGAAAACAGATCCAGCTGCGAAGACTATAAACTACTACTGTATTTTATCTTAATCTTGACTTCTTGTTTGATCCTCTATTGCAATCTTCCAATCCTTGCAGACCTTGAACCAACTTCATAATGTAGGCTCTACATTATCAAAGCCTTTTGAATTCTTCCATGGATCTCCAGCAAAGCATGTAGGCACCCAGCTGGCTTTACGTATGCCTTTGTGCTGAATTGGGGCACAAATTAAAGTTAAGCATCTGCCGAAGTGCTTTGTTGAGCCAGGGGCTGTGGCAGAGATGGCAGCTGCCAGGTGAGCTGTGAGGGAGAAGCCTGGAAAGGAGTCCCTAAAAAAGCACTGTTTCACACAGCTGAGCTTTGGGACTTGGGGTTAAAGGGAAGGAAAGAGTGATGCCTTCCAAAGGACTTAATTAATTACAGGACAGAAGCACCAGTTTACTCACAAGATGTACACAGAAGAAAAACCTAGTGGGACTGCAACAGAGCAAGGCAGTGAGACGTGTTTTCCAGTCGCCCACTGCATTCGTTTGTGCAACGCAGCCGGTGTTTGGCTTGGAGGAAGCCAACAGGCTCAGCAGGTGAAGAAAATCATGGCCGGGAGGGGAACTAGGTGATCTCAAACGTGAGCCTCAACCCTAATGGCAATGAACCAGGGACTATGGGCTGGCAGCGTGGGCAGCAGAAGCTCACAGCCTGGCACTGTTGGGAAGGACAGCACGGGTGCGTGCCCGGTGGTAGGCTGGACCCCTGAAAGAGGGAAACCTGAACCTGCCCCGGACATGATGACTTCCAGCTACATCTGACCGAGCACAGAGGAAAATGAGCTCAGGTAGTTTTCCTGAGAGGCATCTCTGAAGGGCTGACTCCTTTCCACAGGGAGAAAATGCTCTCGAGGCAGATTGACAAAACCAGGCTGATTCTTACTGCAATAAGAGCAATGATGGAGAGGTCCTAAATGGGGAGGCATACGGGTGAAAGGACAGACATCCACCCTGCCAATGTACAATGGCATTGCTGGCAAACACGACTATAGGCTGGGGGAACAAGTCCTCTGAGAGACAGAAAACTGGCACATTGATGCTGGTGCAGCCGATTCCCTGTATGGAAAGAGCATGTACCCGTGTACCTCCTGGATGGTCGTGAGAGCTGCCTGGATGGCACCAGGAAAGCAAAGAGCCTGACAGCAACGTTTGCAAGCCTATGAAGTCCTTGTGAAAGCATCTTGAAACAACACAGTGCCTAAGCACCTCAGAGGTGTATCTCCAAAGGTAACTCTTGGAAAGAGGAGTGTAAGTGCTGTTACAAACACAGCAAAGCTCCACTTCTATAAAAAAAGTGCACGCAAACTCCTGCATAAATACAGAGCTGCACTAAATCCAGGGTGGCTCTCCCAGGCTGAAGACAAACACATGGTTTGTTATTAATCACTGTTGTTACATTATGGATGCTTGGGATCCTGGATAATTGAAGTTAAGCTGTGAGACTGTGGATCTGATTTTAAACTAACCACCACCACCCCCAAAAAAGAAAAGAAAAAAAAAAAGATTCCTTTCCTTTCTCTCCTGTATCCTGTCCTGTCTGCAGCCACAACAACGTTGACATTCTGCCCATTCCCAGCCACCAGCATCTTTCAAAAGTCATTTTAATAATTTCTAAAACGGGTGTTGTTCCCTTCCAGTTTCTGACCCATTAACTCAGTTCTACTACAAGACTTAAAAACCAAGGAAGCACTAGGGAGAAACACTATTCTCCTTGTTAAAATTAATGTACCTAAGAGAAAAATGAAATTCCCAGAATTACAGCTTGGAAACCAAACTACCAGTGCAACTTTTCCATTGCATGTTTTCTCACAGCTGCAGATTTTGCTCTTTCTTCTCTTAGGGCTTTTTTCTCCCAGATTATCCAAAGCAAGACCACTGTTTCAATGAAGGCAGTGAATGCATTAAAAAGTCACAGTATTATTTTTAGAAAGGCTTGATTGCCAGCCAAGGAGTTTGATGCTGAAGAATTACTTCTAAGCAAAACATCTTCTCCAAAAAAGTAAAGCCTGCTAAAAGGTAGAAATGAAACCCCATCTTGAGGGCCAGTCCCAGTGGCCCATGTACCAGTTCCATCTCACCAGTGCCTCATTTTAAGGATGAGTAACGGAGAGACCTTGTACTCAGCCTCTCTACAAGGATGAATTTTACCAAAGCAAATGCAGCCAGACAGTCCCAGAACTCTACAATGTACAGGTTTACAACCTCTGCATTTTAGTGGGGATGCTTATCTGCATGAATCTACTCTTTCAATCCAAAATGCGATCAGGTATTATCTGGGCTTTGATTTTGTTGTTGTGGTTGTTTTGCATAACATTAGGAAAAGTTTACACACATCTTGATAGGCTGGAAAGGGACCTGTGAGCTAAGGTGTGCTATTTTATGAAGATATTCAGAGATCAATAACCAGCATCTGAAAAATAGGTTCTACATAAATACAGGTATTCAATACCGGTAGCACAGACTAACAGAGTTTGGCCTGACAGCCAGCACATGGCACTTGTAAGACGATGGCTCGACCTTCATACGTTGTGGTAATGCCAGCCGCCTTTCTTAACACACAGAGATACCTAACTTCCTAGGTATTGCTGTGTGCCTCTCCCTTCCCCAAACCCTCCAGAACACAGGTGGTATTTAAACAAGCCTATGAGAGCTTGCAGTTTTCTCTATGAAAGCACTAGTAGGAATACAGCTAATGAGTCTCTTTTTTCAGTAAAAGGCTTGAGCTTTTACAGCATGAAGTCCTGGATGAGCAGGAGGTCTATGCAGCTACAGTGGGTAGAAAAGCAGAAACCTGCAGCCCACGCAGCTGCGGAATTAATGCAAAGTGAAGTGCAAGACTGTAGCATTCCTGAACAGGGAAAACCAGGCAGGAGTCAGTGGGTTTCCAAGAACCTTTGGCTAACCCTGGTGAAAAGCAGTTCTGTCTGGGAAGCCAACAGCGCCAATATGCTACAGAGCACTGAGGGCGAGCAAGCGAGAAAATAGCAACATCCCGATGCACAGTCGGCTGGTTCTAAGGGTATATATACATTCTGTCCTTGATGCACAGGGATTAGGACAAGCTTCCTCTTAAGGATTAGACTGATTATGAGGGATTCATTAGATATCTAGGAGCTGAACCCCAGCCTTTCATTATCATCATGTTTATGTAACTCCTGTTGACATTAATGGGAGTTAAACATTGCTGTGCATCGAGGGCAAGTGGGAAATCACAAGTGATGGTGGTCGGGAAGGTGCTCAGTTCTGTTACAATTCCCCAAAATGGTGCAACTGTACAAGCCCATGACAAGGGTCGCAATCTGAAAGGAGCCCCTGCAGCTAAGGGTCCTCCGCTTCCAATACCAGCTGAGTCTCAGAGGAAGGTGCAGCTCCTTGAAAACCTGGCCAGGATTTCTGCATTACACCCACGGTCTTTTTTGTCCTGTTTGTCTATTTAGTTGTTACTGTAATTCATACTGGTGAAATGATACCATAAAAAAGTGATGCTACTTTTTAAACACTGAAATAAATGAATGTTCACCGTATTTACAGCTACTGAGTAAAATTAGGACAGCAATAAAAGGTTAGACAATGACATTTAATGTTACTCCATTAATAGATTTTATCACTTTTTTTATCCTACCACAACAATGTGTATTTTCATATACATTATATTTAATAAAATGTATTGATATGGAATTAGGAAAGCATGGGTTTAGTACTATTTACATATTTTAATTGAAACAATTTTCTTAACAACATTGAAAAATAGAAACTTAAAGTTCTCTTAATCGTGTTTTCAGCCAGTTAGTGGTAAACAAATGCATGCCTAGGGAGTTACACTCCCTCTAAAACGTGGTCAGTTGAAATTTCTAACTAAAGTGTGTATCTCTGTTTTGTTTCAAAAAATACATAAGTATGTCTGTCATTTCTGATACAAAATTCTACACTATCTTCAATAAATAAATAATAAAGCGATTCTGAAAAGTATGAAATGTAAACTTTGTTGTCCCTCCAACATACATTTTTTTTTCCCATTGCTTGAAACATTACAGTGGTCTTTTAGGAAATTATAATACACAGACACTTCCCAGCACAGTTTACACTTATTACCATACTGTATATACCTATCCGTTATGAATATATCCTAATTTCCTAATGGAAATCAATAAGACTTGTAGTGCTAGAGAACACCGCCTATACAGGAAAGGTGGAAACCAGTACTGAAAGGACATGCAAGGAACACCAAAACCTAACAACAGGCTCCACAAGAACGTTCACATGCTAATGAAACAGGCTGACACCTCCCATTCGGAAATAAAGTCCTTACAAAAATACCAGTGTATGCATGATAGGTCATGAACAAAATGAATCCAAGCAGAACAAAGAGCAATTTTACTCTTAGGGGTCTATTCTCTCTTAAGTCCAGACTCAGCAAAGCACTTACGCATGTGCTAAAGGGACACAAGACTTAAGTGCACGCTTAAAGCTGGGTGCTTTGCCAAACAAGGAAAGTTTGCTGGATGTGGGCCTGTACATATGTATTCGTAGAGTTAAATGGATATATAAGCCCTGGCATTCCCCCAGATGACAAGGCTTTTACTTTGGGGTTACCCACCCCGCACCATCACGAGCGCTCTGTTTCTGGTCACCAAACCTGTGATCACCCCGGCTTGCCACAAACACCTTTGTGAGCTACAGTATGCTGCTGCCCTGAATTCAGTAACACGATGTCAAACACAGTTAGGTACAGCACAGTTTAAGAACTGGTCGCCACTGATTGCTTTGCAAACTAGACTCTGTGGGGTAGAAATTAGCTTCCTGAGCTAGAGCCGTGATTTTTTTTCTTCCCCGCTGCAGGTGACAGATCATCCACCTGCGGTCACACAATCAAGCGACAGTAGTAAAGGAGTATCAAAGTGGTATAGCACAACATACAGCAGGGCTCTCTGTTTAATCCTTTGCTTACTGTTCGAACGTTTACGTTCCTACAGAAAACAGCAACTTCCAAAGGTACCGAGTGGGTGGACTCTTCTCGAATGCAATTCACCTCTGTGCAGAAGGCCTGTACATAATTTATTTTCCGGGGCAATGTGAGTCATGAAGTGGTATGTTAATAGAATCTTCTCTGTTTATAGATATAGACTATTTATTTTCTAAGTCTTTTCAGTACTATCATGAAGATCTTCAAAGATCTTCTTACGGCGTAACTGCTCCTTCCATTCACGTTACATTTACACACCACTTTGCTGAGCAATAGGCACAGAATTCCCTTAAGGGGGAAAACCCTGCAGAAAGCCTCCAAAACATACCAACATTGCCTTCGTCATGTAAATTAAAGAGTAGGGTAACTGGAGCAAGCACAGCAACCTATGTGGTTTGCCAGCCTTTCAGACTGGAGCACAACGAACAACTAGGTTATTTCATAAACCCAGGAAACTAACATCAAGTTCCACATAGAGAAATTGAGGGAGATCTCCTCACTAAATTGGGATTCGTTTTTCAGTGAGAATTATCAAGGCACAAAGATGCTCCTGTTTGCTTTGATAACCCTCTTACACGTGAAGGGCAAGCAGTAGTTTCATACCACACCAGTAAGGATTTTGTGACAGCTTCTGCAGACACCTATTGCAGTGAACTCAGACTGAAATAAAATATTGGTCCCTTTCCTTCTAAGGCTCATCAAACAATTGCAGGTCTAGTCGGACGACTATCTCTCCTGTCGGGACTTCATGCAGGAGGAGACACTTTGTAACTGGTCCCTTTGAACCCTGATCCTTCTTAATGTCTGCCACACGGATCTCTGTTCTGCCCAAAAAGTCTGAAATGCAAAAAGACAGCATGCTCAGAAATGACACAACTGTTTCATGTTGCAATAAAATGCTAATTTGCAGAAGGAACTAAGCTTCCATCTACACACAACAAAAGGAGAAAACAAGTCTTCAGTCCAACTATATTTTTGCAGTTGAAGAACGCCAAAGGCTGCCCATTTGGATAGAAGATTTTAGCTAGACCATATTAGACAGCAGCAGCATTAAAAGTAAAAGGTCCCATAAGCGGAAAAATCCACTATGTAATTCACAGCTGCCTTGCTTCAAGTAGCTTATTTATTTTATGATATGTTAGAAAAAAGGCCAAAAGCCACTGCATAGTTCAAACTGAGTGTGAAGCCCTCTGGAGATGACAGAGCCAAGCAGTGCATCACACTAGTGACAAGGTCAATGGGCCAGCTGGTGCTGGCCACATGAATGACAGTCCTATCCAAATACTTCCTGAGAGATTATGACTCCAAAATACACTCTTCAGTGCTCCACATGTTCATCCCAGGTAATGAAATAAGACTGGGTTAGGAATCCTGAGTTCATTTCTGCCACTGTTACTGCATATTACAGGAACTTGAAGACATTTCTCTTCCTCCTGCATTAATCTATCCATTTGCAACCAGCATCCAGAGTTTTTTAAAGACTTAGCAGAATTGCAAACCACACTTCAGTTGTTGTCAAGTTGCACAAGAAAGGAAACCCGGCAAAACCCAGAGAGATCTTGATTCTTTTTGTGCTGATACTAGCATGACTCCACTGGGGAGCAAGGGTGAGTAGGCTTCCAATATGCAAAGGGGTAAAGAGGTTCAGTGTTGGGCTTGGAACTAGATGATCTTTAAAGGTCCCTTCCAACCCAACCCATTCTCTGATTCTATGATTTACCTCAGCAGGCATGCACCTCTTCAAAACGGGAGATTTGAAAATACTCTTGGAAGGGTGGCAGCCCCCTACGTACCATCTGGGGAGAACTGGTCCCTCTCAAACACCGTAATGCAGAGCACGTCCTGCTCGAGATCTTTGATAAAGAACTGGCAGTTGGAGTTCCACTTTGGGTTGAGGGTGTCCTGTATTGTCTTGGTAATGTGGCACTGAGAGCCCATCGTCACCTCACAGTACGGGTTACTCTTTCCTGGGAAGATGGAAACAAACAGAAAAGAGTAATTGTGGTTTTAGGTGTGTGATCTTCCTCCTAAACATCCTTTTACTCCAACAGCCAATGGACAGGGCAAAGACTGTGGCCTCACTGCCATTACAATGAACAGGGACACAGGTCTGCAAGGCGCTGAGCACCTTCCACTCTTCATTTCAGGACTTTGTGATTTATGATCACTTATGATATGGCTTATGTGGTGGAAACTAAGTTTGTCTGAAACATGCTTAATGCAGGACAACTGTATGACTACTACTGAACTGCACAAAATCACTTCACATATTTTAAGTTCATTAAAACTGCTTCATTAAACAAAACCATGTTTTGGACAGAACCTCCTTCAGTTAGTCCGACAGATAGGAATGTCTTCTTCATAGAGCATATTATGAAAACCCAAGGCACTTACCATGGGACCTGCAAGGTTTTAGTTCAATGCCTTCAACAATATTCACCATCAGCCTTCCAATGCCTGTTGCTCTTTGCGAGCGAACTGTGGTGAAACAGAAGAGGAGAGAGAAAAGTCGTTAACGTATTTTCCTGCCCATGGATCTTTCCACAAAAATGACAGCCCCACATCCCATGCTGTACCTAAGTAGGCCTTTTCCCTCTTCTTCTTTTCAGTCTCTATGTAAAGTTCTGAAGCAGCCTTGATCTTCTGAACCCAGGCAGTCCTTCAGAAGGAAAGGAAAAAGAAGTTGCAAAATACCATTTCCA
This sequence comes from Harpia harpyja, assembly GCF_026419915.1. Lineage (NCBI taxonomy): Eukaryota > Metazoa > Chordata > Aves > Accipitriformes > Accipitridae > Harpia > Harpia harpyja. The sequence goes on from NC_068947.1 coordinate 16,536,355, forward strand.
TTTTTCCTCCCTGCAGCACAGTAGACAAAAGTAAAGCTGTCCCTCCTTCCCAGCCAAGGTTCTGGCCCCATCACAGGCTCTGCTACACTGAAGCTGTCTGTCTGGAAGAGATCTTACTGGAATTTATAGCACCTGCAGAAATTTAACCATCTCAAGCTAGCAGATCCTACCACACAAAGAAAGCTCAAGAGAATCACAAGCTAGAGGGACTTGGTGAGAAACCAAAAGTTATAGATAACAGGTTTGCTTTCACCAAGCCTTTTGCTTTATTGTAATAAACTAACTTCTTGTAGCCAGTAGATACAAGTCAGCTATGTTACAGAGGAGGCCACTTTTCTTGACCCCTGAGGTTTCATACCAAAATCCTTCTGAGCCTCGGGACACATGAAGCATAACTCACAGAGTACGCAGATGATGAATGATCATGGTTTCCTATGGGCCCTTCTGGGAAATCATTTCCTACTTAAGAGACTGAGTGAAAAGACTGACACAGAAAAAGCATGGAAGAAGGGGTACCAAGAGACCTCAAGGGTTTAGAAGAATTGCCGTGACATAGAATGGAGCCTGAGACCTGAGTCAAGGCAAAATGAGAGAATCTAGAAGTCGTGGATCCATTTCTGATCCCAAAATGAAGAGCTGCTGCTCTACAGGGCATTGCAGCTACTTGCATTGGCATTTGGGTCTGAATACTCACCTGTATTCTGCACAGAGAGCTGTTCAAGAAAACAAAACACTTAAGGACAATTCTGTCTTACAGTTCAGCCCTAAAGAGTAAACAGCAGCTTCAGAAGTATACCAAGTCTTTGATCATAAAGGTCTTTTAAGATTAAATGGGCAAATTAATCACTCATTGATGCTAATGTTTTATTTCTGTTGCTCTTAGTCAAAAGCAAGGGAATGATGAAAACCTGGAGGTATCTCACCTAAAATGATGCATTTATTTGGCAAGGAATTCTGGCATAAAAGAAAGTCAAAAGCTGTATCCCATATAAGTAAAGGCATTTGACTAGAGCACCCAAATTCGGACAGCATTTCCTGTGGGTTCTCTCTGTAGTGAATGGGGAGAGGCAGGCACCTCCAGAGGGCGTTCAGTATGTGCAGATCTGGCTCCTTCCACTGATGGTTCAGCGTATTGTGCCTAAGAACCTCGCTGAAGTTCCTTGAGCTAGGTAGGATGAATGCGGTGCAGAATTTAGATGTTTCTGACTACTGCTGTGAGTGCTCTGATGCAGAACAGATGGTTATTGCAATAGTCTGATTTGTGTAACAGATCTTAAGTTGAAAAGGGTCTCTCAATTTTCTTCACCGAGGGTCTAACCATGATGCTCGTTCATGCTGTGGCACAGAGGGACAGACAGCATCCCAAAGGACTAATGGGATCCATAAAAGTATGATCTTTTGCAAGAAAAACTAAATAATAATGAATAACACTGTCAGGCAGGCAGGGAGAAAAGGTGTTTTATACATTTTTATGCATCAGAATTTTTAGGGGCCATACATTTGCAAGCTGGCATAACACAATGTCTATACTATGGGGGACGGGTTTGCTGTGCTTTCATTTCACTTTGCTTTCATTTGCTGCACTTTGCTTTCCTTTTTTAACAAAAGTTATTTTTCAAGACTGTACTTTTGTGTAGAGAAACCTTTTCAGTATAAATCAGTGTAATCCTGTCTCCGTTAGCTTGCCAGAGATAAAAATCACCAGCTGAGGTTTTGAGGTTGCCATTCCTTTGACTGTTTCAGTCTGAACTGAACCAGATTAAAACTAACTGGGTTTAGTTTGGTAGGGTTTTGCTTGAAGTTCTAATTCTGACCTGTTCCTCAATCTCATTCAAGATACAGTCATACAAATGATTGTACTGGCACAAACAAACAGACATTAACAGAAGAAGATAGGATTGCATCTTTTGGCTTCCTTATGCTAACACAAAATGTTGTGAAATATGGCCTATATATCAGCCCTCCTAGCCATTTCACCATTGGTCTTACCGGAATTCAGGAAACATCATTATTTCTCCCTCCTTTTCATATATTGAGTATCACCATATTCTCAAGTGGAAGGAATTCTCCAGTTTTGTAAGATAAACTGCTTGAAGACTGTTATGCATGTGTCTATCATATACATTTGCACCAGACTTTTCAAATTCAGTACTGTCACGGCCTATGCAGGTACTTACCTTTCATTAATGCTTTCAGCCCGGAGTGTATAGACTCTATCAATGTGGGAGATATGGAAGATGGGCTCATCTCCAGAAGGGTCTGTGGGTAATTTTACTAGTACCTCATTTAGAAAAATGGGCTGTAAAACATTAGGCAAAGCTAGAGTTCTACCACACAATATCTGAACAGATGAATTCAACACAGAGCAATTCACAACAGATTTATCTTGTGGCTGCAGTATCTTTCCCCTTCTGCCTGCCTCCCATCTTTCTTCACGTATGTCATTTTAAAAAATTTTCTTATTATCAAAGATATAGGTGCCTCCAGAGTCTGGGAACACTTCTCCTGAAGTAAGCAAGCAGCCTCATGAAGTATAGCAATCTCTCCTTTCCCACAGAGCAGCAAACACTACTGTCCCCATCACTCCCTGATACATGTGACCTCTTGCTGAAGAGGTTGTTTTAGCAAAACTTCAAAAGCATCTTTTCTTATCTCGCTAAAGCAAACAACCAGCTTTCTCACCATCAGTCCCTGGAATCCCCAGCATATGCCAAAGCTTTCAAACCTCTTCTATATAAAGGCTATTGCTTACACACCCAATATGGGAGCTGCTGCCTGCTATATGCACTGTTAGCGTATAGCCATCTTAGTCACCGTTTAAGAGCGGTACTTACAGTTTTGTACATTTTGTATTGCAGATTAGACTTGGGGCTGAAGACCTTGTCTGTGCCAGAAGAGCCAAGAGGTTTTATGATCTGAGTCAGCAGGAGGAAATCATTGAACAGAAAGCCATACAGTTCCTTGTTACTCTTGGCTTTATAGAGTTTTCCACTGTGCAGGAACTTGCGTGGTCCCAAGCAGTTTGTAACAGAATTAAATACGAGTTGCTGCGAAAAGTAGAAGAAGAACAACAACGCACTGTATAAAGTAAAACAATCGAGGTTCCCCTGAAAGAGATCAAATATAGTTTTGAGTCCTGACATTGGTTTCAATTTGTGTCACAGGGATGAAGAGCAATGTCTCTACCTTGCGCATGATAAGCAGTGCAAGTCATAGAAAGGCCACATGAAAATTAACTTTAAGGCAGCCCATCAGTTGCACAGGGCATGGCCTGGACAGTCAGAGAGAAGCCAAAAGCATTTGTGCCTCCTTTTGAGTTTCTCTGCCACATGCATGCATCTCTGTGAGTGGAACCGAGCTGATGATGACTTGTCCTGGATTAGTAGTAGCTATGCAAGTGGCCTCTCCAAATGCTGAGCTTTCTTAACAAGGCCTGGATTTCTGAATTTTGTTTGAATTTCACCAATTAAAACATACCAAAGGAACTGCAGATAGCCTGTCTTCATGTACCCACAATACCTGGAGTTAGAGGACAGCTGCTGACCACTGGCTGGAACTGGCAGAATTTAAGACTCATCTGGAGGTTGTTACCAGATGAGTAGAGGCTTGCCCTTTCCTTAAGTGTGATTTTCAGGTTTATTTTCACTAGGTGATGGTACAGTTCTTGCCATCCTAGTTGGCTGGGCAGCTAGATCTGGAGTGGCTCCCTTTACAGATTAGAAACACCTCAGACTGGGGGAAGGCTGGATTGCTCCTTGCCACAGATTCAAGGCTGCTGCTACTGGCGTTACTGTGTCAGAAAGCAGCCAGTTGGTCTTTCAGGTAATATTTTTGGTGCTCTAGGGCCAGACATCATGTACAGAAGATAAAAGCAGCCATCTTCCTTCAGGTAGTAGTTGTAAGACAGCTGAATGTATCTTTGAGCCTTCTGACATTGCCATACATGTCCTTCCCCTGAAACAGTTAGATTTTATAAGATGAAATGCAATTTTTTCCAGTTTATAAACCAACCAGTGCTTATTACTTTTTTATCTTCTAGAACTGAACACTCAATGTATACTTTGAAAATCAAGTTGTGACCTATCTGCCTCTATTATCTTCACCAATAATAGGGAGGCCATCAAAATATCCTCCATGCTTTTGCAGGACATACCAACACAATATTTTCATTATAGTTTCAGTAGAGAAACTTAGCATGTTACCTTAAAAAACAGTATGTAATGGGAGGTAGTGATTCTCTCTATAAAGTCTTGAGTGACACTTGATCAGTATTCTCGAGTTTTCAAAATGTACACACAGTTTTATCACAAAAAATATTTTCTGTGAATGAGTTTTAAAGCACTCCAGGATGGTCAGGTATAGCTTCAGGATGAGACACAGCAGCACAATAACCTCTGTATTATAAAGAGCTATCAAACCAGAAAGTCGTAGCTGGAAATTGCAGCATTGAACTTGATACTAGTCCAGAGCCAGGCAGCAAAAGCATCATTTATCATGTAGAAGGCAATAACACGAGCAGCAAAAAGGATCACGTGCAGGAGTGAAAGGAAGCCAAAGAAAGATGAAAACAAAGGATTGAAGATTATATGACTTGATTAATTACACTGTTTGTCCCCTGATGCAGTGCCATAAGTGAGCCATGGTTTCTTCCCGACCGGTGGAGAAGTGTGCCCACATTTGTGTTACTCTAGATAGCATTTTGTTTACCTCTGACAGGCCTTCACACTGAACATGAGCCTGGATCCACTCCAGCCTATCTGAATTTTCCTTCTCCCGCACGCCTTCATTTACTTGAGAACATAATTCTTCTGCTTTCTCAAGAGCGTGCTTCAAGTGACTGTGGTCAGGGTGGTTTTCAGGAGTGTTTTCTATTATCTACAGATAAATAAAATACATTAGCCTTTTCTCTTATCTGCAGTTAAAATGCATTCATATTGTCAGCCCTATATTTCTGTTTTATTTCTTTATTTTCATGAAAGCCAGCCAGTATGTTCCAAATTTCTTTTCCTCCTTGACAAACATGAAAAATAGGAGACAAACTCACAGTCTGTTTGTGAACAGTTGAAATGAATGCCTGCCTGCAGAGCCTTTGCATCAGTACACTGCTCACTCTTTGGACATAAGCGTGCAAATTCCAGCCATATACAGAAGTATAACCATGACTGTTTAAGGAATCTCTTAAATGCAAACATCCAATTTATAATTCTTTCCTGTGAAAGTCTTGGGCCAAGTTCAATAGCATTATTCAGGATCGTAAGCGTTAGGCAACAAATGAAAGTTAGGAAAGGGTTGTAAGTTATCCAGCAACGTAAGCTGCGTAGTAAGGTGACTTGCAACAATTTGGCATTCAGGCTTACACACTGAAAGTCATTTACCAGACTATGGGGAGGAAACGACACTGTGGAAAAAGGCAAAGATGAGCATAAGATTGACCCGTTACTCCTGTTATCTGAATTTTAAAGTTTTCATTCAGCATTTACTGCCTTCTGGTTCTTTGTGTGCAAGTTTCACCTCTCTTTCTAATGAAATACTGAGTCATTCTGCTGAAGCCAAATGAGTCACCACATTTTCTCTAGTGTGATCAAATATAAAAGGATGGCCCATGTTCCCTAGCACATCAGATATCTAACAGTGACAAAGCTTGACACAAATAGGGAAACTACCCTGTAATTAAGCTATAAGCAAAGCAGCATCAAAAACATCATCTTTGCAAAAGAACATACATTTTTAATTATTAGTGGGTATCTTGTTACCCGTTGCATAGGCTTTAGTAGAAAACTTGATAGTGGCATTCCTTTACAGCGAGGATCCATTGCTAACCTCTGAAACATTAGAGAGGTAAAATGGTGTTAGTCAGTTTGTTTAAAACCCTGCAAAATGAGCTCCTCCAAGAAAGGAAAAGGTAAGGCAACAAATGAACACCATGCCTCAGCTAAATCTGTTCTTAGATCACAATGTCAGTGCAACAGAATTTCTTGCAGTTTTACAACATATTTTTTTACCTGCCTTGCCTGTACAAGAGAAGGGCCTCTTCTTACTGTCCCAGCATTTTACAGCAAAACCATTATTAAACAAAGTATTTTATGGCTCTATAGTTGTTTGACAAAATGTATTCCTTCAATGAGTGCTTAAGTCTGAGGACTCTTCATTCTAGCCCAACACAGAGCACTGTGGGAGATTATGTTTTGCAAATTAGCAAAATGATGAGCTAAATTTACAGTGTACAAAATTCATGGCGCTTGCTTCTTCTCTTACTTTAACAAACTCCTTGAACTCAGGGACTTCATCTGTCTTCTGCTGGATGAGCGCTGCCCCATTGAGCTGGCAGCTACAGAACCGAATGTAAGGCTGCATGTGTGGCAGCTGAGCTGTCAGTATGTCACCAATCATTTTCACTGGCATCTTCTCTCCAGACATCTTCTTACGCACACGCAAAGCTCTAAACATGAAAAAGTCATGTGTGTTTTATAAGCAGACCACTAAAGAATGATTTCTTATTTATGAAATAAATGGTTTGATTCTTATTCATTATTGAAAAAAAGAGACCCCTGAATAAGAAATAGATCAGCCACAAGATTTATTGCCTATTGTAAGAATACAATAATCAAGATTGCACCTTCAGCCAACATTTTTCCCTCTTGTGGTAACCGAACTGTTATTTGACATTAACATAATGCAATGCCAGATCAGATACAATATAAAAAGGAATGTAGTTCTTTTTCTATTCGTTTTGAGAGAGAGTAACAGATATGCCTATGAATGAGGGATAAAAACCTTACCACTACTTTAAGCTCAAAGATACTTCTAGTTTCCTGGTTTCCTAAGGAAAGGAGGTTTATTGTCATTGAGCTGCCTGCATTTGTCCTATCACTGCCAAAACTTTTCAACTTGCGGGCCATTTTCAAATACATTTTACAAAAAACGAGCTATCTCAAAGTTATAAAATCTCAGTAAGTTCAACCAAAATCAGCAGCTCAGTAGCAAAAAAAGGAACTTTATTAATCCTTTTGCTTATGAAGATGCAGTTTTAACTCAATCCTCACTCGGTTTCTCTGGCAATGACCACATGAGCAACCTGCGTGCACGTGCTTCCAAACCAGCCACAGCATTTACTGTGTCTTGCAGAAGCAGTAGGGATGGGTGAGAAGGATGCAAGTAGGAAGGAACTGAATTCATCAGAGGCCACAGAGAATGAAGGGAGAAATAAGGATACTTGCACTGCGTGGAGTTTCATGGTAGAGAGTTGGGGTTGCAGTAGTTGGAGACTTTAGAAGGAAAGGTGTAGGGTACACCGCACACAAATCCATAGGAAACCAGGCTTTGCTGGCACTGCTTCTCACAAAACAGGTCATTCAGGTGCTATAAGCCTACAATAACTGAAGGAATGCATCAGCTAACTGATAAGGGAGGAGGTTGTTGTGCCCAGTTTTGCACTGACAGATAATAGGACTGGAGCTGTGTATGGGCTGTGACAGAGGAAGTAAAAGTCTACGACAGGACTTTGGGTAGCCTTGGCAGGCAGTAATCTTCAGGAGAGGTTGATCTCGCCTTCTGGAACACACGTACATCAAGAGCAAAGTAAGTGCAAATACTGACTCAGCAAAGAACTGCTGGACTCTTCTCAACAACAACAGTAAGTCATAGCAAACACTGTTAATATTTTGCTTTTTCCAACAAGGAAAAATGCGTAGCCCTTTTGGTTACTACTTGCATAAGTAGCAAATATTTTCATGCAGCTAAAAGGAGAATCGGGGGGAGAGGCCCATGATTTTGTTATTGCTAAGTATGGGGGAAAAAAAAAAAACTTACTTCAGTAGTTTTATATTGCACATAATCAGCTCCTTCCAATTAACAAAAATCATAGCAACTTCCTTTTCTGTTAGCAGCTCAGATTCCATTAGTGGTTTCTGGAAGATCTATAGATTCAGAAAATTAAGCAATTTAGAAAGTATACGGTAAGTATAATCAAAGTGACTAAGACTGATGATGCTTATATCCTTAGTCTGGAGGTGAGAAAACTTTACATCAGAGTAGCACTTGACACTCAGTGGAACAGACTTCACACATGCGCTGTGCCCTAGAGATCCATAGTGCTCCCTGATAATACGTTTGTGAGTGGTGTATGGCTTTAAAAGAGAATACTCTACATCTGTGTTGGTGGTGTTAATTATGACCTGGATAATCTGTCTGAAACGTGGAAATTTTAGTCAGAGGTCTCCTGCAAAATATCCCAGGATTACTTTGATAATAAAACTGAAAACACATTTTACTTTGGACTCTTTTATGGAAGTTCTGATTTATCTCATAGCACCTCAGGTTTTAATATCTTGACCTCTTTTTCAAAAAAGGGCTTTCCTTTTCTGTCAGAAGAATTGTCTGTCAGTTGCCTGTATTAATTCCCTTTTTTTCCACACAAGAGATGCACCTTGTAACATTTAAAGAAAATCACAGTAAGTGATAACTGAGTGCCACTGTGAATGTGGAAAATGCGCTTCAAGCTTTAAGAACTTCTACACAAGAAATAAACATTCAAAATCAGGAGCAAAAAGGGTTTACTAGGATGATACTTTAAACATCACTGTTTTGGTGATGGTAACACAAGGGCTTAACATTAGTTGCACCCATACACACATGCAAATATATTTATATATCTATATAGACATAGATATGAAAATGTAATACAGATCATCCCTAGGAAGTCAAACACAGCAGTGATATAAAATGAGTTGGCACAGTGAAATTATTGATTTACTTTAAAAAGATGAGTGATTAAAACCTGCTTCTAAAGCTGCTGAGCCCTCTTACCTCTGTGACCAACTGCAGATCATTTACATAGTTCTCTTCTGTGACAATGAGCTCGTGGATGTATCCCTGCCTTTTTCTTTCAGTAGGTGTCAACATATCCAGAAGATGCAAGTCTGCACACCCTGGAAAACACAAAAGGATCCCAGATTTTACTTACGGTCATTTGCAAATTGATTTAGATCTGTAGCAGTTCAAGTAACACCTAATGAACAGTAACCACTGCCTGGTCAGTTCACTTAATCATTATTCACAAGTAATGGCACAATGCTAACAATGCTTCATCTCTTAGTGACTCAAAACATTGTATTTAACACTTTTTTTTTTTTTTTAAAATCAAGGCCATTTCTGAGTGCTAACTTTTCTCTGGTGGCAAAGCTTTAAAGACCCCCTCACCGCTACCTGCCCATTTCCAACCTCACTCTGAAGTTCGCTGTCCCCTTTAGTTGTGTCAATCAACTGGAGCCACACTGTAAAACAAATCCCCAAATGGATGGCTGTTAACAAAAAAGGGGGCAAAGACTTCATCTGGTATTACTGCCAAAGAAAATGTAGAGGTATCCTACAAGGGAACAGAATTAGGAAAGAGTGCTATAGTGACCTTAATGCTCTGATGGGCACTTTGGAATTATATATAAGCCCTCATTCTATTGATACTCTAAATTCAAGATTTGCCTTTATCCTTCTAGTCAAAGCAGGCATCCTAATCAAGAAGGTAATGCAGAGCTTATTTACTTCCTCGCACTTCAATTTAAAAATTGCTTCTAAATTTTTGAAGGACTTGAGCCAGAACACATAAAGGTCAGTGGAGATTGCTCCACAGAGTTCACTAATGTATAGGCCAAGCCAAAGGAGTTGATTATTGTTCTCCTTTATCTTTAAAAGCATGGGAAAACTTTCTAATGAAGAACTCATCTTCCATCAGTCTTGTCCTTTAATTTTTGCAAAACACCTCCCTTGTGTTTATCCTGTGTAGATGCTAGAATTTTTGTGTAAATTCTAGAATCCAAATTTTATTTTCTATTCTGAATTAGAACAGAACATTTAATTACAATTTTTTCTGTAAGCCAGTATTTTTAAGCTGAGCTTAATTAAATTATTCTAAGACTGGCAGACACAATGTTTTCTTCTTGTTTCACTTTTAAAACTATTTTTATTACTTTTCTGCATAAAATAAAATGCATTTCAAAAAGCAAAGGTGATTTCAAACAGGCTGAAAACATTTTGCTTTAAAAATGCGGTATTTACAACTATTTCTACACGATCAAAATTCTTCAGTTTAATTCTTTCCCCAACTCCTCAGCAAAGTATGGGCAAATTCAGTATATTCCCCATTGAAACAAACTCTCCTTATGGAAAAAATTCTGACTGAAAAATATTCAAGGGGACCTTCACTTCACAGGCTTTAAAATGGTCAAGGCGTTTTTTTACATTGTGCACCAGCATCAACAATGACACCAACCTACTGAGACCCGACAGGGATGTTTTTAGATCAGATGTTCGCATACGCTTTCAAAAAGTGAACCACTACGTCTCCTAATCACATCACACCCCTGACAACTCTTTCAGTTCTCTGCATATAAAGTCAATAGTTAGATAGGATTTACTGCGTTTTTAGCTTCCTGAATATAACTCAGGAGCTGATTCTGCACTATGCCACTAGCAAGGTCTGCATGTACCACCATTAAGTTTTCCATGGACTACCTTCAACTGCTGTTTCAACTAATCTGTGCTCCTGAAAAGGTAATGATAGATTTGACTTGGGGGGGAGGAGGGGACGGGGAAGTAGATACAAACAGTCAAGGTAGTTTCCTCTATGATTAAGAAGCTGCAAACAGATCAGATTGGAAGCATAAGCATATTGATAACGCTCCTTTGAGATACAGTACATTGCAGTTCTTTAGAAGATGCAATTGAAATTTTGCTTGAAATAAAAAGTAGGTTTTGAGAATTATGAATTTTATGCCAAAATAGTCAAAGCACTAGGCACATTTCAAAAGCCAAAAGTTTCATTTCTGTTTAATAAATGGCTGCTTTTAGAGCATTTTCTTAGTTATCATGTAAATCAGAGGTCTAACAAACAGAACTAGTTCTCCCCATGCACTATCAGCTTCATTAAAAGTGAACAAAGTGTTTAATTATTTTTCTCTAGAGACTGGGGAAGTTTACTGTTCAAAGATGCTGATGACCTTGGTTTGAAGTGTGGTTTCTAACCACCAACCTTTTAGAGGAAGCATTTGACATTTTGAATTGTAATATACTGTAGCAGCTAGCTTGACAGCCAGCCAACTCAGATGTAAATGGGCTACTCTGAACTTCAACAAATAGTCTACTTTTGAACACTAAGTATTTGGGAAAATAGCCTGCTTCCTTCTTTTGAGCAGAACATGCAGGAGACACTTTTCTGATAGGGGATTTTCTTCATGAGGTGCACAAGTACAAAAATTTTTCTTGTCTTTGTATTAAAAACACCAAAGAAGAACTGGGTTCCTTTGCAAGTGGAAATGTCAGGCCATAGGGCTCTAGCTAGTTTTTCATGGACACCAAAGTACTGTGCAAAGTACTTTTATGAACATCTGAATTCCACTTGCAGCTGTAATAATATCATTCATGAACTCCATTCGCTAAAAGAGACTCCTGCTAGGGGCTAGAAAGTGCACTTGATATCAGACATTTCCACCAACAGATGGGAAAGCTCTGCCATGGGTAAAGTACAGGATTTTACCTCAGTGTAGAATTGGTTAATGTTTCTAACTTAAAGCACACAGATAGTCCCTCATGCATGCAGCCATTCAGCTACTTAAAATCAGGCACTGGCATTTGTCGTCTCAGTTACTGAGTGTCCCATTCTTTCATATTTTCTCTCCTGCTCTGAGAAAGTAGAGTGCTGGATCCCATCTGGAAGATGCTGAATTTGAATCCTTAGCTACAATCTAGTAAACTCAGAAAAGAATGGGGAAATCACAAGAGCTAACTTGGTATGTTCACAGTACTGTGAATATGCAAATGTCTGCCCTTTAATTGAATAATCAGTACGACCCCAAGCAGAGGCATTTGCACACACTCACCAGACTGGTTACTCTCATCTGGACTTACAGAACCAACGTACAAATGCTGTAACTAGAAATCTGTGCTTTGACCTCCTCCTATCACCATAGGACCTGTAGGATTAAGGGACTCCAGAAATGTAAAAAATAATTTCAAATATCATTCTAAGAGGTAAACGCGTTGCTCCTTTTCCTTACAAAGTCAGCCCTGAAAATACAGGTTTTACAAGCTAACCACTAAGCTTGAAAGCAATGTGCAAGAGGTGTTGCTTTTTCAGAAGGAAGGTTCTGCTCTGGAATTCGCTAATCTACGTACATAGGCACAACTTCTGATTTCTTCTAATCTGGGGAGATTTTCTAAACAACGTAACTGCCAGATTTCACTGAAAACCTCATGCTGGCCCAGTCTGTAATGACAAGATCACAGTAGACAGGAATCTGTTCTATTATAGGGAACCAGAAACAGTAAAAAATTATGTCACAGTTTTCCTCCAAAACCTTAAGCAGGGAGGAACAGCACACCATGATAGCATTCCTTCACTCAGATGAATTACAGCATTCACTGTTCAGTCTTCTTATCAACTAGCTTCAGATGCAACCACTAATCTCCCATAACTATCTCAAGCTTTTGCTGAGGACAGCACAGAGTCTGGTAATCAAACAGATCTCTCCATCTCAAGCTTCTGTGATGCAAAATCCCATTTCACAGCTGTTTTCAACAATTTCAGCATGTTTAGAATTTCTCAACTGGACTAGTATGTCCATTTATTGTTAGAGCAGAGCATTTCCCTCCGAGACGGATGGAAGTAGGATCTAGAAACAAGTCTGGCAAGTGCCACTTGCAAAATATTAAGTCTTACTTCATTTTTGCCAAGACCAGTCACCACTAACACATGTGCCTCCTCCTCCTGTTCGCACCAGTCAGCTATTATCAGGCGGACAGATTGCCACTGCCAATCCACACAGGCCAAGCAACAAACTCAAGGATCTTTCATAACAATTTTCATTTTCCTTTTTTTTTTTTTTTAATTTTAGAACATGCTGGAGCATAGTCCTCAACAACATACACTTGTGATACACTACCACCATCTTCATTTTGCAATAGCAAAATGTTTATGCAGCGTTTTAGGTTAATACCTTATTTTCTGTGAAAAAAAAAAAAAAGTTTTCATATTCAATCAAGGGAAGGAGGGGAAAACAGGTGAGACAGTTGGGAGGGAAACCTACTAAGTCCTTTCAGAAAAAAACAGAACATGTCTACTACTCCCTTTCCAGAATCTGCTTGGGGAGAATAAAATCCTACATGTGACAGCATGGATGCATCTAAAAATATAAATTGGCTGAGTTAACCAACTCCTGGACTTGTTTAACATCACATCAGGTAACTTTAAATCTCACCTCTGAATTATGACCCAGGACCTATCTTGAGCCCCTGACCACTTACTGTACAGTAACAGCAAATCAGTCAAGAGCATCAGCCACAGATCCAAGCAGAAGGAACTGCACAGTCCATTTTACGTGGTCTTCCGCAAAAATAAAGATGCTGTACAGGTTACTTCACTTGGAACCAGAAATGTGGTAACTAAATGTAGTATTCTAAAAGTTCAAACCTTTTAACAAACAACATTTTATTTTTTCACCTTCTCGGGCAGACCTCCAGCCACCATCTTTCCTGGCTTCAGGTCTTCCCCCCCGCCACAAAAAAAATTAAAGTGAAGGAATCAAACCAGATGATTGTAACACTCATCTGGACCCAGAATTACTCCAACATATGAAACAATTCAGCAGAGAAAACTGCATTTGGCAGAGATGAGTGTGATGGAAAAACATGAATCCAGTTTCAGCCATCTAGGCCAGGACACAGAAAACCTTTATCTGTGGCACTGATTTGCGTCCAGTTCAGACTAGCACTCCGCTAGCGCTGGCACCAGTTCACAGCTGTCCACTGGTGGGTACTCAGCTGAGCCGGCAGCATCAGATCAGCACTCTGTGGGTGAAAGCTGGTACCTGGACAGACCAAATGCAGAAGTCAGGAACTGAATGGCATATAGGCACAGAGCTTCCTTCTTGCTGCTAGGGCCAGCTGCTACCAAGGGGTCAGACTCAAAAAGGTAGGTAGGGCACGAAGAAACAAATGAGAAACTTGTGCTAGAAAATGGAGCTAAATCCTGTGATCAAGGCCACAGGGAATCCAACACCTTCTAAAAGCTCTATGCCCACTTGCTGTAGGACAGCTATCTCGGGTATAAACATCTTTCCAGCTTTAGACACTAACAGCTACATTTTCTATGAAATGCTTAATTAAACAAGATTAAATTTGTTTTAAAATCTGACTTCTTATTCTGTGTTGCTCCACAGGATTAATAAAAGTTACAGAAGAAGAGTTACAGGTTTGATTCAAATTAGTTTCCAGCTCTACGCAGACATTGCAATCTGAATTTTTGTGCTGAGGAGGAGCACTACAGGGCTACAGGGTTACTTCTCAGATTTTGTTCTTTTTAAAGAAGATTCCAAATTAAGACGTATGGAAAGGGGAGGGGAACAAAACAGCTGTGAAACTTGTAGTAACAAGCTACAGAAATTTGTCGCGTGTATCAGAGTTATGTTTACACACACTGTTAACGTTACTAGGTTATGCCAGATAGTTAAGATAACTCTCACGATTTCTCCTCACATGGACAATAACTCAAAATGACTCCTTATTCATGGTAAAGTACTCCTTTGCAAGCTATCAAACAACAAGTACAAAAGCCCATAAAGTCTACATGCGGGAAATGAAGTCTTTGTGAAAATAATTTACGTTTTTAACTGCATCCAGGACAACCTTCTGAAAACATTCTTTCAGGGTCTGGAATCAAAAGGTCACTGCAGTGCGCTCTATTTAGCTAAGTAGCAGCTTGTTATCCAGTTGTCTGTGTACATGCACTTAGCTTGCAATTCAACTGATTAAATAATATTTGAGATATGTTGTCCCTGGATTTACTGAAGTTGTCTAAAAAAAAAAGTTAAAAATAAGCCATTTATTGTAATCAGAAGAGGACTGCATATAAGGAGCTATTTAACAAGAAGTTAAATAGCTGGAGTCAATAATCACAAAGAACTAAAAAGAACTGCTTTAAAACCAGAGAACAAAACCAGAACATGCAGTTATTTTGCTGCCTTGCTGGAAGGTTATGGTAATAGGCCATTTTAAAATGTGTTCAGTGAGCTCACTGGGACTGAAAGAGATGCCACTGAAGTGCCAAAAGAATTGAGATTTAAATAAAACTGATTTTGAATATAAAGCAAAGTGTTCTTGATAAACCCACATTTCAGACTCCGAGATGTCTTGGACAGATTTAAAGCACTGGAATTGATATTAACAAATTCCCCAAAAGAATATCCATGGGAATTCTTTCTCAGCAGCCGAATACAGAGGACATTCTTCTCAAGGTAAGCAGAAAAACCGTGAACAAAAAAGCCCACCACCACTTGGAGTGGTCTCTAAATCCAGTCTCCTCTACATCCCTCAAGTGACAGCTCCTGTGCAAAGGGAGAAGGTACTTGGCACAGGAAAGTTAATATAAAGAATGCATTCAATTGACTAGGCAGCAGTGAGACTGCTCTTTTGCTTAATGTTAACTTAAAATACAGATTAAATCGAAAATCATGTGAATGGTTTCTTATTTTTGTCTATGCAAGTCTTGTTTCAGCCTTGACTGGGATTCGTGTTGCCTTTGCAGTCACAAATTCAAGGACCGAAGAAACAAGAGTGTGGGCACATTGCCATGACAAGAGGCAAGCGTTCTTTTGGAAATAGGTTTGCTTGCTGCAGTCTGGATCTGTGGCTTTGGGAGGGGACCGTGTGCCTTAGGTGGCTAAAGGTCTCTTCAGATGAACCAGCAAGGAGCGGAGAGGGTCAAAACTGGATTGAGACACAACCCTGGAAAACTACTCTTTTTGATGGATATAATCAGTTTTCTTTATTAAAGAATTGCTTTCATACTCCCTTTCTCATAAATATATATATAAACAAAAATCCAGACAGGTAAGAAAGAGTAAGTGCAATATCTTGTTTCCTGCTACTCAGGGGAAATCACTGATTATGAGGAAGATTAAACACTACCATGCCAAGCTATAGAAGTACACTTAAGAACTTTAATAACTGAGTAAATAAACATTATAGGTATTTCAACAATGTATGTCAATATAAGCCACAATGGTTTGAATATCTTTGTCTAGGACATTTTAAATGTGGGTGGGTGGGTGGGTGTCTACAGAGGGACAACTTCAGGCTGTTGTTTTCACTTCACTGGAAAACTGACCCCAGGACTTTTAGGGTGCTGTGATTTTGAAAATCTTTTATGAGACATCACTTTCAGCATTTTTAAGAAGCATGTTAGAAAACATGTAGCCTGCAGATTATTATAATAGGGTTCTTTTTCTTCTCACTTGAAGTAATGGGGAAAAAAAGCAGCATCTGAATCCCCTATTTCCAAAGTATTGCCAATATTTCAATATATAGAGGAAGTATGTTTCTGGCCTGAAGTCATAAAAACCAAAATGTCCCTTAGGACAAATGCTTTTAGTCAAGTTATAAATCTTTCAACACAACAGCTCATTATGGGAAAATGGAGATATCCGTTCATTAAAATAACATTTTAATGCACGAAATATTGAAATAGTGGAGGAAAATCTGGTTACATCATCCTCAGTAAGCAAAACAATGGGCACTGAAATTTACAGGTATTACATTCTGTTCAATTTCTGTCATATACCAGACAGCATATTTTTTAGCAAGTGGCTATGATGGAGAAGAAAATTATTTTTTGGTTTTTATATGGCAGAGTGGTAAAGGAAAAAATTGTGCATGTTAAATACTACCCTAAAAGGAAAGAAAATCTGTGCAATTTTGCATGTTTTAAGACTAGAGCTTCTGGCATAAAACACAGAGCCTAAGTCAACATAAACCCATGGTAAAACAACAAAGAATACTTAATTCATCTACCAGTATAGTGTCAAAAAATATCAACTGATTTGTAACATGTAGAAACCACTGAACAGAGAAAGAAAGGTGCAAAAGGTTGCAGAAAATCATGATCAATCTGAGTAATTATATTGAAATAATATTCAAAGAAACAAGACAAGTGTCATTCTGAAATTAAACAGGTGGGCTTCAGGCTGTTCTGGTGGCAAACTCATTACATGCACTAATGCCACTTGGTGAACTCTGTGTGTACACAGCAACAAGACAACAAACACATTTTAGTCTATCTTTTATATGAAGAATTTAATTATCTATACATGTAACTAATTTTAAAGGCTGTATTACAGTTGTTAAAGCTGCAGGTTTTTATATATTTATATAATTTACATTCATATTGATGAAATACTGAAGTGCAATTGAATAAGGAGCTTCACTTGTTCTTTGCACCGCATGACGGGTCAGAAGGAGGGAGATGGGGTAGGATTAGAAACACTACAACACTGCCAGCATGAAATTTAGAAAAAAATGAAATACATAAACCAGAACATAACTAAATGGCAAAGTAATTAGTAAAATGGCTATATTGTGCTTGAGGCATTGGGAAGAGAGGGTTTTCTGCACTGACAGCACCAGGCATTTCATCAAGAGCTTGCAACTAATGCTGGAAAGACAAACATGGCTTAGCTACAGCACACCTACTACATAAACTTGACTGTAAGCTCCATTTAATATTAATTTGTATAAATTCCACAGTCTAGTTTAAAAAAATGTAAACATTGGAAATTAATTGCAGGGAGATATTTCTATACATTCTTTCTTGTCAGGAAAATTACTTGTTCAAAATGTGTTGTTCCATAGTCATAAGAAAGCAAAAATGAGAAATGAAACTTCATGTAACCAAGATGAAAATAAAGAAGTTAATTCTCAAATCCCACATGAATGTAGCATTCTATTGATTTCTAATATGAAAATGCAAAAAATGAAACATCTGAGACAGACACACACCAGGGTGTTTTCTAACTGTAATGTGCAAAATAAAATTAACATAAGTGGGATAACATCATTATGCAAGGTTAATATCTCTTGCATTGGAAGGAAGTTAATTTCTTCTCTCCGCAATGTATTACACACTCAACAAGGAACACCTGATACATACAGTACAATAACTACAACAAAATACCTTATCTGTAATTGGGCACATTTAAAGTTCCTTAAACTGATTTAACTCCTTCTGTTCTTTTGTAATTTAAAAAAAAAAAAAAAAGAAAAAAAAAGAAGACATATTGACAACACTGGACAAGTGAACAATAAAAAAGAAAGATACATAAAGTCTCAAATTCATGGACATTTGGAACAATTTTAATAGCACATGCAGCATTCCTTGATAGTGGGTCTTTTTGCACAAACAAAATTGCAATGAAGAAATTTAATTTATACTTTTCCTTTAAAAGGCTAAAACACATATTTAAAAATAATTTTAAAACTACTGAAATCACCTGTGCAAAGGTGGAAAAATTAGTTTGGTAACTCTGAAAGCCACAAAAGGACCCACTATCCTCTGATTTTTTTGTGTTTTTTTTTTGTTTGTTTGTTTCATTTTAATTTTGCGTCTATATCTGTAGGTAATTAACTCAAACATTGCGATTACATGCAACTAATGTAAAATGAGGTAAACTGCTCTGCAGTGTGTTCTTCTACTCAGAAGGCAGTAGATGATCATGCTGGAAGCCACATGATCAAGGCTGCATCTCCCATCATCCCTCTGGGCAGTGATATGGGATAGTGGGTCTCTTTGAGGACTTTCAAGCCTGAGTGGGGGATGGACAACATATGATTCCTAGAAAAAGGAGGAAAACAACACATAAGCAAAACAAAACAATGAGCAAATTCAAGCTAGGAAAATGAGTCAGGCATGTAAACAGCATGGTGCAAAAATGATAAAGGGTAACATGCTACAAAGGGGATGGGAACTAAAAATAAAACAAACATAAAATAAGGTTTGCATTATAGAAGGTCTTCAAAGAGACTTTGACAAGTGCAGCAGTGGTGAAGCTTTGAGTTCTGCAAACCACAGCAGAATCACAGCAATGCTGCATGTTTCATCTTAAAGTACTACACAAATAATCACAGCATGGCAGCAGAGAGGCTCACTTACATTGCTGGCTTGGGTCCATGTCTGTTGTCAGCTTCACATAGTTGGATGGAAAGAGACCCACTTGTCCATTCACCTCCCCTTTCCACCAGTCTGGGTCTTCCTTGTTAAGGACGTTTATAATCTGGCCTTTATTGAATGCTAGCTCATCATCATTCTGTGCAGTGTAGTCATACATGCCAATTACTTGGCACACTGTAAGATAAAGGAAGAGGTCTATCGCACTGGTAATGTTTAAGCAAAACAAGCTATGCATAAACCAACTACAAACACTACACATGTCACAGTATAGTTCCAAGACACTATGCTGATCTGAATCAGTCCTGCCACGGTCCTGCCCCTCTCTCCTGTGCCCCTGTACTGGTGTTCAGCTGAGCCCTCAACAAATTGGCTCAAGATTTAAAAACCCAAAGAGTTTCCTAAGAGCATTGCTCTCTCAGTAAGCTGACTGAGGGGTCAGGATCACACCAGGGAGGGCAGAGCACAGCAGTGCAAACTGAGAACAGTATAACTTGCCTGGAACTGTACCCAAGATACTTTTATTTGGAAGTGCTCAACAGTAGGAGAAGGTTGGAAAAATTTAAAATTTTAGCAAAAAGTCAAACACTTCAAGGATGTTAGCTTTCTATTGACACTTCTCTTTTGCTTCATATATATATTTTTTTGCCCATAAAAGCACCAAATCTGTTGCACATCTATAAAAATTGCATTTTGCACCCTCACCAACCTGTTCTGAAAAGTATCCTTTCCACCAGAACTGATCAATGGACAGAAAGTCTGGGAAACACTTTAAGTTCCACTACCTGAAGCCTGAAAAAGGCACTCTTTTCTAATTTAGCACGAGACATGGTCATCACAGCTCTATAATCCAAGAGAAAGCCAATGGTGATATCCTTATAGTACCACCGAGGTGTTAGGAACACAAAGATCTTGGAAAGGATGAGAAAAATAAAAAGCATCCTCGGCCATTCAGGCTGCCCTTCTGGCACCACAGGACTGCTTCCAGCAGTCTATTTTCTATTTCCTTACTCTGAAACTCATCAGCTCTGACTGGTTCTCAGAATACAGCCGCTTCTGTTCAATTATAATAGAGCAGTTTTCTTAATTCTCTAAAGCAGCAGGACTGTTTATTTAAATATATAATTTCCTCTATTTGTCCGATGTTTTCCTTATGCCAAGTCACAGGGCTTCTAGTATTTTGCCTTGAGACAGAAGACTTCTATCTACTTAACCTTGCTGTCAGGTTCTCTCCATTATATTCATCCTAAAATTTTATTTTATTTCATTCTTGTACTCAGCCAGCAACTTATTTAAATTTGTCAAATAGCCCCGCTCTTCTTTTTTAATTTATATTTCAGAAATTATTCAACTCCTTTTAGTTAATACTTTGTGCCTGTTCACAAAGATCATAATCAAATAAACTCCACATTTAACAGGACTCTGCATATGTCTCAATACTTAGCTTTATTATCTGCAAAAGGGGGAAAAAATCAGAAAAAAAATTTTAAAAAGGGGCACTCTGTCATTTGTAACAGCTAGCATATCAAAAACCAAAGTGTACATTTCCCTGGCATACTGGAGATAAACCAGCATTTCTAAAGGAATGTATATTATGGTGTACTCCTGTTTTAGGTAGTTTTGTGCTAACACGAGTTCAAATGTGTGAACACCATTGATGTTCACATTTCACTTTAAAGACCTGTGAATCTGTTTTACAGCATTCTTGTTACAGGTTTACAGGTTATCACTAACATTAAAAACGATAGAAAATTTAAGCTAGACCATACCTTAATACAATGTGTACATTAACAGATTTGTAACCCATTCTAGAGTTAATATCTTTCAAGAATTTTTCATTCAGATCATTCTCTTCTACTTCAAAGAATTTTATGAAATTTGGTGCTGTCCAGTAGTATCATCAGAATATCTAAACAGTCCCACGGGATCCCGAGAATCACCTTAAACTTGGGAAGGTAATTTAAGAGAATTCTTGAAGAGACAGGACTCCTCAATTGAACCTGAAGCAGTGACCTCATCCTGATCTTCTTTACACTTGGTCCCAAAGCTTAGAATACACCTTATTCCTATGTAGGAAGCTCTTATAGTAGTCCCAGCAAGAAAGTTCTTCACTTATTTTAAACTCCAAAAGCCTTTACTAACTACAGACGCAAGCTATAGCCTACCTTCTCTGAGCTCCAGCGCTTTTCAGCCATTTGTTTCCTTTTTAGAAAGATTGTCTATTGATTAATACTAGTCCTACTGCAACAGCAGAGGGGATCCAGGTTCTCATACAACACTCATGATCAGTACAATCTATAAAGTTGTCTTTCTTTAAACAAGCAGAATGGTTGAAACATGTTTCCCACTATTCCTATATTGTGAACTTCCTTATGCCTGACTAGCTTCAAGTAGCAGTAACAGTTCTTTTCATTTCTCAACACCAGGAAGAACATGTTCATGACACAAGTTTAGAAGGGAACACACACAAAGCAGTCAGAAATTAGGAAAACCTCAAAGTATAAAGCAAAAGTGTCCATGCGACAGAATTAAAAAAAAAAAAAAAAAAAAAAAAGGTTGTTCAAGTCATGCAGTTTGCATTACAGTATGGCAGATGAAGAGCATATTCATCAAAACAAAATGACAAAAGAAACAGAGGTTTTGATGATACTAGTTTCTGATGGATCCCCCACCTTCAAAACCCAGACAGTAATGGCACACTCTCAGACCCTTCATAATGCACCACCTTGGGAATTATTCAACCCTTTTAGATGGTTTTCTTCAGGCTTTCCATGTCTTTTGCTACAGTATGCCTCCCCACTAACATAATTCTGCTACGAAGATGCTTCTCAAGCATTAACCTCTTAACCTTTTACATTAACCACACAGTTAGTGAGGTCATCTGTCATAATGGAAAGACAAGATTCTTCTTCTCATCCTCCAAAATGAAAGGTCTATAACAAAGTTGAATTTGATAAAAATGAATGCCATTAAGACTGCGATGTTCTTTAGGCAATGAAAAAAGTACTAAAAAGTTTTATTAGTGTGTTTGAAAAGTCCCAGACTGTCAAACCTGAAATAATTAAAAAAACCCACAAAACCCCATCATATAGCCTTGTAAAAGTTTGTGTCTTAATGCTGAGTTACCATTTTAACTGCAGGACCCAAACTTGTGAGTCTTTATAGAAGTCTGATTTTCTGCATCTTTATGACTACCATCAAAGGAACCAACTGTAACCATTTATAACATTTGCCTTCTCTGATATGGTACTTTTATTTATACCAATAACACATGAAACTAACACCTCAGTATTTTATTCTAGTTCCATAAACTGCATGATAATCCTTCACACATATTTAAAGGAAAAAATTATGCTCACAACCATTTTTCATTTAGAAACATTTATTTCATTTTAATGATAGACAGTCAAAAATTGGCCTGGGGAATCAGTGAGCTTTTGCCCCCTGCCACCCTCGACTAAATCCAAACAGATGATTGACAACCATGTCAAGTCTTTTGGGTGGCTTATGGAAGAAAATACATGCATTCTACGTGTTTTTGACTGACAAGAATCCTCTTTACTTAGTACTATACCAACTCACAAGCCCAAAATGGTTCAAGACTGAAACAGTCACAAGGAACAAACTTTTTGTTCTTAGTCTTCCGCCTGCCTTTATACCTTGCAGTAGAGTGACAGCAGGACTGTTTGATACTGCCTGTAGTGGAGCTGTAACAAAAAGCTTCAAAAATACAATGGTCTATCGCTCTTGCGTCCTTTTATAAACCTTAAAATAAGTAGCAATACAGGACAAAAAATACACCTTCATCTGAGTGGTTTTCTCACACTTCACCTTAGGAAAAAACAAAAGGTTCTGAATGAGAGGTGCCTCAACTGCTAAGCCCATGGATCATCCTGAACCTTTAAAAATTCCTCTACTACAAGTAGTGCAAAGAAATAGGACTGATAATTTGAATACTTTAAGATATAATGTCATAGACGGCTTTTTAGCACTCAACAGTTCATACCTGAGGGGCTACCATCATAAACATACAGACCAATTGTATGTATTTCTCATTTAAAAGAAGAAAAGGAAAAAAAAAAGAAGAGTTTAACTAAAGTGACTGGTATAACAGATACTAAATATCTTACTGAATTTCCATAATTACTTTTAGAGGTCCTACTGTAAGTGACACACATTACAAAAGCAACTTTATTAACGCAACTGCATTGCTTACCTGAAGGTAATGCTGTTGATTTAGGTAGCTCAGTTGGTGTAGTTTTACTGGTACCAGGGCTCAGAAGTTTTACATAATTAGCAGGGAACCATCCTATCTGCCGTTTTTTCCCTCGTGCCTAGTAAAAAAACAATTCTTTTAAGAGGATTAAATACATCAATAGATCCTTAGACAAGGTAATTTCGCCAATATTTTAACTACTTGCAGTCACGCTGACTATTTTAGGGTAAGAAAAATGCATTTTATAAGGAAAAAGTTGGCTATTTTGTGGCAATAGTTTAATATTATGACACTTCTATTCCGTTAAGTAAGCTTTCATAATATATAAACAGTACTTTATAATATCTAAACAGTACTTATTTACTACTAATTTGAGTGATTTTTCACTTAACAGTGTTCCTACTTTGTGTGCTTTATAATTAATACTACAAACCTGATTCTTCTGACAGATTCCTCCTGATTCTGTTTAAACCATAACTCTAGAATATTAGGCTAGCTATTGCATTAATGAGTGGCAGCATTTAAATGCTTTTTCATTATACAAAGAATTGCATTTAAATAGATACCTAGATTGTGATAGTTTAAGAGATTAAGAATCCAAATGACCTCTTTTCTTTTAAAGAAGGAGTATCTAAACTTTTTAATAGTATCTCCTGCCCAAACAACAGAGTATAAACATGTCACATTAACCAAGTGCTAGAAGAACAGCAAAAGATTACAGCAAGAAAAAATGGGTAAACTTTGGATTCAAATACAAAATCCCAAAGCCAGATTCCAATCAAACAAAAATTAAGCTTTGGCAACTACAAATACATATGGATAGACACTGTCCAAATGATTCTAATTAACAGATGTTAAGGTTTTGGAAAGTACACTAGATGTTCTCATGCCTATCTAATCAGAAAACATCAGTACAAAAATGTGGTGCACACATGTATTAGTGTGTGTGTGGTCCACGTGTGTGTGCGCTGAGAGAGCAGCATGTTACCTTACACCTGGCCTACAGCAGCACTCTACCATTTGTAACACAGCTGCAATGAGTCACTGTCAGAGACAGGATATTGGGACAGACAAACTGCAGGTCCAACCCAGCGTGACAAAGCTTGTGTTACCAAAGCAGGATAGGAATTTGACAGAAACTGCATCCTGTTATTTCGCCAACTGCGATGTTCATCGTGAATAAAATCAGAAGATAAATCCTTACTCAAAGAAAGGTTATTCTAAAACTTTGAATCAAATCTCAGCTTCTAAATCTATTAAGTCTATGTTAAGAATTACTTTACTTATTCTCTTTTTGTGTTGTTAGAACAAAGTTGGAATTTGGGGCATGTAGAATTTTGCCTTTAAAAACAAAATAGATGTTAATTTTAGTGAAAAAAAAGTCATCTAACACATATACTGTTCTTTAACTACTTCTTTCCCTCTTTTGCTTTACTGAAAAAGAAAGCACTTGATCTAAAGTGTATCTAGATCATTCGTTTTAAGATATTCTGGAAAACTGCATTAAACCTAGCAAAGTAATGCTTAACACATTTGCCTTATTTTACCTTCACTCTGACCCCTAAGACAAGTATGATCAAAACTTACTTGAGGCTGAAACTGAACTGTACATACAATTCTAAAAAATCTGCCACTTTGAAGTTAAATGCATAAAGAAAAGTTAATATTAGTACCCTTCTCCAAACCTTGTCATAATTTCACTATTTGGAGGCAGGGGGGCGGAGTTGCTGTTTTTATTTTTAATCAATTCCTCAATCCATTTCACCATGCTGCTGCATTAGCCTTTGTGCTCACAAAACAAAGGAGCACTACTATTACAGTGTTGGAATAGGAGAATGAAAAGAATAGGTAGGGGACTGGTAATGAAGAAGAAAACAACTTGTAAAACCATATGCAAGATAGTAAGGTACCCAAAGCTACATATAAGTATTTACATAACCAAAAATTAGTTTTTAAAAAACCCTCACATTAGCTGCTAAGTGGTGATTGTGACAGCTCTTGCCCAGTGAAGCCTATTTTCTATCTTAAAATAATTTAACGTGAGACTCTTTAAAGCTACAAGTTAACAACAACATAAAGGTTAGTGAGAATGAAAAGCAAAGCAATCCTAGAACATGATTTCTCTACAAAAGATGAAAAAATATCACCAGGAAAGGCAAAAAGGGCAGGTAATAATGTGGAAAAAAAAATAATCTGAGTTAGTTGAAGCATCTGCATTGCAAAAATAAACTGATTACATTTTTTCATGTAATATTCCCTGTTAAAAAAACAAAACCAAAGAAAACCTCATTCAGTGGTACTGGGGTGGGGGGGAGCTTTGCCACTGAAAGACTGAAAGTCACAGAGAAACAAAGTTTCCAGATTGTCATGTTCTACTTTTAAAAAAAAACTGGTTAAAATATTTGATTATCTGTTATCTTCTGATACAACACCAAAGCTCGCTCCTACCTGATGCTTGCAACAGACACCATTCTTTTCACTCTTCTATATTAAACTGAGCTGTTGCTGAGATGGGGCCATTAAACTGGTACTCTACACTGTTACATTCGTTAAGCAACCTGAAAAAGTGGTGGCCATCTTACAAAAACCACTGCTGTAAAATACTTCTCAATCTTTCAACAAAAATGATAGCCAAACTTTTGGGCTGAAGCAATTTAGAAAGTTTCTTAGGAAGACATTCAGGACTGCACACCCCAGTATTTCTTCTGCTTTCACAGTGCACACAGGTATCAGCTGATC
The DNA here is from genome assembly GCF_026419915.1 of Harpia harpyja. NCBI lineage: Eukaryota > Metazoa > Chordata > Aves > Accipitriformes > Accipitridae > Harpia > Harpia harpyja. Next base: position 16,562,295 of record NC_068947.1, read on the forward strand.
CAAATGCACATGATATGCCTGGTCACTATTGGAATGGGACGTACAAGTAGACCCTGTCACTTAACCCAACAGTCCCATACACTCCTGTTGCATGGCTGGCTTTCCCCACAACCTGACATGACAACTGCTTTTTTGCTCACATGAAGAAGACTACTGGACATGAGACTGGGAGGATTCAAAAGCAGCCAAAACAATACACCCTAAAATCCACTCCTTTCTTATATCTGAAGGGCCTCCAGGAAAATGTACAAGGGAGCGGACTGCAGGCTGGGTCCGATTCGTGAGATGGGTATCCTTGACTTACAATGAGGCACAATGGCTTCCTCCTGCTGTCCTCCAAAGTTCAAAGAATTGGAATGTATGTATATTTTTGTAAAGGCATTTTATTTGTAAATGCTTAATTGCAGAACATTTTCAAAATTATTTATCATTGATGCATTCATCATTTTGAACTATTAAAAAATTACAAATTTTTTTACATGGAATTTTATTTCAAAAAAACAGTAACTAACTTGGAGCTCTCCTTCCCACCAGCCACCTGGATTCTTCTTTCTGATAAGAATCAACTGACCAGGAGCAAGAGTAAGCTGTTCTGGACCCGTTGCTGTGTAAGAGGCAATAACTTGGGCAATTTCTGTTGAAGCGGGGGGAAAAAAAAAAGTTAATTTGGAAAAAAACTGAACACATTCTATACAACATTAACTCTGCTGTTATCACTGGCACAGTACAACCATTTTGTATTTCCTTCCATAAAATTGTTATGTATTTATGTAGTTCCATGAAAACATATGGTAATTATAAAACAGATCAGAAGTTCATCGCACTACAGGAATAAAACAGAGGTGCAGCAGCTCTATGGGTAGGATATAAAAAATATTTGAAATAGAGAAAAAGAATAATGACCATTGTTAGAGCTGTATGGCTCTTAAAATCAAGCATCATAATACTGTTTTCCAATAAATACATTTTTGTAGCATCAGTTTAGACTAAGCTCCCTAAAAAGAGGAGATACATATTGATGACAATATAATGAATAAGTTGCAGTAACAGAGGTGCAAACTAATGAAGGCCTGCAGAAAATTTTTCACCACCAGACTAGACAAATAAATGAATGTTTTCAAAATGTAACAAACAGGATTTATTTTAAAATCTTTGTTCCATGAACATTAATACAAAAGTGGTGCCTTATTTGATCACCTACCAGCATGAATCTGATGCAGAGTAACTGTGAGCTCACGATTATCTCTCCATTAAATTAGCCAAAGTAGACAACGCAGTTTACTCCATTTTACAGTGGTTGTGGAAAGACAGATGATAACTTAGTCACCACAAAGTCTGGCAGGGTTAACCTGTTTTTTGAACCAATTTGAACTGACAGGAGCTTATAAGCAGCTGTAGGCATTTTGATGTCCTACTGATAGCTTTTAAGTCAGGTTTAGCATGTCATCAAACCATGTTTAGGGTGATGGAGAACATGTTTAATATTATGATAACTGGGAACCTTTCATAAACAAAAGATGGTAGATTTGGGAAATTTTTAGCTTTTGGTAAACTAAACCTTTTAGGCTGCTACATTTACGTAGTCCCTTTTTAGCCATGAGCTAAGGGGAATCTGTGGGGAATTTTTTTTAGCCTTCATTTAGGTGTAAGGGGTCTCAGAGATCCAAAGCAGCACAAAAGTAGTGTTGTTATTGCTGAAAACTCCACTTTAGGATCCCAGTACACAGTCATTCATCACTTAAGCATCCTCCTTAACAGAATGATCCAGGCGTTGTTTTTTTGGGGAGGGCATGGGGAATTTGTTTTTTGTTCTTATGAAGAACCTTTCCAGGAATAGTAAATTCTGACCCTGTGTTTAAGACAAAGGAAGTTTTTATCTGGCAATGCATCAAATAAAATTAGGGACCATCAAACAGCCAATGTGGGCACTGAGTTTGGTTATAGTTTTGGAAAAAGACTATCCTAGAACAAGCCCACAGCAGAGCTAGTAGTACAAGATCACAGAAACGTGTCTCAACTGCTTCAGTGCAAATACAGTCAGCTTAATTTAAAACCTCAGCAATTATCTGATCACAGATCAGTATACTGCTTGAGATTTTAGCTTTTATTTGAAAATCTTGACTAAAAAAACCTGTATCAGGTTTTTTTTTTCACTTATGATTACTGTTTGTATATATTTTCAATCTAGTCTATCCTAAAAAACTGGCACTGGAAGACTAAGCAGACAAAGGTCACACCTGCCGTCAGTTTACCCCTTTATAAAACAGCAGAAAGCAATGCGACTGTGAGGTGGACTAGCAGTCAACACAGCAACAACAGCAAAAGGGACTGAGGCTGAAGGGAGCAGGTACACAGAAGTGGTCTCCAGCTTTCTTATGGGCAGCCATACTAAGAAAGTAACACAGTGCTGGGCATCATCCTACTTGGCCCTCTCTGTCAACAAGCACCAAACTTCCTGTGGCCAAGAGAAACAGCAAAGGCGCTCAGTAATAACACATCACCCACAGGCTGTGAAAGGAGTGGGGTGTCTGCTGGCAAGGCAGAGAAAGGGAGCAATCATTGAAAATGCAGTTGTAGGCAGAGGAAACCACAAAGCCAACTCCCTTGAAACAGAGGGAGGTTTTGTTGCAGGGAAGAAACAACAAAATGATTTGAAGACCGCCAGGAAAACGATCAGATGGTTTAATTAAAATTTAGAAGAAAAGAAGGATTAGGAAAATTAAAAATGGTCAAAGAAGCATTAAAGATGTAAAAGAACAACATAAGGAGGATGAAGAAGCAGAGAGATGACAAGCAATCTGAGGTCACTGCAAACAATGACACACACAGAATTATCTATGGCAGAACCTCCCTCATGATAACTCAAGGAGGGGAAAGGCAGGCACACAGAGGTGGAACCAAACAGGTGATGAAAAACCAGGAGCTGAGAGTTAGAAAGATGCTTTAAACCTGGATCTGGAACTTAGACAGCACACAAAGTATGAAAGCAGAAGACAGAAGAAAGAATTTCTAAGTAAAATATAGGTGATAGTAAGTACTAAGTAAGTACCAAGATACTAAGTAAAAAAGTAGATGATGATAGGAGAACAGAAAGATTTATATAGAGAAAACCCAGCAGCAGCACAGTCTGTCCTGTATGGAGGCAAAGCAAGCAAACTATTTGGCAGAAAACATGGCTATACTACTAGAAAGTCTGCAAGTTCCCTGCATTTGCAGGTTTTTCCACAGAATCACATTAATTGCTCCACCCTAGAGCCATTCAGGAGGCAAGAAGAACACGAGTAAACAAATTAACTGTGGGAGTTTGTCAAAATCACTTTATTTTTTTTTTTTAAGCAGGCAAAAACTTCTCTCACTACCATGGCAATTATAATCTTCAGCATACCATACTGAAAGAGCAAAAATCTTATACCTTGCATCTCTCTCAGAACAAGAAATTTCTCATTTTTATCCACAAAAAGGTGATTTACAGGGCTCCAGGTATCAGATATCCTCTTTCACCAACCAGCAGCATAAAGAATTTTTACTGTGGACTGTGTGTTAAATAAGTTACAATACGAATTACAAGTTTAACATTCAGCTCTTCCATGTCACAGAGAAGCAGAAAGTTAGAGAAAGCAACTCTGCAAAAACATTAAAAAAACAGAAATAGCTTTCCTTCCAGGAAGGGCTTTTGAATTTTGATTTATTTAAGTATTGAATTACTGAAAAGAAATCCAATTCAATTACAGTTCAGGCCAAAAAATGTGGCCTCTACTAAAACAGGTACATTTAGGAAAAAAAAAGCCTTCTCACAGATATAATCATATTGCTGCTTGAATTCACAGAGAGCAGTTTCTTTTCCTTTGCACTTCAACACACACTGTTACCAACTCCCACCCACTTGTCCTGCTGCTTCTAGAATAAACAGGAATATTTCACCTCGTTCATTAGCATTTCACTTACATTGGCTGAGGACTTGCAGCTCATTTATAGCAAAAACATCCTTGCTGAAAAAGAGGCAGGATTGTTCCCAAAGTGTTCTTAAACTCCAAAAGATTCTGAACACAGCTTTTGTCAACACCCCCCCAGTCTCCACTGAAAGTTCAAATCCAGGAGACCAGTGACTATAAGGCTGGTACTCTAGGCTGAAGTCTTGCCGTCCACCATTCTCCCATGCATGGAAAAAGCAGCCAGCCCCATCAGCATCTTCTCACTATTCCTACCAGGTACCGCTTCCAGAGGTTTTGCAGATCTCTATTCTTGTCTGCTTCTCTTGAGCTTTGCATCTATTAACATAACTATTTTTAATCATGCAAATGAAAGTTAGAAAGGGCAGGAGCAGTTTACTTCCAAGCCCTTCTTTCAATAGATCAGTATGATCCAATGGATCAGTAAGATTTCACCACAGCAGCCCATTGCTCATATGTAAAGGTAAAATAAGCCAAATGAAGTTGGGGCTGCTGCAGTCTACTCTCCCTGCTCCTCTTACACAGTGAACCAGTTCAGGGAGACAAAGCAAAATCTCCTCCCCACAAAACAAAACATGCATATGCATGTGTGTGCGTGCAGAAATAAGGCAAGATTTGGTAGATCAGATCCTTGAACCTCCTCACTGTGCAACTGAACAAGCCTCAGAGAAAGCGACAGCATAGAAGCATGGAGCACCCCCTATTTAGTTTGGTTCAGCTCAATGCAAAGTCATCTCTTTGGTACAAAAGCAAATAAATACACCAATGGGAAAAAAGAGGTGTCTTCTGGAAAGTTTATAAATGCCTGCCAGTGGCAGAGAATGGACTTTTCTAATGATCTTTGGAAATACAATGGCTGTTTGGAAGGACAGCCCTTACCAACCCAAGAGCCAGGGGACCTCTTTCTAGCCAAAAAGTAACCTGCAACATGATCTTCTGCAATATGACCAGGCTTGACAGGCAATAAGCTACATAGCATGGATACAAGGTATATGAGAAGCGGGCACAAGAGCTCACAGAGTCTGTGTATACCATATTGCGTAGCATTCCAGGCAAAATGCTGCAAAACTACAGGGTAAGAATGTGTACTTCCATTTTCAGAGGCACTGGCAAACTTGGGCTTTTTGTAGGCTTTCTATGATTGTAGGCAATATATCATGAAGTTTACATTCATTTTTGAGCAAGCAGATTTTTACTTTCTAGCTACATGCTATTTAGTGACTGACGCATGCTAGACAGAATGATTGACAGATTATGCATTATTTTATTATAGACAACAGTTTTCATTAGTACAAATTACTACAAAATGACCAAGAGCATACATAATTTATTTTCATGGAAAAGACTTTGTTGCCAATGAACTTAAGTACTTAAGAACAGATATAAGGTGCTGTCACAATATATGACTCACCAGGTTTCTTCCCTAAGCTTCCTGTTTTTCCAGCTGCTCCAGGAGCCTTGAAATAGAAAGTAAGATGTAAGTTTAGCACTCATATTTACTTCTCCAGTATATGAAAAAGTTTTACTATACTTCACTTTGACACAGTAAACAAGCATATAAGTAAAAAAACGCTCACAGGAAGATTCTATTCTTACAGAAACCCTTAATATTTTAGATGGCAATTAATATATAGGAATAAATACCAAGCAGTGTCTGAAAGCGGATAACTAACTATACAAACATGTAGACTTCTTTCCTGAACTTTTCTTCCTTTTAGGGACTGCAAATACCAGTGTAATTCCAAATCATATAGCATTCGAATTGTAACTGTGTATCTACAGAATGTGAATTCTGTCAAGTTAAAACAACAACAGTAGTTTCCAACTCTACAAATACCTGGATTGCAAATATGCCTAAAAAACTAACTGGACACAATTATTTCAATACTGTCCATACGATTCTAAAATTTCTCATATGGCACATTACCATACTCAGCATAGTCACTGCATCTTTAAGATGAGTGATCTGAACTTTGTAGGTGGTGTGTGTTGCAGTAGTAAAAGTGCCACCACCATGTTTGTGCCCAAGTGAGACCATAGAACACTGAATAGCAAGGTGATATCTATCTATAGCTATTTCCTCTCAACCTAGATGGCCAAGAGATTTGCAAGAAAAGCCTTTGACCAGCCACAAGAAATCCAGCAAGCAGTGAAATCTGTTCAGTTATGTATAGGAAAACAGCGATACTGAAAGATGAAATTTAACATTAAAAGCTTTCATAATTTACAAACTCAAAGTTATCTTCCTTAAAAATAAATAAATAAAAATCTTTTCCCTTGAGGCCACTGGTTATTTGGGAAGATATATCTTTATTTATTTATTTTTAATGCACTCACAGGTCTACTGATATACATGCAATTAGAGTATTCAAAACAGTGTGTGGTCTCAACTCTGCCCCTTGCACGCCTCCCTTCCTCAGTCATCTTTCAACCCTTTTAGCCACCAACCCTGTCTAGGACAGCTTCCCCCTGCCCCCTAAATAATTACTTCAGTTTCTTCCCAGTACACTGCCAGTCTTATCTTCTGCAATAAAAATGTTTGATATGGATAACAGCAACATAACAAATCTAAACTATACTTTGGTCAGAAATGTTGAATAACCATAAACATTCTCTTGCCTTCAAGCAAGGCTCACAACACTTCCACCTCCCCTCAACTTCTCCTTTAGGATCCTCCTTACAAACATGGAGCCTACATCAAATGACCTGAAGGTTTTCACAGAATCCTAATTCCTCTACAGAAAAGAACAGTTTCATCCTCAATATTCTCCATATTAACTTGATGCTTTGAGAACTTGGGGATTCTGGCAGAAACCAATATAAGGAGTAACTAAACTAGTTAAATGACTGAGAGAACAGGGCCATTTAAAAAATGTGTATTGGTTTTGAATGCCTCTACAAAATAGATTATTAGTTAGATCTTCAATATGTCTTAAAGATTACATAGCTGCTCTAAGACATCCACGTTTTGAACACCTTTCAGAAAAGCTAGTAAAGAAGCCTGATCTTTCAGACTGAACTATAGCACCTCACAACACTGTGTTAGTCAAGCCAACCCCACCTAATAACAGCATAAAACCCAGCAGAGTTGGCATTGCCTGCCTCAAAAGCTATAACTGGTATTGGAAGATAAGAGTGGGGATGGGAAGAATTTTTTAATTTTTTTTTTTATTTGGCACCAAAGCAGCTTACATACATCTAGTACACCACATTTCGCCTTGACATTTTGCAACTTAAATGTTGGGAAGGACTGTGGCAAGTGGATACTTTAAGTTAAATGATACTTGGATACCACTGTCTCAGTGCTACCTTCTTGTCATTGTAAAGGACTGATTATAGTTACTTTCTACAAGACCAGCAAATCTTCCTTTTTTCCCTATGTTCTTTTCCTTCTCTTCAGTTCTCCAACTTTCTCTACAACCACTGTGACGTCTATTAACAAAAAGAGTGAAACAGGAAAGCATCATGCAGAGATCAGATACAAAGACTAAGTTTAGGTCTGGGGACAAGAAGAACATGGTCCAGACAGAGTGACTGCAAGTCAATCAACAGTCCCAAGTAGGGAAGATTAAAAGGTGTGGAACCAAAGGTGGCAACTGGCACTGATACAGTAATATCAGGAATTAATTCTGCTTTGGAAAGTTTTTCTGGCAGAGAAACACCCTCTCCCCTCCTCAATAGAGAACAAGTGTTTGGACCTTCAGAGAACACACTCCTTCAAAATATCACTTAGTCAACATCCAAGTTGCCAGATTAGGAGCATATGGACAGATAAAACAGGCTGTGACACTGTATCTTTACAGTTAACTGGTAAACATATAGAGATTATTTTAAGAGAGAAGCTTCAAAATCACCTTGACCAGACTGAGTCTGAATTCTGTTTGATGATTCTCTGAAACCTTGGTAAAAAAACAGGAGAAATACATAGAGAAGTCCTGCAGTACTTCAATAAATAACTAAATTAATAATGCATTTAAGATAGACCCAACTTCTGGCCTACTCAGTAGTTGGAGAAATAGTTTCTATTCTTTCTGTTAAGAGGACATACCCCATTCTATTTCCCTTTTGCACACCTGAGACACTAACTGCATCTGAGAATATTTTGTGACAAGTCTCTTGAAACCGTAGAGCAGAACTGGCTTTGTTAATTTAATAAAACACAGCAGTAGAATTGCCAACTGTGTTGTACAGCAAGACCCTTAGAATCCAGATTAAATACATTCAGACTGTTACTATTTCAGAACATTTATGCAGAGTTTTGTAACTACAGGCATCTAAATTTTTGTGTTTCCAAGGCCACCATATGAGCTCCATACCTTATGGAGAGGTAATTATCACCAGGCTCAAGAAAGGCAGGGTAGATTAAAAACCTGTTACAGATCTGTATCCATCTACCTCAACCTAATGAAAACTCTGAGAATGGACCATGAACCAGTGTCGTTGTTTATTTGAAGAACAAAGACTTTCACACTGTTAATAAGTAGAAACTTTAAGGAACAGGAAATAGTTTAATTTAGGAACTTGACGTGAATGGGTAGCCTGGGACTAGGTACAGAAGAACAGATTCAAAAAAATGTCTTCTGATGTATAAACCATTGATATTTTGAGGCTTACAACCATTTCCATAAACTTTATGCCTGCTGTTCAAAGACCAGCACTGCCTTACTTTTTCTTAGGGCCTAAGTTAATAGTGCAGAACACATTAAATTAATTTACTCTTTTAGCAACATTTTCCACAATCAGCCAGCTGTCCAAGCACAGCGGCACATCTGAAAGTTAACAGACAGCCACTATTGTGAAATCCTTTGGAAAAACTGGCTCTGTGAACAAGCTGAATAGCAAAACCCTGTACGTGTAATGGCAATTATCCACTTGGAACAAGAAATATGTCCTGCAGGGCATATGAATCACTTTATGAAAATAAGCATCCCAGATATCAAGATCTCCATGAGCTCTGTGCTTTTTCCTCCCTCTCTCATCAAGATTTTATCTGAAGATGTGATTTTCACCAGCAAAAAGGGCAGCTGGAGCACTTTTTGATGAACTGCACTTAGCTGTTTCAGCCCCAGACAAGCTGAGATCAGGGAAACATCAAATTGACCTCTCTAATAGTTTTCAGTATTAAATGTCTATTTCTGAGTTCTCTACAAAGAAGATTTGTCAATATGTGTGCCTGTCTCTTACCAGACAGGACAAACATCCAGTCCTTAAAGGCACACAAAAGGCAGCTCTGCACATCTGAATATAAATTCCCAGGTTTTGAGACTAAACTCTGTTAAGAGCATCTTAAGGGAAAACAAAAACAGTTCCTTCACAAAAGTTCAAAGGAAACTTAACATTACTAACAAGAATGTAGCTGAGGTTAAGTAACTAATTAGCAACTATTACTATCTACCTATGAAACAGGCCTCACAGGGTTTTAGGAGGCTAACAGTGCAAGTTCCCACTCATCAACTACAATATGAACTTACAGGTTATATAAAGAGACTTAGGGCACAGTTTCATGATCACAAGATATTCCACAGGTTAGGCAATTATCTGTAATCTTGTTCCTATACCTGCGTGGGGCAAGCCACCATCTTTTTGATGTATGTGAAGAATTATTGGCAAGGCTGAACTATAATCCACATCCTGGACTGCAAAAAGGAATGCTTTTCTTAACCAGGTAAATTCCCTGATACAGACTCACAAACACCTCCACTGCCACAACTGAAGGTATGTTGCACCACTCAGAGGAGAATCAAGCTGCTAGACTTGGGAACAGAGAGTTCAGAATTTCTCATCTGGACTGTCACTGAGCTCTGTTGTCAGGGTAAACCTATACCCTGCCTAACACCACAACTTACTACTGTACAAAATTTACTCTAATCGTCAAAAAGACAAGCTAGCCTGCTGCGATGGGTTCCATAGTGCTACAGCTACAATGCTTCCACTAACTGAACCATTAAGTACTCCTCTTCTAATCTGGGACCTGATCTAACTTTATCTGCTGCTCCATAGTCACTAGATTTGACATAACTGAAAGATAGGAATGAGCACAGGCATATCCCAAACCACATACTAAACGTAAGGTGTGATGTTTTGCTTCTAAAATGAAGTATTTAACACAAAAACCAGCTAAGAATGCAGTTCAAAACCAGCTCAAGCTAATCTAAGCCAACGCTGAGGCAATCTTGCCTCCTTCACTACTCTCCTCCCATACTAACTCTGGTACTGACATTTTCTCTTGCTGAGCTGACTCAGGGTACCATCTTCAAAGTATGTATTACTTCTGCTAGACTAGTTTTCTGCTCTGTTTAGCGTCCTGAACTGGCTTATTAACAGGTCAGATGAAAGATAGTAGCAGCAAATTTGGGGCAGGTAGGACCATACTTGTGCTCGCTTAGAATGGGTTACACGTGATCATTTTGTATCAGAAATAGTGTGGCCAGCAAGAGCAGGGAGGTGATTGTTCCCCTGTACTTGGCACTGGTGAGGCCGCACCTCGAATACTGTGTTCAGTTTTGGGCCCCTCACTATGAGAAATACATCAAGATGCTGGAGCATGTCCAGAGAAGGGCAACAAAGCTGGTGAGGGGCCTGGAGCACAAGTCTTATGAGGAGCGGCTGAGGGAACCGGAGCTGTTTAGTCTGGAGACAAGGAGGCTGAGGGGAGAACTTACTGCTCTCTACAACTATCTGAAGGGGAGTTGTAGCGAAGTGGGTGTCAGTATCTTCTCCCAAGTAGCAAGTGATAGGATGAGAACAAATGGCCTCAAGTTATGCCAGGGGAGGTTTAGACTGGATATTAGGAAAAATGTCTTCACTGAAAGGGTTGTCAAGCATTGGAACAGGCTGCCCTGGGCTGAGTCACCATCCCTGGAGAGTAGATGTGCCGCTTAGGGACATGGTTTAGTGGTTAGGATTGTGATTGGACTCGATGATCTTAAAGGTCTTTTTCCAACCTAAATGATTCTATGATTCTGTTCTCTGAAACTAGTCTTAATATGTACTGTGAGGTACAGTTTGTACCTCACAAAACAAGGGAACAACTAATCAAAACTGGGACAGGACTTCTCCAATGTAAGACTGATTAGTTCTCGAACTAGTAGTGCTAGGGATTGAAGAAAATTGTTACGTGATGTAAAATACAGATGAAAAAAGTATCTAAAGTGTTTCTGAAAGCAATACCACCATACTATTTCTCCCAAGGACTGCAATACTAAATATCATTAACAACAAATTTTTTTTAATCCTGTCTCAGAGGATGTTATTGAAATTTCTCTACTATCTAGAAATTTACTATATAAAGCCTTTCTACAGCTACATATGTCACTGCAGGTTTTATTCTTCAGCTTTTCCACCAACAGAAATAATTTTAAGTGACTTTGCTCAAGCTCTATATTGCAGACACAGTCTTTCATTGAGTTGTATCACATACACACAGAATTCAAGACTTGTGAAAAAAGCCTTACCACCTAGATTTCTAAAAATACAGTAATTTTTACTTATTTACTTTTCAAACCTCTCTTATTCTTAGAGACATAAATAGGAACTCCTTCTCATCAAGAGATTAATATTATATACAACTATGACTCTAAGCTAATTCCTACTAGTAGATTAATTATCCTGTCAAACAGATGAGGAATGCAAATGAGAAAACATCTTTCTTTAGAATGCCTAAAAAGAAAGAAAAAAAATTTAATACGGACACGTTCTATCGGATTATTCCAGGATAAAAATCAGATGAAACAGAACCTCTATTATTCAGTGAAGAGATTTCAAATAAATATAGTAGTTAGCTAAGTTTTGTTGTGAAATTGTTCCCCTTGATTGCAAGAAAACAATGATAGGGGAAAAAAAGAAAGATAATAGACTGAAATATCACTCTCTATATCTTTTTTTAAAAATAAAGGCAGTAAGATACAACTCAGTCATTAAAAACTCACCTGGGGAACAAAGTAGTAATAGCTATTCTGATTTGTGTCTACGAAACTGCCAAGTTAATAGTTAACATATGCAAGATTCATTTTAATATATGATGCACAGTTATTTACAACATTATGTTTTAAAATGCAACTATTATTGTTTTCCCTTTCCAATATCACATTCAGTAAAACTGCAAAATATTTTTAATTCCCTTATGATCCACTGACTTGAAACTATCACTACAAACCAAATAAAACATACCTCCCCCAGCTCAATTTTATAACATTTCAATATGTCTCTACCTCAGAATCTTTGAGTCTCACATAATTAGATGGGAAAACTCCTGATTTATCACCCAGTGTTCCCGTCCACCAGTCGCCATCTTTCTTTGTCACAAGAATCATATCACCTTGTTGAAAAGTTAGGTCTCCTTGTTCAGAACTCTCATAAGTATACATAGCAATATACTCTGTAAGAGGGAAACACAGAACATGGGAAAACACTTGATAAACTGCTCGATTATCATTTGCAAAACCTAACTAATAGAATATAGTCTATCCACGGGCTAGATAGAAGACAAATTTATTAATTACTATTCATAGAAACCTCAATATTTAATGCATAAAATGCTATCTATCAGAACTAAATACAATCTAGCAAAACGCTGCTTCTGGGAGATTTCTTTTTGGTAAAATAATTTGCTACTATAATTAAAATGTACATAAATTATTAATTTGTATCAGAAACTACTCTGAAAACATGTTTCTCAATGGTTTCTGTTTTGTGCTGATGACTAGAATTTTCAGTCTTGGGGATGGAAAGTCTCAGTATCCAAATATCTGTAGATACGGTCTTCATTTTACATAGGCTGTTTGGCTCTCGTATACAATGAATTCTTTCATTACTTGAAGCTTTGCATGAAGGGCACACATCTCATTGCATCTTACGCAACAGATGGCTGGGAAATGTTAAAACAAAGCCGGAATGTGTTCTGTTTTGTTAAAACACAGTCAACTACTTAGTATTCAAGTGCAAAAACACTAAAGTAGACTGATGTTGAGAACTGCAATGCATAATTCAGTCACAGAACTACATGAAAAATTTTTACACAAATTATTACAAAGAAGAATTTCAGACAATTCAGTAACATTTTCTATACAACTTGATACACTCTTATTTAACTGAGCATTATCACACTTTATATGGGCACAAAACAGGTTTCTGAAGATGATATATCCTCTGCTTCTAGGACCAGCTCTGGACCTAAGAGCAGTTCACAATATTTCAGGAAGACTTTCATGCATACGTAACAAATACATTCAAGTGTTCCGCTGCAGCTGGCAATTGTTCTATTTGCTTGAACACTAAATCTGACCAAAAAGCGTACCTCGGGGAAGTTCAGCAAGAATTCAAACCACAATTACTATCATTAATGAAAGCTAAGACATGGTTTGTCTAATAACGGCAGCTGAAGAACACACACATCTGTTTGTATGCACATACACATGAACACACACATTAACTATCATAACGTATGCTATACATATGGAATTTTTCTTAAATCCTTTAAATGTAACAGAAGATGCTAAATCCATGCTTTATTATTTCTTAAAAATACAGCTTTTTTGAATTTTTTAATCAAAAAGTTGTGCTCCTTTTTAATACAAACATATAGCCTGAGATATCCCATACTTTACAAAAAAGACTTAGCATTTCTACAATTGCTTTTCCTCAAATATATAGTGAGCAAGACTAGTTGTGTTTTGAAATAACTGATTATCTCACTTTCCTTGTTACATGGATCTACAATTCCCTCCTTTTAATTTCTGTAGTGCTTATGCCAGTGGCAAATTAAATACATCGGTAACCAAAAGAGACTCTTTCACTTAAAATTGTATGTAGAATTGTAGTTTAAAAACTTAAGGTGTGCTGTAGTGATTATATATAAATGTTCATTTGTAACCCATACTTAGATTCATTGATTTACTCTGACTGCGATTTAAATTAACCTAGCTGACTCTGTACTGAAGTAGATTAAGGGTGCCCACACAGTCTGTTAACACAGCTCGTGCGGAGACTTAACCTCCAGCTGAAGGGCAGTAACAGCCAGGAATGCAAGTCTTTCAAATCCCTTCAGAGGCCTGACAATTATCTGTCTGTGCCCCAGGCTCCTTTAAAAGTGAGGAGTAGCCTTGACCATAAGGATCACAACATTATATAACTGATTGTAATTTCTTTAATTAAGAGCTTTAATGAAACATTGGAAATTAGCTTTGGGTGAGATCGAGACATTAATAATAAATAATTCCTGACATAAATGAAGTACATGTACAGATGTGCTTATTTGGCCCTCTGCAAAAACCCATTCCAGATCAGGAATTGTTACCAAAATATTTATACAAGAAAAAGTACAAACTACAGAAGATATTTTAATGGCATGTGAAATTATTTCTTCTATATACACAACATACATAAATTCTTACTATAATAATTTTAAGTTATTCTAGAGGCAAATTGATTTGCACTTCAATTTTAACAGGGCTGATCTTAAAACACTAAGATCTGATTCTAAGCTTGTTTCTGGGTAATAAGCAGTCTTATTCTATTTAATGACATAGTAAAGTACTATTAATGCCATTCTGTCTGAAATGCTTACCTTCACCTGACACAGCTGCTTTTGTTGCTGGTGATGCTACTCTTTTCAGACTAGCAGGACTTTCTGAGGAACCAGAATCCATGCTTTAGAAGAAAATAATGGTTATTTAAGAAATTAAGTCTCTTCAGAAAAATTTTTATTATTATATTTAAAAACTAAAAAATACATACGCATCCATAAGCAATTCCCTACATTTTAAAAGAAGAGACAGTAAATGTGCAAATAAAAGCTTTTAAGTACAATGGCCAGTCATGGTTACATTTAGGTAACTGCCTTAAATACACAAGTTTCTGCACCTCCTCTTCTCCCTCAGAGAAAAAAAAAAAAAAAAAATCTAAAATAATTCTCGTTTGTATTACTACTGTTAACGTTGCCTTCACATTACACAGAACCAGATTTTGATTGTTTCATCTTTCAAGAGTAATAAGTGATTAAGTTTTGAGGTATACCTTTTTATTTTGGGGAAAGATAAGCTATGACTTACATAACTGTAATTCATAAAATCCAATACACTAATTTTTCAGTTGCAAATCACATAAAATTAAGACCGTTCATTAACCTTTAGATCTTTTGTTGGTGATGCGTGACCCAAGGAGAACTGAGGACAGTTTTCTTATTTCTTACATGAATTTCCAGGGCCGGAAGTCAAAACCCCCAAAAGAGAGTCATATAAAAAAAGCATTTTTACAGAGCAGATTCTAAACTTTATAATTCAAGTGTGCAACTCTTCATATTTATTTAACTATTATAGTATAGACGTAAAGTACAGTAAAAGCAAATAAAATACCTCGTTGACTTCCTAATTGGGCCTGAAATAAGCTTCACATATGATTTAGGAAACCACCCCTTTTGTCCTTGAACCTCTCCAAACCACCACATATCTTGCTGCTCCAAAACTGTGATGATATCATTTTTGTTGAAATTAAGGTGGTTGTCTTTTTTCGCTCTCCAAGGATACAAAGCCTGTGCTTGAAGCCCCTCCACTTTTTCACCCTAATGAATTTTTTTAAAAAAGGAGAGAGAAGTCTGTCATGCACCACCTTTCATAAAGCTGCTTAAGGAATTATACTCTTATGCCACTTACATAGCAACAAAATACAGACTCTCCCTCAACTGTATAAAGTAGCATCAATGAAACTTACAAAGTAATACCAGAAACATTTATAGTCCTCCTAGATTTCCATCTGCTAACACATAATCAATACAATGCAAGATTATCTGAGGTTTTGCTTAACAAGTTAAATAAAGTTTTACAACTAAGATATACATGTAATAAACCTTCATGAAGCTATTTTGGCAGGACTTAAACTTAATGGAAGATGATGTTTTGCTGCAAGTTATTCATTGTGCATTCCAACTTTTTTTTTTTTCTCTAAGACACTAAGATATTTAGCATTTTTCAGAACACATTAACTTACAAAACAGTATGTTGTTCAGTTGAGAAAAAGGAAATGCCTTAACAGATGGACGGAATTCATCTGATGTGAAGCTTTGCCATTGCTACTCTACCTAACTACATAATCCACTTTGGAGTGAAGGTTATTGTCACGTGATTCAGGAAAGCCCCAAGGAAGTGACTCAAAACTGGCATCTGCCAAAACATGAAGACTGGACCACCAAAGTCTAAAAAAGCCAGCAAAGAATAGCAGAACAGAAACTGCTTCTTGTTAAATTCTGCCACGGATTTTGCAAATGGAGGTATGCTCCCTGTTCATCACTCCAAACTGAAATAGCTTACCTATCTCAGGGGACTGTTTTAATGCATGGTCAATGTTCATACTTTGCTTTCCAAATGTTTGTGCTGGGTCAGAACAGTTTTAATGAATATAGGCGCTCACCTGACCCAAGACAGGAGAGGGAGATGATCCTGTAGCAGTAGCAGGAGTGAAGGCTGATCGCTGCCGCAGCTGCCCTGCACTCGGAACAGTCAAAGACGGCTGAGCTGCCCAGGCATCCCAGTTATCAGTCTCTGGTTTCTCACTAGTGTTTGTAGGCCATCTGAAAAAAAAGAGAATGATGCAATTCCTACCGTTTTCAATTGAATAAAAACACTCATGCAGGAAGATTATGCAGAAAAAAAATTCTACATTCTAGGTTAATTTCTTTCAATTGAATAATCCATGAGCATCATAACTCTCAGGTGGAAGTACTGCAATCAAATATAGGCTAACAATAAAATTATCTGAACAAGGCAATCTCTAAATACATTTGCTTGTCCTCGCTACTTAAGGCCAGCTGTTCCTTTAATTTAGTTTCATTTCTTAGCTGTGTCCCAATACACAGAAGTCCACATAGTGCAGTCTATATTATACACAGTGGAAAGAGGTAACTTAAAAGAAAAAAACAAAATCATCATTTTCTTCAAAACTGGTTTAAAATCTTCACACCTGCATGTCACTGACCTCTCACATCCCTTTCCCTTATACACCATTTTGCTGCTTCTCATTCAAATCCTTACCTTTTTTCTTTTGCTTAAAATTATTTCCTACTGACTTCTTTCAACTCTTCAGAGTTTTATGCAACCTCTTATCCTTTTTACGTTATCTTTTGTCCTTTAAAATGCCTACTAAATCTCATAATCCACATCTCTGCCTCCAAATACCCACTTAAATGAACAAAATCCCCCGAACTCTAGGAGTGTAAACAAAGCACCTGTCTTAAACCTAAGTTTCCTTTGCCTGTTGCTTCTGCTATTAGTTGGAGTAATCAATTATTGTTCACCTAGACTGTAATAGTGTCCAAAGGCCACAACTATCCCTAACCCCTATATCATGTCAAGGACAGTAGTATTAGTATAAATGCTCTGGGACTCACTTTGTATTGAAACTGAATATTAATTTTTATGAAAAGCATGAAAGCATGCATGATCCACCTAGGTTAGAAACAGCTTTGTCAAAAGTATGATTTATTCAAAACAATAAAATCCAGCATGTGCCAGAAATCTCTGGGAAGCTCAAGACTTAGTCTTACCCTCCCCCCTCAGAAAAATGACTGTTTGTAGCAAAACAGAAAAAGTTTAAATAACTGGAAAAGCTACTGTGACCTATTTGATGAAAATTCTGAAATAGAACACATTATGTACTGTAATATTGCACTAAGATATTTAGATTTCAATTTATAAATATGTATTACATTGTCAAAGATAAGATAATTCCTTACCCAACCCCATTTACATAGGGTTGATAATACTGCATGGAGCATTAAGTTGAGTTAACAAGACATCTAGGGAAGGGCACATATTCTACTTGCATCTGTCTTATTAATGTTGTGATAAGAAATTAATAAATCATCTTTTCACGTTAACTCTCTCATTAACACTTTTTGCATAAACCAAGTTGGAAACCTTCAATGAGGATTGGTGTCAACTAATTTAAGAGAAGGAAGGTGAACACCTTGGCATTTCTACCATTTCACTATCCTCACTTAGGAATGTGTCCTATTTGTGATGTGTCCTCTGCACTGCAGATATGCTGGGCATATCTGGAGGCAGATATGATGGGAGCATCGTTAAAGTTACACAAGGCTGCGATTTTAACTATTTACTATGGAAAAAATATTTTACTTCAAACAAGCTACTCTGTGTTAACTGCCACCACAGTCAAACTGATTAAAAAGGACTCCACCACATTTAAGATGATAATCACTACCCAAACATACGTTGAACTGAAGTCTGCCCAGTTATTGGCAGTTGTTGTACACTCTGTAGAAGCAGGAGTTCCTAGTGATGTAGTGGTTTCATGCACAGCAACTTTAGGTGCAGCAGCTGCCTCAACTGCTGGCTTTACAGAAGCTGGAACTTCATTTTCAGGTATTTTCTCTGCATAGTTTGCAGGGAACCATCCAGTTTTCCCCTTCAATTCTCCACCAAGCCATCCTGGTTCTCCAGTCTGGCTTTCATCCACCTGTAGGTGCATCAAATTAGAAAGTTAAGAAACATAACATACAAATGGAATTTTTACTGAAAACAATCCATCTCATCCACAGTAATTAACTTTCTCTAGTTACAGAGACATGACACCTTCATTACAAATACAAGTTCCACCTAGGTAGAATTTTTTGTTGTTATTTAATTTACCTTTGGATGATTATGTTGACAGCTATTCCTTCTATGGCCTATTAACAGATAGGGAACATTTTGCAACACAATGCTACTTTGCAATACTTTTAAAATTATTTTTTTCCCCCAAGCCAAAATCAAAAGGATTTCTTGGTGATGAGGTAAAAAAGTTTTATTTCGGTCCTAATGCATAAGCCAAGCATGGGTTTTTAAACAGTTGCTTGAAAGTCTGTCATAGTACAGCAGACTTGGGATAAGCGAGTTCTAGAGAAATCCCTTAAATATTGAATGTTTCTGGTTTAACTAAGACAAAATGCAGTTTTTAATAAGTTTTCCTAGATTTTCTCTTGCAGAAAATATAACAAAAAACCACAGCATATTACAAACAACACCCATCAAACAATTCAAAACAAATCCACAGATTTGCTAATGTATTTATACAAAACAATTCCACAGTAAGTTTTCATACATAAATTTGAAGGCCTCGGTTCTTTCCCCTCACTCCAATGTCTTTGCCAAGCCATAAAGGACAGGATGAAACGGCTATTTTTGCAGCTGTGTTTTAATTCCTACTTATTGATTATTATAATCATGTTAAGCTACGATTTTGCAAATTTCACACTGTCCTGTTAACTTCCCTTAAACATTTCACACATTTGTTCTCCAAGCTCTACTGATAGTCCACTGCCTTAGTCTGGTATTTCAGTAAAAGTGAGCAGTTTAAATTCTGTGAGCTGCAGCTAACCACATTCAGCAAGAATCGCAGAAGAAAAGTAATTCACTATTGCTACCCCTAGTGAATTGATATGGTGGCTAAATACCACCAAGGCAACAACAGTTACAGAAACTTTTTGGAAGAAAAAAGGCAATAATTGTATTTGGTAATAATTTTGGTAAATTTGGTGTTCTAGCTATCTAATCTCTTTGATAGGTCAAAAGAATCTCAGTTTTCAAGCAAACCCTTACATATGCATAGGGTTTGCACCTTTGACATGTAAATAACACCTACTTTGTACAACAATCTGCTGTGCAGCTGCAGATTCCCCAGCAATGGTCAAGTCAGCAGTAAAACCAGGCCAGTCATGAAAAGTCAGATGACCAACCCTACACAGTAGCTGTTTTTTGGCAAGAATTTCTCTCATCTGTTTAGGCCAGTAGCAATCAGTATTTCAAAATATCTAGGAGTTTCAAATGACAGCGTAACTGAAGAGTTGACTGTGGCAGATAACAGTACAGCAGTTAGAGATGCTTAAATTTGTACTTCTAAATCACCCAACACTATTTCCTAAAAATCCATATTCAATGTGAGGGATTTGTTGATAACAGAATGCTTCATGAGCTAAGGAATAAGAAATAGTATCCTTTTCAGTCAAAGGAGTTTCCAGTATATGACATTATACAAAAATAGCATATAGTAGTGACTCGAGCTAGATGCTTCTACAGTTGGAAATGCACCTACAAATTCACTCTATTGATTTTAACAAAATATAACCTGACCAGCTGCTTGTTTGAAGAAAAAAAATTAGGGCCAAAAAAATTATTTGTGGCAATGGTGCAAAGTAGTCTCTTCCGACTAAAGGTGGGACCATTCTTTTGCCTAGAAGTGACTGAAACCAAAGCAGCAAACCTGCCTCTGATTGTCCCGGGACTACTTGTTTGAGCTGCTGATAGACTGCTTTGCCTTAGGCCAGTTGTTGACTTTTTGACTGCCTCCTATTGTAATTTGTATCCCACACCCCTCTTTTGGTGCAAAACAATCCATTATTTCTGCTTTTTGTTGGGTCCATATTCTGTCTCAGTTCCTACTAACTCAAAGCAAACCCAGAAGTAAACAGACTACATGCTTGACCAGTTCAATGTGGTTTTACTGCAGTGCAGAGCAAAATTTCCACTGCAGCACTGAACAGGATTGTTAAAGCAGCACTATGGGTGATGGAAGGTCACAGCAGCAGGTGAATCTTGGGAGAGAGAGGGAGAAATGGATTATCAGCACCTGATGCCAAGTTGAATAATCTATACAGTAATATCAGTCACATAGTTTCTACTGTCATTCAATTAGTCAAGTCATAACTAGAATCACTAACGTACAAAAGAATCACAACTGAAAAGCCAAAAAATCTGTTATGGTGATGTTCTAAAAAGGCCATCTTTGAAATGAATCACAGTCATACAGAAACCACTGCAATTTTTCAGAAAGAAATGTTTTGTACAAGCAGATAAAAAAAAAACCAACCTACCAAAAGGTTTTAACAACTGATTTAATGTCTCTTTAGAAGACAGTTTTACGTTAAAATAATTCATAAAACAGCCTATTAGGATAGTCAAATTTATGCTTATTCAATCCAATTAAGTTTTCTATGTATACTCATGAAAAGGCACTTTGAAGGATAATTTTAACTCTATAATTCATAAAATATCTGGTTTCTCAGTTTTTCATATAAAATACAACTTGCATCTGTTTTTGTAGTACACTACTGGAACTTTAAATATATTCCTTTGAACCTTTTTAAAATTAATTTGTTCTAATTTCCTTATATTTTTATACCCACCATCCCCAAGTCCCCACAACAGACTATCCCAGATTAATTTTTTCCAAAACACAACTAGACTTTAAATGTCCACCTGAATAGTGAATTATAGCGTGTGTGGTTTCATTTTTTATTTACTCAACCATACTTCAGAGCCATGGCTTGCAACTACTTAGTTCCGGCAACTGAACACAAGTGGCAGGAGTAACAGCAACACAACTCTTAGCAGCAAAAGCAATAGGTCCAGTTAGTACCTCTGTCAACAGAAGGGCTGGCTTTGTAGTGGCCTACTCCACTTTGACATGGCTTGTGTATCACCAGCAGTGCATGCACACAAAAAGACGAGCCCTGTTTTATAGTACATACTCACTCTACATACGAAGCCAAACCCTAATACTCTCACAAGAAGTATTTAATCAAAGCTAAACAGAGTACCATCGTCTGTTTTGTTCAACTGTCTATCCATTAAATGACCATTTAAATTCTATTCCACTTGTAGGCTTTTGATCTAGATATTTTGAGACTACTGGAATTCCTGTTACAATGTTGAATATAAGCTCTGCAGGCCAGAGGCCATATGCTGATTACGCCTACACAGAGGCTGCCTATGTGTCTAATACAAAGAACATTCATTCTAACTCTCACAATCAATAACTAACAAAACTGATGAGAAACTATCATTATGAATTTGTTTTAGACTTTATATGGAAGCTTCTTTATGAACTTCCTGTTTAACTTATGTTCTCCTTCTATCAGAGCCGCTCAGTTCAGTAATTCAATAATTCACCTGTATTTCACTGAATTATGCTTAAGTTTATTTAAATAAAGCTGTATTATATAAAACATTATCAGCAACAACAGAATCCATTCATTCACTTCAAGCTGGAGCCTAACAGCAGCAAATGCCAGCAGGACTTGCTTTGTAAGAGAGCTATCCAAAGGAAAAGAACTTCATACATTGTGTACATATATTCATCCACATAATAGAAACTTAACTTCTTGAACAGACAGAGCCCTGAAAGAGGCATGCTTTCTTGGCTCAGAATACTGTTCCCAGACAAAAGCTTGGTTAAGTTATAGTTAGGATTATAAATCAATCTAGCTTACAGTGAAAGAAACAAAGTACATAGAAAGGTAAGAAGCAGAGAAAGCAGAAATCCAAGTTAAGAGAATATATAAAAATCCTGTAATTAAAAAGTGGAAGAATTAAAAAAAAATACAGCCCACACCCTACGTGTATGTGCTACAGATAACTAACGTGTACTGGAAAGTCAGGCAGAAGAAAGCCCTCCTCAAATTTGCAAATACTTTTCCTTTCAGAATAAACCCTCATCCTTCTCCCTCATTTCCACCAAGACAGGTCTCAAGATTCATGCACAGTGTAAAACTGCATTACACCATTGTAAAAATTATTTACAAGCTATACATCTATTAAAGCCACAAGTCATTCTGACACAATAAATTCTGCAGCCCTATATAAATCCAGGATTTAGGCCTGGTTCCCATGTGCACAGTCAATGGATTTGGGCTTCAGCTGGATTCTTTGTTCACGGCAGTTACAGTTTGGGTAGTATCTTCTGTACAGCTATATGATTACAGGACATGATTGCACAAGCCCGCACACACAAAGCCATTTACAAGTGTTAAAGTGGTGAAGTGCTAAATTTGCCTATTTTAGAACACAGTTATTCTAAGCAATACTTACTTTGTTGCACACAGTAAACTCCTAACTGTATAGGTCAGCTTAACTACAGAGTTGTATTTATGTCATAAATTAGACACAACATGTAAGGTTATAAATTATTATTTTCCAAAAAACATAACCAACTCGAACCTTTTAGAACCACAGGACACGACAAACACTTAAGGACAGAGAAGAGTCTAGGAGTCCAAATGCCCACTATCAAAAGTAAGTTCTGGTCCATTGCACTTGAATTACTTTTGACAATGTGAGCTAGTTTGTTAATTTTACCCTAGGTGAATTCAAAAAACAAGTAAACTACATGGTAACAAAATCTGTATTTATGAAAATGAATAAATTGCATAGACTTCCTAACAGTCATATAGCACACTTACCCATTCCCTTTTAACCTCCATCAGGAAAGCAATGATTTAAAGCAAGGCAGAATTATAACACATTTCACAAAAGTGTCTTACTTATATTAACTTTTCTAAGAGTAGCCCATTTAAGCAATTACCATAGAGCGGGAGATAAATCCCACAAGAATCAGCCATCAGGTTTAATTATTGTCAAAAGTAAGTTAAATAAAGAAAATTGAGAGTAGTTACCCTACTTTTGTAGAGTAAGTTAAAATAAAGTCCAAAAGTAACATACAGAAAGACTCAGATTACCTCAAAATCTCTATTTAAAATGTGTGAAGTGCTCCTTAAAATCATATATTTTTGGCAAAAATGTTATTTCCCTGCAAGTCTACCTAATAGTGGTCGCTCTTCCTCAAGGAAAAAAATAGTCTACTTATATGCCTAGGCTACAAACTATTTCCCAAGAAAGCAAGGCAACACAGCATTTTTCAATAGCCTAAGGAGACCCATGTACCTGTATCATCTCTCATTTAACAGCTGACTGACCAATAATATTTCTTGATGCAGAATAACAGCACATTGCACTGTTATTCAGAATGGCTTTAGGACTCATCCTGAGTCATTCAGTAGTGCTACTAATCCAGCATTTGCCTTTTATTTTCCAAAAGCAGATTCTAATGTCACAAACGCTTCAGTGTGACACAGCTCAATCAATTAAAAAAAAGCAACAAACTAAAAAGGCTGAGATGAAGGTTCATCTCCCCAGAATACACGGTTTTGAAAAAATAGTTATCATTACAACTTACGAGAATCTACAAAGTGTATTTTTTTTCCAAAATCCATTCTTACTAAACTGTGCCAAAATGCAATAGCTCTTAAAATCTATTTTGTTGGGTAGAACACTATAATGATTATACTTTCCCACAGTGAACAAGGTATCATTTAACAGTTACACTAGGAATTTTCATTATGAATAGACATACATGTGAAGATCATACTAGTAATTTATTAATATTAATATACACATTTAATAACTGCAGTTATTAACAACAGAACTATAATTTTAGAGAGAATTAGAGACAAAAGCAGAATATTGCTTTAGAGTTTAACATGATGGTTATAGGCTGACCATATCCCCATATCTCATCTACTTAAAAAAAAGGAAATTATTCTGTATCTCCACACCTGCAACCAAATTTTTAGGTTTTGAAGTTTCCATTTTTAGAAATGTCATTTTATCTACTGTATATCCTCTTTAAAACAAATGTAGGAGTATCTCACAAAAGTTAAGTAGATTAAAAAAAACAGACTAAATTACCATACAAACAATTCCAAGTTACAATTATACTAGATCATTAAGTCAAAAACTGTCACCAAGAGTTGTACAAAAAATTTTCAGTCTTACTGAAGAACTATCAGCACCATACAAAGACTATGTTAATGTTTATGTGATCATGACAGAAGTGTAGCCATCTTGTAGCTTAGTGTAATTGTTTCACATAGTATTACATTGGATATCACATTTTCTTAATAAAGGCAGTTTTCCAAATTAGAAATTTTACACTGCTCTTGTACTATTTTTATAAAAAGGTAAATTTCTTATTAGAAACATACTTTATTTATCAAAGCCGGTTTTTGATTCCACACATAATAGCCACTCTCTCAAAAGAAAATTACAGTAACTTTATTCCCTTGGAGGACAAGAAATCTCTCACTGAGATAACTTCTGTATAGGAACGTTTTTAAACACATTAACAGACACACACAGCTCAGCATACTAAAACTGATACAATCTACTTATAGATTATGTTTAAACTTTACACTTACAATGAACTGTAAGAAGCTATCCATTATTATAATAGGGTTACTATGTCATATCACATCATTTCGGTATTCACTGAAATATTTTTCTCAAGTCTGTAAAAAATCTTACCATATATAAATTCAATCACACAAGTACAAAAGCTTAAGTAATTTTTTCAAGTAATATCACAATCCCTTCTTACCATGACTATGTCGCCAGGCTGAATAGTAATTTCATCGTGGCTTCTTGATTCAAAAGGATACAGTGCTCTATAATACACTATTTTTACATCCTCCTGAGCAGAAATGGTTAGTGGAGCTTTTTCTGAGCAAAGGAAAAAAAACACAGATACAAGGGGGGGGTGGGGAGGAATCAAAACACATTTTAAAGTATTTGAAAAATGAGGTGAAAGTGGAGACAAAAATTTAACAAACCTTACATTGTCTGTAGAAGTATTTTATCCCCCTTTTACACAAGAGGAAATATGAAAATGAATTATTTAAAATACAATTTTCTTACTATTTTCTCTTCTAAACATCAGGTAAAATATTATTATATTTTAACTTTTGTGATATATACATCTATTTTCATAGAAAGAATCATGTATTTATGATGCAACATACATGACTTCTCAAATGCTTCAATGATATTGTAGGTTAAATCTGATCAGCCATAGTTCAATTCAAACAGTGATGTTCTTGCATATATCAATGGTATCCCAAATACTTTTAGAGCCTGCTTGTGAGAGCAGCTTTTAGAGCAGCTTCATTTACAGCCTGACTATACTTCCAAGAAAGGTGTTTCAAGATGTCCTAGTACATACAGATTAGCTGAAAAGAGGTCATTTACAGATGAAGTTTTAAAAAAATTACATGCTAAAGATGCAGTATTAGGAAAAGAATAATACAGAAAAACCCCAAAGATATAAGCTAAATTGCTTTTGTATAATGCACTTCCTATTTTGCCTATTTGGTCATAAAAGCGCCCTCTGCTACTCTGCACAAATAAAACCTAGCAAGAAGACATTAGATTAAGTCAATTCTAGATTTGGGCTAAAAGATAGAAGGTAATTTCCCCTTTACGCAATCCTTTGATCAAATATTACATTCCCAATCAATTATCTCATGTATGTATCAAAGCCACTTAAGGTGGAACCATGATTCCCAATACAGGCAAAAATCAGGTTATAATGCAGAGAAAAAACTCTCAGCTGAAAGTGATCGTGTGTAGCAGAAAAAAGGGGATTAATCTTAGACTTCAAGTCATTTGTTCAGTAAGCAACATGCACGGGGAAGGGGGAAGAGGAGAAAGGATAACTAAATGACACATTGCTACTACTCTAAAAAATCCCAAGGCATATATTCCACACCCAAATAAGAATTGTAAAGAAAAGTACAGAAATAATTTTTGACATCTTGCATCAAGATCTTACAACTTACAGCCAAGATTCTCTCTTCAGCTGGCACTGTGAGTCTCACCAACTGTGCCTTATACTCTTCTAAACACCACACTTTTAGGAAGAATAGTGAAGCCTAAAAGAACAACTTTTTGGAGTCTAGAGCTCAATCCATACATGATTTACTTTAATAAGGCTAGCAATCCAATCTTGAAACATAATATTCTTCTGTATTAAATGGGAAGACAAAACAGAAAAGAATTGTTCAAGAGGCATGTGCAACAGCATTTCTTGATTTTTTACTCTACCTGCATTTGACCAAGGAGCCTGGACTGCTGGCTTGATTGGCTCTTGATGTGGTTGGAAAAGCTTACTCAGTTTCTCTTGCATTTCTTGTTTCCCCTTATCCTCACTTTCCTTCTTCTTGGTTATTTCTTCCCTTTTTTGCTTTTCATCTTCCTGAATTTTTTTTTGCCACTGAAGTTCTTCTTCTGGTTGCACTCGATCAAGCCGCTGTTTATCCCGTTCCTGGATTCGCCTGTTGGACAATTAAGGTGTTTTTTTAAGCCAGTCAAACGAAGGACCATAAAAGTTGGTTGTCCTTGTGTGTGATCTATAGTATAAAGTGTACTCTTTATGGCTTTTGCATACCCTATAAGATTTGTTAATTTTATTTTGGTGAGTTATCAACCACTCTTGATGGTTGGCATCTTCTTACACAATGACTCCTGGAGGGCAAAGGAGAAATGTTCAGAAAGATTTGCTATGACTTCGTAGGTATTGATAAAGAAAGAGCTGTGACTCTCAGACAAGTGACAACGCTATTTCATGTAACCTACTACTAAGTGCAGGCCTCCATTACCTTGAGTTGCTTTGTCTTTGCATTTAAAAAACTACCTTTAATATAATTTTTTATTTTAACTCACATATCAATTCTCTATCTTTACAATACAATTCCACAGAACTCTAAAAGAGGTACAGAGCAACCTGAGCATACAGAAATGATAAACTAGTTACATTTTGGAGCTGAATGTAAGATGGAGAAAAAACATTCAACATTATTTTTTCTTGTCAGAGTTCTTCAGAGATTTGTAAATGCTGAACTCTACCTTCTTTATTGAGGTTGTGATCTCTTCTCCTCTACAGTGACATGAAAATAAATACATTTACCTGTGTTTTTCTAATTATTGTATGAAACTTTACACAGGTATCTTAGAACAGTCTCTTACTCGGCTTGCAATGCTCTGAAAATTAAAAGCTTGGTAACATTCAGTATCTTACACTTTCAGTCCCACCTCTTCAACTCAACAACATCTGAGTCTCAGCTTGGGGATTCAACAATATTTGTGTATTCTCTTTTCATAGTTTTCCATGGGATTCATAAATCCTATGCAGTTGTTTTAAGTGATGAACCGTATGGAGAAAGGAGGAAGAGAAAAAAAAAAATCTCCCTTGGTTGAAGAAACAAAACTTGGCATCCAAGAACCCAGATATAAGCCCTTCAGTTCCATGTAACTGTAAGGCTGCTTTTGAAAATCTCTTCCCAAGCAGTCTAATTCAAGCAATCTGAGTATCCCTTTACATCAGCATTGCAAGTTACCATTTTCATTTGCCCTACAATTCATTTTATTTAATCTAGGCCTGTAGATATCAGCTACAGCTATCACCAGACATTTTCAATAATGAATTCTTAGCATAAAGCTTTCCTTGAAACCCAATAAGCAGCAAATCATACACTTCAATTTTTATCTGCTCAGCACTGACTTCAGCTCTAAAATGCAGGAAGAAGTCAGGAATACCGATCAAACAAATTGGTTCTGCTTATTTTCTCAAAGCCACAAACATCCATAGGTAAAACTCAAAATAGCCAAATCAGAAAAAAAAAAAAAGCAGTAATCAGCAAATATGGCAGCCCTGATCCTCCTGTTGAGGGGTAAGGAGTAAAAATATCTGCAAGCTTCATACAGCACTCTTGCAGAACTATTCAGAAAATTTCACATTCCCAACTGCGAAAGCTAACAAGTCCTTCCCCTCTGACAGAGGACAAGACAACAGAAGAAAAGAATAAATATTCTCTGCTAGAAACAATTTGTACCAGTAAAGATAACTCTAAAGTTCTGTAACAGATGCACAATGTACTTTATTTTCTTCCATGACCTATTCCACTTCTATACTTTCTTCATACTTACAAAATTAGTGACAAACGCATGACAACAAGCTGGTCATTACAGACTTGGCCTACTATACAGAACATATTTTGTCCAAGGACAACATGAATTCCTGGCCAAAAACTGTGTGAAAAAAAAATTAATTCCTTAAGTGGAAAATCCACTTTCCAAACAGTAGGTTGGCACCAGAGGGCAAAAATCTCATCGCTATCAATGCAAGTTTGGAGTTGACAAGAATATTTTCTGAGAGATGTCAAGGTACCCAGTATCTATTTAAGATGGCAGCTACTAACTTACAAGCTCAAAAAAATCTTTGATTCTCAATGAAATTGCTGATACCATTTCAATATTCCACATCAGTATACCATGAGCAGAAGTTAAGACACCAGCGTGAAGGGTATCACTTCCTCCTCTATGAAATACTGCCACACCTTTCTGCCTTCAACGTAAAGTCATCTAACAAGTTAATAAATTCACTGCTCTGACAGCCTCCTATGTTAATCGCAAAATTTGTCCTTCATATGTTCATTTGCAAAGCATTCAGAGCCAATTACTCAGCAGTTTTGTTGCAACACTGAAGCTGCGCGACATAGGCATACAGAGGTCAATTTTATTTGACTTGAGTGGTATCTTACCTGGTGAGTTTAGTCAGATGGGCTTTAAATGGGAAATTGAGTTTTTAATTATGTTTCTAGTAGAGTGATTAAGTCTTCCCATACTTATAAACCAAGTTTGCTCTAACTGCCGGAGCAAAAAGAACAGACAAAAATGTATCTTGGGGAGGTGGGAGGTATGTGTGATTTCTTTTTTCCTTTCGTAGAAGCTGCAGAATTTTCTTCTTTGATTGTTATGGAAACTAATATCACAAGTTGAAGAGAAGGAAGGGAATAAGAAGAGACAGAGAAGCTAAAGAAACACAGGCCTAGGTGTGAGCACCATAGCTTGGGGTTAGGAACAGAAAACTTGATATTCTACTCTTTTCCTTACTTCCAAGACTCCTGATGTGTTAATTATTGTGGAATATGACCTCTAATCTGGGATTTACCTATACTTGCTTTTACTCTTTCAATTTCCTTTTTTTTCTCACCAGCTCCATTATACCACTCAGGCAGTTCTTATCCCAAACGCCAAGAGTAAGCTCTATTCATTTTACTCAAATGTAGGGGTTTTTTTCCCCTCTGAACTGTATATTACTCCCACAATCATACAAGTCTGCATTGAATTAGCCTTAAGATAATTAAGACTAATTAGCCATAAGAGGTCTTCAAAAAGACCTCTATCATCCCCAAATATGTATGTCTGTATCTTTGTTTGCTCAATTAAGTTATGTGCATAATTACCAACAAAAAATTGTTAAGATGGTTCTCAGTATAAAGTGATTGTGGTTATCCATTAAGCCGAAAGTTAAAGTGCATATAATCATTACATTAGATTATTCTTTCTTTCTTTGCTTTCACTAGAGCTATTAAAAGGCAGCATAGTTCTGTAATCATTATGGGGCAGTATCCAGGTTATGAGTATCAATCATTTACCTTATTCATTTTGGTGTTTGTTGGAAATCGGTAACACTGGCAGACTGCTCATTATCAGGTATACAGTTATTTAGAAGCTTGAACATTTGGGCAGCAGTAAGTTTTGCATTACTAATAATGTCTGAATGCTCAACTTGCATGGAAAGTCAGACAAAGTTTTCCATGGCAGAAGTTTTTCCTTTTTTTAAATCTGTTTTTTAAATTTCCATTTTCCTGGAAGGAAGTGGAATATTTTATTTAATACTCTGAAATAGAACGTTTTTAGTATTCCTATACTTCCAGTACCTCAGCAGCCTTCTTGTTTTCAAGGAAAGTTCCAACATAATTACCATATTTAGTGTAGTTATTTCCTCATGATAGAAAGCTGTTTTCTTAGAAAGTTTACTATTTCTGGTGTTGATCTTTAAGATTTTTAAATGCATAGGTTTTATGTAAATGATTTAAAAATTATCTAAACTTAATTGCTTGCTATGTATAAGATTTTTGTTTGAAGATACAGTTTTCACTAAGACTTTGGTTTGGTTTTGCCCGAAATGTAAAAATTAACTCACCAAGTAGTAACACAGGCTATCGATTCACTATAGGTCACAGTCCATGTAATGCTATAACCAATAGTTTAAGACCTCTTGTTCCCAGGCCTTTGTTTTCATCTCTTGACCAACATTTGTCTACATTAAGAGTATAAAAAACTCACAATTGCTAAAAATTAAATCAGCTACTGATAAATGATGTCAAAATAGAATCGGTTGCTTGCCTATATGCCATTCATTTTACATAAATATATTATAAATATATGTAGAAAACAAATTTCCAAGTGTGTAGCAGAAAAACATTAGCTCTATATTTTACGTTAGTGTAAAAGACACAGCTAGTTAATTACGATGTTCAAGAACCTCTCTAGGTGTAGAAGTACACTATACATTTAAGCAACACTGCTGAAATCTGTATGTATCAGTGACAGTTAAGAGTCACAGACAGATGAGAGTAGAAGCTCATCTCCACAGCACACTTCCCATTCAAGGATAAACCAAGAGATTCTCTGAGGTTTTTTTTTCATGTCGCTGTAATGAAACTTGGCCTACGTCTTGGGTATTCTTGCCACTTAGTGATATATTGTTTGAGATCAGATTATGCTTCTGGGAATGCGAAGTTTATTTTACTTATTTGCAAAATGCTTTGCACTCTAACACCTCTACAGAAAGGGCTTAGAGCAGTTTGTTACCTTTGAGCTTCTTTTTGCTTTTCCAGTTCTACTGTCTTCCTTTCCTGTTCCTTCTGTTTCAGCCTCTCAGCTTCCAAGTTCTTTTGCTTCTGTAGTTGCTGTTTGTTATGTGTTTCTCTCAGCTCCTAGAGAAAAATGTAAAATATGCGTAAACATATACTATGTGAATCATAACTAATGGCCCCATATATTTCATTGCGAAGTAACAAAACTTGCAAATGGTTGAGTATCTCTGTTCAAACTTACAGTATTGCCAAACACATTGGCAGACATTTAAGGTAGATTTCAAAGGTCTATAAACCACTTACTGCTTTCCTATCTTTATCCATATAACCTGAGATGTTAAAGGGTTAAGAAACAAGAAAGCCTTTTTTAAACAGGACTCTAAAAAGTTGACAAAAGTTTGACAAAGCTTATTCTGAAAAGTCACTTATGTTTTATTTTGTTTGCTGGTTTCTTGAATTCATTTATTAAATTCCATACAAAAATCTGCCTTCTGAGCTGCTCATAATAGCAACTGTTTCAGTTAATTGGTTTTATTTTGAAATTAATGGTGATTTACTAAAGAATCTTCAGGATTGTTTTAGATCCAGGAGATTGAATTCCTTAAGCAATGTCTTTGGGAGGAATTGTGGCATAGAGAATATTCATCCATATACAAGTCAGTTTTCCTCTAATTAACTGCAAAGACATTGCCTGAAACATTTAGAATATAAATAATATAAACATCATCTTTTCCTCAAGATTTGTTTTCTGCATTAACACCTATTAACACAAATTTTAAGATGTCAGAATAACTACATTACGAAGAGGAGTAGCACATGACCTTTGCAAGGTATTAAAAACACTTCTGATATATGGATGAAAGTTTTTTAAAAAGTTAGGTTGAACCTTGTGTCCTAGCTCTCAGTCTCATTTCATTAATGAAAACTGAATTCAACATCATTAAAGAGATAATCAGTTCTTATACAAGTTTTAATTAAAACTCTGCTAAAGCCATGAAACTCACTGAAATATGGAGATAATTTGGGCAATACCATATTTTATGATCACCATTATTTTCCATAGTCACATTAAAGCTTAGTAGATAGTTAGGATCTAGAATGGATATTACAGAATGTAAAATAAACTACTCTTGCAAAATCACCAGAATTATTGGGGCGGGATATTGCCTTTGGGAAAACTTTTAAACCTTGAATGCCCATGGTTATAAACATTCACCACATAGCCTTATTTTGGACTACGGAAAATGGCTACTAGAAAGGAAATACATTAGCAATATTGAACATAACGAGTTTTTAGTTGTTGGCCCACAAAGAACAATGAGAAAATAAAGGGATCGGGAGATTGCAGTGAACACACAGTTGGTCAACTGCACCTGGAGCTAGAGGTGGCCTCTGACAGGACTATAAATTTCTGAAGTGCTAACTAGAGTGAACAGTCATTTCCAATAACTGTATGTTATTAATTCAGCTTCTTTAATGTTGTTACACTTGTAATATCTTGAGGTACAAAGGATTTGACCCTTGTTTCAAATTAACTTCTCTGGGGGAATCAGAGTCCCCATCTTCTCTACATGATCACCTGAACCCTTATTTGTATCAAAAAATATGTACAAGTGCAAAGGACAAATACATAACCGTAAGAACATCAGCAGTGGAGTGATTTACAAGCATTCATCTGAAAGGACATAGATTAGAAAATGGCACAGTTGAAAGCAGTTTTCCACGTGGCCAACAGTATAATGAATTTTTGTAGATTGCAGAAATCGTTAAAACTAAGTATCTACAAAGCTCTTGAAGCTCAAAACACTACTTCTGTGAAGTACCAAATATCTTTACTAGTATTCATGATTTTTAACAAGCTGTTACTCTTTTCTGGGTAAAGAGACTGCTACCCAAAGCACAGGTTTCTGACTCCTACATTCAGTTCAGCTTTAGCGCAGGCTTCCGTTTAGAAATGCTTTGCTGTTCTACTTGCTCTAGCTTTCCTTCACATTCATGTCCCCTCCTCTCCCTTAACTGTGTATGCAAAGAAGCTCAAGATTCTGAGTCCTGGCCGATGAGAACTCCTCTTGTTATTGAACAGAGAGATCTGGGATGGACATGCATTTCTAATAAGGCAATACTGAATATAACCTGTTGTTACTTGCAAAATTTTAAGCTATTTAGACAACAGTGCTTCCCAGGTTTGTCTTTTCTTCCCCTTTGCATCTTTATCCCAGACTCTGGTGTCTGAGCAGTTAAATAGAAGTTATCACTAGGCAAAGAAAGAGGAACTAAAATTCTTGAAGAGTATGAAGGCTATCATAGTTAACCAAACCCCCCCAATAAATCTCAAAAGCTTTTAAGTGAGACAACCCATATGCAAGCTTAGTTTACTTTTCAACAAGAAATTTGTAAACTAGAATGATTCAGTTCATCTATATCTCATGGCATACTCCTGGAGAAGCTGGTGTCTTGTAGCCTGGATAAGTGCACTATTCACTGGGTGAAAAACTGGCTGGATGGCCGAGCCCAGAGGGTCGTGGTGAATGGGGTGAAATCCAGTTGGCGGCGGGTCACAAGTGGTGTTCCCCAGGGCTCGGTGTTGGGCCCTGTTCTGTTTAATATCTTTATTGATGATTTGGATGAGGGGATCGAGTGCACCCTCAGCAAGTTTGCAGACGACACCAAGTTGGGAGGCAGGGTCGATCTGCTTGAGGGTAGGGAGGCTCTACAGAGAGATCTGGACAGGCTGGATCGATGGGCTGAGGCCAATTGTATGAAGTTCAACAAGGCCAAGTGCCGGGTCCTGCACTTCGGTCACGGCAACCCCATGCAGCGCTACAGGTTTGGGGAAGAGTGGCTGGAAAGCTGCCCGACAGAGAAAGACCTGGGGGTGCTGGTTGACAGCCAGCTGAATATGAGCCAGCAGTGTGCCCAGGTGGCCAAGAAGGCCAATCGCATCCTGGCCTGTATCAGGAACAGTGTGGCCAGCAGGAGCAGGGAGGTGGTTGTTCCCCTGTACTCGGCACTGGTGAGGCCGCACCTCGAGTGCTGTGTTCAGTTTTGGGCCCCTCACTACAGGAAAGACATTGAGCTGCTTGAGCGTGTCCAGAGAAGGGCAACCAAGTTGGTGAGGGGCCTTGAGCACAAGTCTTATGAGGAGCGGCTGAGGGATCTGGGGTTGTTCAGTCTAGAAAAGAGGAGGCTGAGGGGAGACCTTATCGCTCTCTACAACTACCTGAAAGGGGGTTGTAGTGAGGTGGGTGTTGGTCTCTTCTGTCAGGTGGCTGGAGATAGGACAAGAGGAAATGGCCTCAAGTTGAGGCAAGGGAGATTTAGGTTAGATATTAGGAAAAATTTTTTTACTGAGAGGGTTGTCAAACATTGGAATGGGCTGCCCAGGGAAGTGGTTGAGTCACCATCCCTGGAGGTATTCAAAAAGCGAGTGGACAGGGTACTCCAGGGCATGGTTTAGGGGGCGTGGTTAATGATTGGACTTGATGATCTTGAAGGTCTTTTCCAACCGAAATGATTCTATGATTCTATGATTCTATATATGCAGCATCAGGAGGAATCTACATCTAATTCTAAATATTGGTATTTTCCCCCCTTCAGAAGAGATTTCCTGAATTTACAAATACATTAAAAAAAGTTACAACTTGCAAGACATCTGTGCACCAAACATTACTTACTTCCACTAGATGTCCAACTACAAGGCTAGCCCAAACTTTGTATTTTAAGTATAATTTAGACATGTAAGTTTATCTCATCACTAAACGTATGATACATGCCACTTTTACTGCCAAATAGCAAACTGGGGAAGTTGTTGTATGAGCCATGCCTCCATGTCTGTCTGAAGCAAGTAGTTTCTCATACTGAGTAAATACAGTAGGATCATTAACTGCTGCATCACAGCCGTTAAGTGCTGCTGCCAACTCTCGTCCAAATAATGAAATTGTTTGCTTATTTTGTCATTTATCTATATGCTCAGCTAAGTTAGGATCTCAAGGACCATTTTAATGATTATTTAAGATTTCCATAGACATTTTAACACATTATTCCCTCCCAGCTAAGCCAATGTGCTAGTTCAGTATTTTGTGAAGAGATTTTTGTGTGACATACCTGTAACAGGAAAATCTAACCTAGCTTATACTCCTAGCACTGGATGTAATATTTTTGGAGATAAAAAAAATGCAAAATATATCCTTCCTTGCATCAGCTAGGAGGAAATAAATATTTGATCAGTATCTCATGCCACAGATAGACACTCTGTTGCTTTGCCAAGTACCAGTGGGAGGACAGGGGAGAAAGAATCAGCATCTCCCTCAGTGCTATAGGACACCAGTTGAACAAAATTATAGTAACACTTCAACAGTCAACAGAATGAAACATTTGCCAGCTGAATATTCAGCACAGTCCTACACTCATCTTTTACAGACACAAGCAACTTAAAAGCTGTACATTTACAAATCATATATTGTAACTCCAAAGACATAACAATGCTTTACTTGTTTCTGGTGTGCAGGACAAGGCATGTCTTACCTTAAGAGCAGAAAGAAATTGTTACCTTTCCACTTAATTCACAAACAGACTAACAAGTATAATTCTGAGATGTTACAATAGCCACATTTAGGTACCCACATAATATTGAATATGAATTAAAATATGAGTTTCATACAGCAGAGTAATATTCACTATATACAGACAAGTCATATTGCTATGAAAACCTTAAGGTTAGAAATGTAGTTGTTTAAGCCCAAATTTTGCCTTTTGACGGAAAGACAATAGAACTTAGGATACTTCAGGGATTACAATACAAGGTTTCCATCAAATCTTCTCCCCTTGAAACAAACCAGAGCATTTGATCCCAGCGGAAAGAACCCTACAGTTCTGTGCTCACTGAGGCTTTCCCACAGCAATACTCTTCTACCCCAGTCCCCAGCTCCCAAAGCGCCTGCTTTGTCTTTGATAGAGACAGTTCCTCCTTTCACCCCATGTTATAGCTATGGGGGATTTGATAAAGGGAATGTATTACCATCTCTCTCATACCTGGAATCACAAATTACAGTGCTGTGTAGGAATACTTAACATAAAAGTGTTTTCTTTTTAAAAATTCTGAACATCATGACCAAAATAGGCAATTAACTTAAAATCTTGAGGTATCAGATAAGCAAAAGACAAAAATAACTAACTAGTACCTTGCCCAAATTGCAATTCAAGGCACAGTCTTCATCTAGGCAGTAAGGATTAGATAAAGAATCAAATTATAAACTCTTCTCTTTGGTTATGTTTTAGTGCTAGCACCTCTTATTAATACTAACTTAGTTAAACACTGCACACTCATCTGTTTATGGTAAAGTGAAGCACATAACTGGAG
This sequence comes from Harpia harpyja, assembly GCF_026419915.1. Lineage (NCBI taxonomy): Eukaryota > Metazoa > Chordata > Aves > Accipitriformes > Accipitridae > Harpia > Harpia harpyja. The sequence continues at coordinate 16,598,923 of NC_068947.1, forward strand.
GAGGTTCATCACTCAGATTGAGATAGTTGTGTACTGCCTGAGTATGGCATGGAGACCTTTAGAAAGGAGTCTAAGTAGTTGACGCAGCCCAGGAGAACTGCCAGGCACTGCAGCATTGCATCTTCCATTGCCACTGACTGGAAGAAAGAAATGCTCAAATGTAAACAGGCATTCATATGCAAGACTTGTCCAGTGCACACTAACTAGACAGGGACTGACAACAACTGGAACACCACACAAAATGTAAAACATTTTTAAGAACTTGATTCTACTTGTTCACCATTTTTTCCAGGCACTGAGAATAGCTTCTCAGCAAAACTAATGTATTTCAGAAACACTAATTTATTAGTTGTCTTCTCCTGTGCAATAACACAGATAAGCTCTAAATACTTGAATCTTCTATTTTATATGAAATGATAATTTGGTCTTTGGAAACAAGAACTGTATTAAGAATTATTATTGCTTTATTTGACAGTGTGTAATGACTGACCTTTGTAACATTGAAATGTAAAAGCACACTGAATGTGGAAAGAATTTGTAAAGGTAAATTATAGTAGGACTATACAAACAGGAAACCTAATACAAAGCCTTCTATTCTACAGAATTATTTTATAAAGTAGAGAAAATAAACAAGTGCCTAGTTACATTTTACTAATATCTGTATCAATTTTAATTATTAGATTTCTAGGCTAAGATTTTTAAAGAGTAATGGAAGTTAGACTCCTTCAACCACAAAAAAGTGGCCCAACTTTCAACCTTGTTACAAACTCAGTCACTCTATAGCCAAATACAGCACAATCCACAAAACTTATCTTCTCTGACAAAATGCCTCAAATCTGATTTAAAAGGATATCTGACCAGCTGCAGGCTAAGGCACCTATTCTCTGCCAAACAAGTACTAGCAGTTTCCTGAAATCATGTGGTTCTACCTAAAAATATTCAATAAAGATACTTGAAACTACCTGTTTTGAAATATTAATAACACGTTATACTCCAGAAAGAATTTGGTTCCTTTTCAAAAACTATGAACATTTCCAACTCGAGATGCTAACTTGAAACAAAAGTAACTGAAGTAGTTGAGCTCCAAAGGACTAATCAGAAGAAATTTAAATGAGTTGTTTTGGAGGGATGACAAAAGATCCAGTGGAAAAAATGTTTCATTTATCTCCCTAGTCACTCATATGTACTATTAAGACATGAAAAAAGATGAGGTAATTTAACAATTGTTTTAAGTATTCACTTTCTGCAGAACATAAAAACTATAATATGGAGGCAAATGCAGTGCAATCCACTGTATACTACTATGGTGTTAACAAGTTGACCCATAACTTAAAATATATTGGAATATTAGGTAAACCTTATGGTCTCATCAATGAAAAGACACACTAGATAGTAGTTAAATTGCTCATTTTATCTTGTACTATTGTGGCATATTTCTGTATTCGCTATCAGTAAATCAAGTGTAGCGTATTTCAAGAGAATGAATCAGAAATGGAGTTTTGCAAAATTTAAGGATATATTCACATAGATAATGCAACCAATATTCATAGCCAATAAGGAATAAATCTCAACAATGATGACAAAAGGTTATAATTTAATGTTGCTGTCAACTTCACTGTCTCTCAAGCATTTCATCAAAACTAGTTTGGCATATACCTTGTACTTGGAGAGCAGTAGCTTACATATTTACAATTTTGGTTCTGTTTTCTATTAAATTAAGCACTTTGACCAAGTAAAGACATGTACTACTTCCTCTCCCTGTAGGAAATAGGTGCAAAATGCTGTAAGATGGTATATACCTAAAGAGCATTTAGATAAGCTTTTTTTCCTGGGAGGTTGCAAACAGTACTACATCATTCTGCTTCTCATCCAGAAGCTAGTTGTATTATAGAAGACAAGGCAAGCACCAGTGCCTCTCCATCACTTGTCAGAGAACAAAAGCTGCACAAGACAGTGTCAATTATGGTGCTGCCATCCTAACAGCCACCCCATCAAATGCGCATCTCTCAGCTAGTATACTGAAGCACAAAGTAAGAGCAGATCATCATTTAAAAAGTCTATCAGTTTTAAACCTACAAGATAATTTAGAAACAGCCTTGATTAAAAATTGAGGTTTTAATTTATTTATTTAATAAAAATACATTTTAAAAATAAACATTTCTGTATTTCCCATCTTTACATATTTTCCCTTAGTTTACAAGATAAGAAGCCTTTATTATATTTAGAGCTCAGATGTGGTGGAATTTTTGATACATGATTTGAAAAGGTTTTACATTTAAATGTGTTACACACTTGACTGATAATTACACAATTGCAAGGTATTCTAGCACCAAATAAGCCTGCTGTATTTATGCACCCAGTTACTAATAAGTAAAAAAAAAAACTTCTGTTAATTGGGGAAGCTATTTATTTGGCAATTATTTATAAGCCATTTTCTACCTATTTCAAATGTAACAGTCATCTTTCCAGTAGCGGTTCCTCAAAGTTGTCACAGATTTTTGACTGTTTAGGTAAAAGTATCTGAGAATTATGCAAGTTCCTAGACGACTTTGTTTTAAGCAATATTATTACCTAAGAGAGAGGTGTGTTCTGCCTTGGTTTAAGAACAGAACGTCTACTTCACACAAACCCTAATAAAACCATGAGTCTCAGGAAAGCTTTCACTAGCTTTGTGCATAAAGTCTCATATGCAAGGCATTCTGAGAGCTGTCTCCACAAGAACAGCAGCCATTAAATCACTGCTGCACACACAGCATCTTCTAAGCGGTTTCTTTGGCACTGGGAGTACTACAATCATTCCATGCCGAGTCCACAAAAAGGTATATGTGCCTTTGTAGATATTTAAATCTAGTAATAAAATCATCCAGGCCCCCCAAAATACATCTTGCACATCTAGTGAAACTACAAAAAGGAAAAGATAAAACTCACTCTGAATTAAGCTCCCACCCCTCAGTTTCAATAGTACAACTGCCCCTCAAACTCATCTCTTCCAAGAAAGCAAAGCAAGCTGCAGCAAGGCAAAAATACCAACATACAGCATCAAAAAGTGGTCTTCCTGTTAAGCACTGCTTCGATACATTATGAAATGAAGAACACAATATCCTCAAGTCATAGGAAGCTTGCTGAAGTCTTACCAAAGAACTGTCTACATAACTAATTTTCAGCAGTTAAAGTGACAACTCTAAATACTAAGATTTGAACACAGAAATCAATTTTCCCATTAAACTGCAAAATAGTTTACAATTAGTTAAGGTATTCCTGGATAGATGGCAGGCATTCTGATAAATCGATGTCTTTGTTTAAGTTGCATCTTCAATTTTTAATTATCATTAGCTTGTTATTTTTTAAGTCAAGTCCTTCAATATTTAAAATATTGAATTTTGTTGTTTGTTGGGGGGGAGTTGCTACTGTCACAGTACTAAGATTATTCACCCCTCTGCCCATTTATAAACTGTTTAGGTCATTTATGATTAAACTGAATGCTGACACTAATTTTAGAATTAATATCCTTTGGTCATATTTATCTGCAAAACGCTTCAAAAGGACTCCATTAAAAAAAAAAAAATCACCCAAAAAGCACGACATGTTATGGTGTGTCCAAAAAGCATATATAAAAAAAGTGAGGTAAACCATTCTGGTTTGTTTTGTTTTTAAAATTGCACACATTTTTGTCTTGTGTCTCTATGACTCTGTGGGAATTCTCCCCTTTCTACCTCCCTGCATAGGATCGTGAGATTCATCTTTGAATTTGCATTGAAACAGATAGTGGTATGGTCTACAGCTTTTAATTTTTCCTACAATTATTAATAACTTTAATATTAAAAACAAGCTATTTGTTGCTTAACTTCAAACATGCCTTTCATCTAAAAGCATATGATGTAATCATAGTTGAACTAATTTCAGAACAACTACAGAAACATGTATCTATCATAGTGCTTTTCCTTCTAAATACTTGTAGCACAATTTATTATACCTTGCAGGAAATTCAGTATTTTTCTAGTCAGCTTTCAGGAGAAACCACCAGTTGAATTAGCAGATAAAGTACTTTAACATTAGAATATTTTACAAAAAATGAATGCTATTAAAAGTTTGTAAGTAAAGACTGATTTATAACTTCTCTCTGAAGAACACTTCCTCTACTGACTTCTGCATCTTTGTCATTTTCTTGTGCAGAAATAAACAAAAATCACACAGTTTTAACAAAAGACTGATCAATAAAGCATGAAACCACAAACAACAGACAACTACATTCAGGAACAAGTATGAGTTTACAAACGTCAGATAAAAATTCTGCGTGTCAGTAGAAAATCAAGTCTTTTTACTACAGATTTCAATTTGAAGTACTGATTCCAGCAGATTTGTTGACCTACTACAGTCTTGCACTTCTTTGATGCAAAAGGGCAGAAACTGGTAATTCATATTTGCAGTCATGGAACCGGAATCAGAGCTCAAATTTATTCTTAAATAGATTCTGCAGATTAAGTTGATTCAAACTCTGAGTTTGGATGCTAAGTAGTGTTTTCTTAAAAAAAACGACGACACCTCCTCCCCCCAAAAGAGATAGATTTGAGAACGTTCCCAAAACTGACATTTTATATCAATCATTCTAGTTCAATATTTTTTTCCATAATCAAGTTAGAAAATAATTGACAGAACATTTAGAAGAAAGTGTTAAAAAGTCTAGGATTACCTTCAGTTGATTATTGAAAATATCAATTTCCTGAAGTTTAGATCTGGTTTCTTTTTCTACTTCATCTAGCTGGTCTCGAAGCTGTTGACGTGCTAGTTCCTTGGCTTCTAAGGCTCTTTTAATAGTAAGAAGAGAATCTCCTGTTTTCAAACATATTGTCAAATAAGTATTTTCTTACACAGAGAATTTTAGGTCATAGAAAGCAACGTTTTTCAACATGCATCTTGCAACACAAAAAAAGAAATTACAGAGTACACTGTGCAATGAAGCATCATGTCCTATACAAACTTAGACATCTACAAAAAAAATACTTACTGTGCAAACTGTTCTGTTGAACTTGCTTTAGCTGATCATTAAGCAATTGCTTTTCTGGAATCAATCTTCCAAGCATCTGCTGAGATTCCTGAATAGAGGACAATGAGGAGAGAGAAAACAAGAAGAGAAACAGACAAAAAGGTGAGTGAGGGATGACTTTAGCCATAAGACCTCTCATTTTCATTTCTTCTGAAGTGATTCTTTACTTTTTCTCTCACTGGATTATGTAGTCTTGCTATTATCCAAGCACTATCTGTGTGGTACTACCACTCAGACATAGTTCTCTGCCAATACAAAAAGTGAGCGGATCAAATTTAAGCATATTACTTGAGAATTGTTTCTCATTGAATACATAACTTGGCTTGGAATTACTTGAAATTCAGGGCAAAAAGACGAGGATAGATTTCAGAAAATGTTAAAACAAGCACTTACTAACCATTTAATTCTCTTTTTAATAAAATAATATTAACTTTGATCAGGAATAGAAAGACAAATATTTACATTTTATTTAAAGAAGAGAAAATAAAGGCTTTCACTTTAATGGAATATATTATGGCCAAAAGCTATGAAACACAAGCTCTGTTAGATGAGAATACTTGAGTCCAAGATCTCTTGATTTAGCATTCTTGAAAGAGGATTATGATCTCTTACAATTTCAACACATGGTCATAAGATTGTAAACCGATATATTACAGGAGACCCTGCAGATGAGAAATTCCTCCTTCTGTAGATCATATATATATATCTATCTCTCTCATATATAATCCTTGCTCCTTCTGGAGGATGAAGTGCCACTTCACACACCTTTCAGAAGCCTTGACCTCCAACTTCAAGTTGTCAAAACATATTATAGAAGCATGAGGTAAAACAGCTTATTTTATAAAAGCCACCTGATTGTCAACATCCCATCTTTCAGACAAACTAAGTAATTTATTTCAGCAGTTGTCTTGAATTGCAGGCTTTTCAGGAATCAACCATCTGACAATTTCAATTTGTCATGAGGGATTGCAAATGACATAATACGATCCTAAGAATAAATGTCACCTAATCGCTTAATGCCAGAGTGAGTCCCATGAAAAGTTTTTAGTTTTTGTTACAAGAACACAAGACTGACCATGCTGACATGACTTCATAGTTAGCCTGCTTCGCTCATGGCAGTCTTTGACTGGGCCTCTGCAGTGTACAGCTCAGATCTTACGATTATGCAATGACTGCAGACTACTGTAATGTCTTTATGTTCCAAAAAACATACTTAGATAGCACAGCAGAGTCAAGGACTTTATAAATTCACAAAGTATCAAAATTAAGATAAACTATGCATTTGACTATTAAGAGTTACATGTGTCCCTCACTGTTCAGCTGCATAGCCTGTAACATCAGCAGACCTTTTTCAGCCCTTCAAGGATATGAAGGCAAGATACTCCTATCATGGGACTATTATTCCCTACCTAGAACCAAATCAGAAACACCAATATATAATGCAGCATTTCCCAAATCATCTGCCTGAGGGGGCCCACCTCTTTCCCAACAACCACCGTTACCATGTTCTTAAACAACATGCAAAACACTGTCCTTTTGTGTTGACACTTTCCCTTCCACCACACTCTCCCACCCAAATACCTGCATGCTCTATGCCATAGCTTGGGATGAAAAATTTAAACAGTATTATTAAATAAGTATAGCAGACAGGCATCGTGGAAATGAAGTTTTCAAGTAATATAATCCAAGAAAGGTGGCATCTAGTAGACTAAATGTACTGATGGATAAACCTCAAGAGAAAGAGGAAAGGAAATAAACTTTCAAGACACAAGGTTATCAGAATTGTATCATTCCCATTCAAGAACCATTAAGATAAGCCAAATAGCAGAATGGATGTCAAAATGAAACAGGATTTACAGAAAAATTATCATTCTTCAAGCACAAAAAGTAACACAGGGCAATATTTGTGGAGACCAGTAATGAGTGGCATTCCTCAGGGGTCGGTATTGGGACCGGTGCTGTTTAACATCTTTGTTGGTGACATGGACAGTGGGATTGAGCGCACCCTCAGCAAGTTTGCCAACACCACCAAGATGCATGGTGCGGTCGACACGCTGGAGGGAAGGGCTGCCATCCAGAGGGACCTTGACAGGCTTGACAAGTGGGCCCATGCAAACCTCATTAAGTTCTACAAGGCCAAGTGCACACATGGGTCGGGGCGATCCCAAGCACAGATAAAGGTTGGGTAGAAAATGGACTGAGAGCAGCCCTGAGGAGAAGGACTTGGGGGCTTTGGTTGATGAGAAGCTCAACGTGACCTGGCAATGTGCGCTTGCAGCCCAGAAGGCCAACTGTATCCTGGGCTGTATCAAGAGAAGCATGACCAGCAGGTCAAGGGAGGTGATTCTCCCCCTCCACCCCGCTCTCATGAGACCCCACCTGGAGTACTGCATTCAGCTCTGGGGCCCCCAACATAAGAAGGACATGGACCTGTTGCAGCAAGTCCAGAGGAGGGCCACAAAGATGATCAGAGGACTGCAGCACCGCTCCTATGAAGACGGGCTGAGAAAGTTGGAGTTGTTCAGCCCAGAGAAGAGAAGGCTCCGGGAAGACCTTATAGCAGCCTTCCAGTACATAAAGGGGGCCTACAAGAAAGCTGGAGAGGGACTTTTTACAAGGGCATGTAGTGACAGGACAAGGGGTAATGGCTTTAAACTGAAATAGGGTAGATTTAGATTAGATATACAGAAGAAATTCTTCACTATGAGGGTGGTGAGGCACTGCAACAGGTTGCCCAGAGAAGCTGTGGATGCCCCATCCCTGGAAGTGTTCAGGGCCAGGTTTGGATGGGGCTTTGAGCAACCTGGTCGAGTGGAAGGTGTTGGAACTAGATGATCGTTAAGGTCCCTTCCAACCCAAACCATTCTATGGCTCTGTGATTCTATTTCAGGGTGGAACATAATACTAACCTTAGTTGTTTATTTTTAAGGGCCAGAATACTCCTAAACTCCAGACTACTCTATATTAATACACAGATTAGTTTGGAGAGTATTTAAGGGCAGAGAATGCCAAGGGATCATGAGGGTCAAGTTCTGTTTCCTGAAATCACAGACATCCATGTAATAAGCATCTATTCCAATAGCATCCATGACATGCTTTTCCACATCCTTTAGTTGTACTGAAGAAACAGATGAAAGAAATTAATGGTATCACTAACATTCATGCAACAAGAATCTCCAAGAATTGAATAATATCCCATATAGTAGCAGAAGGCAAACACAGCAAACAAAAAACAGTTCCTGTCAATCTAAAGAGGGAAAGTTCTCTTCTGATCCTACGCCCTGAGCAAGAGGGCGTATGACAAACTGAGATACCACTATACATCTTAAGTCTCTGCCACATACCCTGCTTCCAGTGCTTCAGAGGAAAGCCAAATTACTTGGGAGTCAAAGTGTTCATCAAGGAGGCAAATAATCCCTGCAGGTAACTAGCAGAAGCCCTGCAGACAGTGTAAACATGATTCAAAACACATATAGTTAAGGTGTTTGGAAGGTGGGATCCTTCTGAACATCCCTGGAAATACCACTCTAGCAGATACCACAGAATCATGTAACTAGCACAAATTTTCATCACCCAGGATTAATTGTTATACAATTTCTCCACAAGTTTGATTAAACTCCATCCTGAAGCTAATTAATAGGTTGAAGAATAATTACTCCTTTGAGTAACTCATCTTTCCATAGCAAGTGTCAGATGTATTAAACTAAAATATTTCCAAGTGAAGGTATTTCATCCTACAAAGATAACTGACCATATTGACTTTTTAATCTACCAGAGAGTTTAGAGGATCAAAATCTCCTTTTAAAAAAGTGACTTACTGCTTTAGTCTTTCCTCTACAAATTAGATAGTAAAATTTACAGGATATTTGAGAAACTCATCTTTTTTTTTAGGAAAAAGCTATCCACTTTTTTAGGTTGGCCCCAGATAAAATTTAGCCTTTTCTACTACGGAGTGATACTTCTTTCTGGGATCACAGTTGTGATAAACCCCTCAAGCAATACTAACTGAAGTATTAGTGGTCAAGATTAATGATCACCTGAGAGAAGATTATACCACAAAGCCACAGCTATTGCTGTCAATCTAAAAAAAAAAAAACAAAAAAACCCAAACCCCCCCAAAACCCAACACCTCAAAGCCAAGCATCCAACAAAACAACTGCCAAGAAAGGCAAGCATGATTTTTATTACAGAAGTGCTCTTACAGTCATTGTGAACGAAGCAATTTAGAAAGTGAATAGGCGTTAACTAAGCTGCTGGATACATATCATCCAGTACGAATTACAATGACCAGAGACAGCTAAAAATCACTACAAATATAGTAGTGATTCCAAAACAAGAGTAAAATTTAGACAACTGTGCAAAATTCATTGTACTTTGCCAGATGTTTCAATAAAATTTCAGAGTGGTGTTAAAATGCTGAAGACAAAAAAAAAGGCAATCTGCTTTTCGACCATTGTGATTGGGTAATAAGTAGCACAAACTAAATGTTAGGAAGGAGAAGAATCCCTCTGCCCTCCTTAACTTTTCCTTTCATGGTGACGTAGTTAAAACTGATGCGTAGAAGCTGTAGGTAAGGAAAAAGTACATCTATGATCAGCCAAGGATATGATTAAAAATTCAAAAAATTGTTAATGAGTCTACAGAGAACACTGCCCCTTGTTTATCTAGTACTTTTTAATAAGCTACATATCCACATCTACTTGTAGATAGATTATCTTTCTCGTTACTTGTTTCCCAATAGTGTTAGTTTCACTTTTTTTTTCTTCCCTCTGCACCTTCCATTTATTCTACCCAGTTGTGGAAGCTCATTCCAAGTTTTTGATAATAATATTTTCTCATGATTTTTACAATGTCTGTTATAATAGGAACATATTCCAACTGTAGCACATTGGTCTTTACTATAACATAAATGACTTACAGCTTTTTACTGTTACATATCATTTTTTCCTTCTTAATTTGTTATATTATGACAAAAGCAAAAAGATACTTTATCTTTTCTGACTACAGAGGCTAACTGAACAAAATTTACCAAGTTAACAGAAATGACATACGAAAATAGGATATGAATTCCATTTAATTTGTTGAAATAGCATTTATCTATCAATGGCTATGTAGCTGCTTGGCTTCTTCTGAAGTGAGTTACAGTACCTTTGACCATTTCTATGGAAAGCTTTTGGAATAGAAGGGTTAGAGGGAAATTCAGGCAGTTGTTGCTTTTACATGGAGATTGGCTATGCACATAAGCTCAGTAGTCTTTAACTTATTTAGGTAAATGGGGGCTTTTCCACACATTTTATCAAGCATAGTCAGGTTTTTGTCTCTTTGAGCCAGTACTGCTAACAGTAATTTAATTTCCTACACTTGATTGAATGCTGTTTGACTTCATTTTCAGTTGCCAATACAGGAGCATTTCATTAGAGAGAAGAGTGGTTTCAAGCCTAACTATGGCAGTTGTTTATGTCACACGTGCCCCTTAGTAGTATTTCTAGTTTGCTATTGTTTGCATCAAGTGGACACAAACACTATGCCAGAATATGATCCCCAAATTATACTCTTTAGAACAAGCTGCTGCCAAAAGAAAGATGTCTTGTGAAAGGTGTAATGGTGTACACAAAAGTTCAATAGAAATGCAAGATGTTTTAAGAAAGAAGAAAAAAAAATGTAAAAAAAATACAGAAAACAAACCCCCCTAACTTTCAAGTTCTGGTTTTGTTCAAATTAGTGTACTATATTAATTATGCTTAGAAAGTTGAAATGAATGGCAGGATTAGGTTTTAAGATAGGTTTTACACCTAAGCCCTCATAAGTGTAAGATTCTCTTTGTAGTGGTAGAAAAGCACCGAGAGCCCCCATTACTGGCCAAGAACTAATTTCAAGCAATATAAAATATTTAATAGAAAAATGCCTAAATCAAATACTACAACTCATCTAGAAACCTTTACAAATTGCAAAGAATATTCTTTCACTAAAAGCAGACATCTACTCAATTCCATCTTTAATTTGACAGAGAATTTCAGATAGAGAAGTAGAAAAGACAAATGCCAGGGTTAGACTAAGAACTAACTGGTAACTTCAATTTTGAAAGTTCATTATTTTATAATTAAAAAAAAAAAAAAGCACCATCAACAAGCCACTTCACTAAAGACAATTCTTTCTTTCAGCACACAAACAGCAATCACTGCCAACAAAAATACATGCTATAAAATTTCATTCTCTTCGTCCCCCCCCAAAACCCTTTAACATCTTCAGCCAATTTATTTACTGCTCCCCACAACAGGATTCCATGAGCATGAAGCGATAATCACAGACACACCTTCAAGTGTAGGAAGCAATTCCTAGACATGTGTGAAGAACATTCATTTAAAAGAATGACTAATTATCGACAACAATTCCTTATGTACAAGGAACAACACATCATATATTTTGGCAAGTTTGCTTAGGATATTGATGCAGTTGAGGAGGTCAAAATGCAAGGCTAAGAACAAAATTAGGGAATGTTTTCTCACCTGTAGCTGCTGTTGCAAATGGGTGATTTCTGCAATTCTCAGTTCTCTAGATTTATTTGTACTTTCAATTTCTTGTCTTTGGGTAGAGAGTCGACATCTGATATCCTGAAGCTTTCCCTCCAACTGGTTTTTTTTATCATTCTTTAGCAAAAAAAAAAAAAAAAAAAAAAAAAAAAAGAAACATCTCTCTCTTTTTTTACCAGAATGGTTTGTCATGCAAGTCAAGATCTAAAAAGTACTTTTATTCCATATTTAAAAGTTGAAATCATAGAAAATAAACATGGCCATATCACAGTCACTACTGTGCTTGTGTGTTTTATCTGCAATGTGATCACTTACTAGAGCTTCCAGCTCAAATTCTAAGGTCTTCTTCTTTGCCTTCAGAACAACTATGTCCTCTTGTTCCTTGTTTCTTTGATTTAGTAGTTCTTGCCGACGATTACGCTCCCACTCAAGTTGCCGCTGCCTCTCAAGTTCCCGTTTTGCAGCCTGTAGCATTTAAAAAAAAAAAAAAAAAAAAAGATATGAAAGATCTATTTTGAGAAACTACTCTAATTGCTGATACTCATATTCTTATATGCAATTAACACATTAATATAAACACACTGCTAAACTGTGGACTAAATATGTGCCTCTATTTAAGCACACAAATTGCTCAATTGTTTAAATGCTCACTTGAAAGCACTGGTGAAATGGGGCTTCACTGCATAGCAGGTAGGTGACTAAACAGAATATCAGTCCATTTTTTAATCAGTTTCCCAAGATTCAATTTTCTGACTTAACAAGTTGTTTCATATTAAGACTTCAAGAACTCTCCAGGATAGCATCAAATCTCTTTCCAACCTCCAATATTAGACATTCTGCAGCTTTGCAAAGAATAGTCAAATGCTACTGCACTGAATGCATCGTTATTTGGTAACGTGAGAAAATAAAAGCTTTTTAAGTTAACCAGTATGTGTTTTCTTTTACAAATTAACTCATCACCGGAAAATCATGAATGCCACCAATGCCCATAACTACTTCTTCGTTCATTCAAGCATCTCTTTATATCAAAGAAAATAATAATTATTATTATTATTGTTAAAGAAGTCAGAGGTTTGGTGCACATTGTCCTAGATCTAAATGTCTCATCCATTCATTTCACATGAAAAATAGAGATAGCCGACGCCTTCCTTACCTTCAAAACCCAGAAATTTAAGTTCATTCTTTAAATGTTTGCTTACTAATAATGACAGCAAAATATTTAGTATACACATTACATTTTGTTCTAATCAAACACAGCTGCCAGTGACATAACCACCTTCCTTTTATTCAGTTCGTTACCTCTCTTCTTTCTATTTCTTTCCTCCTTTCCTCTTCTCTCTGCCGTTCCAATTCCCGTTGTTTTTCCAACTGTTTCTCTAGCTCCAGTTGTCTTTTACGTTCTTGCTCCTGTCGCTCACGTTCTTTCCGTTCCTGTTCTGCCCGTTCCAGCTGTGCTAGACGCTCTTGTTCTTTACGTTGCTGTTCCAGGAGAGCCTGCCTCCGTTTTTCAAGTTCTAGATTGCCACGTTCAAAGTTCTCCCGTTTTTTATCTTCAAATGTAACTTTAATGTGTGGAAACATGGGGCAAAGAAAAATTAAACTCTGCTACTGACTTAAAAAAAAAAAAAATCCACATATGCTGAATCAAACTGAAGCAATCTTCCAACTACTAGATGCAGCTCTCAACTACAGGTAATTCTAGGTTTTACCACTAGCATTCATATTGTAGATCGCCTTAAACCCACATCCTCAGGAAACCAAGGTGTGAATTTCCATTCCCATTCCTCAGGCTTCTAGGTTTCTCCACAAAGCCCAACAAGTACGTATAATTTAGACAAACCATTCATCAGCTAATCCTCTGTGAGGACACAGGATCTGGAGTTCCTCTATGCATTTGATAATAGTAGCAGTACAAGAACAAACACTTCAGTTACTACAAGGCAAAGAATTCAGCTGATGATATTATAAAAAAGCCATTAGGTAAATGACCAGAATGTATTTAAACTTGATATTCTCGTAAGATTACTCATTACTGTCAGGAAAAGAAATGGCTTGCTTAAGTTCTTGAGCAGCTGAACTCAGGAAAACTGGATTCCTGCAGATTCACATCCTCATCACTTACTGTTCTAAAAGAACGACCTCAGTTCCAGCACAGGTTCCCTGACATTCTTCTGCAATATCAGGGATTGTCCTTCCCCTGTTCCACATTCCTAGACCCTCCCTCACAGTTCCTCCAAAGTATTCTTTCCACTTCACCTTCTGTTTCTTTTCATACCCTATATGTCCCATTCCCATATCCCATATCCTATATTTCTCTCCCCGCATGCCCAACATGTACATTTTTGGCACGCAAGTCAAGGCAAGAGATAGCACATATTTACTTCAAAGTGTGCATGCACTAACAGTTTGACATGTTGGCCCAACATCTGCTGAACCAGTTGAATTCTTATCTTTTTCTAAGTTTGGCCTCCTTTCCTATTGCCAATCACCAATTTTTGTAAAACTTGAAAAAATTTAACCATTTTAATACCTGTCAAGTTTGTTTAAAATTAGCCACCGAGTTCAAAGAATATTAAGATACAGACTGATAGACAGAGAATGTGATTATAACTCCCACTGATTTAGGAAACCAAGGAAAAAGTAAAAAAAAAAAAAAAAAAAAGAAGATTTATGTCAAGGAAATCAGTTAAAAGGAATAGGTAGAAGGGCAAAACACTTGCAAGTAGCATGGACATTAAGAGACCATGTTCAAGGCTCAGAAAACACATACCACTAAGAAGAAACACCAGGTTCTAAGATGGCTGCCCAACAAGCTAGTATAGTTACTCAGCAAAATCAAGGTAGCTACCACAGATGATAAAACAAAGCATATCCAAAGTACAAAAATAGAAGAGAACAATTTCTAGCAAATGAAATAAGTAGCTATTGGCTTGTGCTACTATGCTTAAGGGAAGGCTTCTAAAAGGTTGTAAAAGCCAACAATAAAAACTCATTTAAATGTCTCAGAAAAAAAACCCACAAAACAAACCAACACCTAGCCAGATTTAGCAAAGCCAATGAAGAAGCAAGACAACATTCACTATTATAAGCGATCATTACAATGGAAAACCTATACATCAAATACAGTAAAAGGCTTATGCACTCTAGTTTCTCTTTAACTGAAAGCAGAAATGGCCCTAAAACAAAAACAAAACCAAAAATGCAGAGTAAGAGGTTGCCAAACCCAGAGAATGCTTATCCATAGTTCAAATACAAAATTCATTAACTACTAGCTGTGCTCTGCAATCCATCCTTTAATCAACATCAGTGCTGTATGACTAGAAGATGACAAGCGCAACACCAGTCTTTAAGAAAAGACAGTATAATGATCCTGAAAGCTACGGACAAGTCAGTCTACTCCCACACTGGGCAAAGTAGCAGAAGCTACAACAAACAGTTCGTTTGTGAGTATACATGACTAGACATGATACCTTGGAAGAACCAATGCAGGAAAGATCTGGCGCTCAAGTCTAATAGACCCACCTGTATCAATAAGCAAGTTGAAAAAGAAGATCAGGTCAACAGAAGAATACTTGCCTGATTTCGAACTCTAATAAAGAAATGAAGCCAAAGCAGCGGTTGACCTTCCTGACACTACAAACTGCATACCAAAATCCTCTGATTCCAGAGTTGCAAGACTTAGGCCTCAAAAAGCCAATACAGGAGAGTCGTATCTCACCTGTCACCAAACGTTTCATTGTGAGACCTCAGTGAGGCCTGCTTCAGCAGTCCCTGCTATCTCCCTTCATCCTCCTACAGCCAGAAATTACCCAGCAGACTGCTGGCAGCAGTTAGTTATAAAATACAAACCAAAGACAAGAGTTGTATCTGAATTGCTCACATGCAGATCCCCTGAGCTAACCTGGTATGGAAAGAGACAGAAGGTCCTTGGGAACTAACAAACAGTTAAAAGATTAGAATTAAGGGGTGAAATAAATTACCAACTTTCACAAACATTCTCAGTAGCCTCCTTCAAAGACCTCTACTAGCAATTGTGCTGTTCAGTGTGCAACAATGATCTGGAAGAGATTGAAAAGTAACAAGACAGCTTCTGGAGATGATGCCAGATAGTCATGGTATTAAAACAAAAACCTGACTGCGAAGAGCTTTAGAAGAATCTCACGAAACTGAGTGATCTGGCAATGAAGAAGCAGAGGAAATTCAAATGTTAATGAATACAGAGCAGTGCATATGGGCAATGAAAATAATCCTAACTAAACATACACAGTCATGAGCTCTAAAACGGTTAATAGGTTTATGGAAGGATGTTGGCATTACTATGGAAAGTCTTCTAAAACATCAACTCAGATCTAAGCTGTGATCAAAGAGGCAATACAGTGTTAGGAATCAATTAAAAAATTGAAAAATAATTTAGAACAAAACAGAAAAGCATTATTATGGCACTGTATAAATCCGTCATGTGGCTACATCTTCAACTGTGTAACATTCTGGTCATCTTCGAATAAAATAGAACAAAAGTAAAGAAAGTACAAAGAGTGAGGGGATGATCATATGTGTTAAGACATTCCCTAATATTTAGCTGTTTAGCATCTAGGAGGCTTTCCACGCCTCCCCCCCTTCTTCCTTTTTTATTTTCCCAAAAGCAGAGCTACTAAAGTCTTTATATAAAAACCATAGTTACACAGACTGCAATGAAACAGGCCTCTGTATGTATATTGTGATCTTTTAAAGAGTACATAAGCCAAACTACACTCCACCTAAAAGTCAGAAGATGGAGGTAGTAAAAAGTTTTCATTGCAGTCCTATAATAGGGCTGCAAAGTGCTGCCTCTGTTGAGAGTGCGTAAGATAAGGAGCCTGAATGTTGTTCACATCTCCATTGTCACTAACACAAAGGATCATGCAACAGTCAGGAATCAGCTGGACCAAGCAATGTCTTGGTTATGCCTCTGACATGTCACAAACTGATCTGGAAAGAAAACATTTCTTAGTAAGTCTTTATAACTCCACAGCATATAACCTGGTAACACCTCTCTGATAACAGCACACAATACATGTCTACTTTTGCTTGCTCACCTGGTAATTTCTTTTCCAGTTGCTGCTGTTCTTCTTCTAATGCTGGTTCTTCTGGTAACCTTTGGTCTACAGATACTGAACTTACAGCAGATATGCCACTACCAGAGCGCACTCTTCTGTCAATAAAAGCATAATTCCACGTTGCTTAAAAGAACCTATGCCTGCCAAATTTATTTATGATTTAATGATGAAATCATAAATTTAAAGGCACTGATGTAATGTTTAATGGTATTTAATGTTCCCTCATTGCTGCCCAGGGGATTTTACTCAGCTGCTGCCATTAAGATAACAGTATCCTCCAGAATACCAACAGCACACACTGGTGACCTGAGAAACCTAGTTCAAAGTTCACAGCACCATGCAACTTACAGATGTGTTTAACCCTGTCCCCAAGATCTCTTACTTGTGATGAGTCTGAAGTTGGGGAAATGCTGACTTAAACTATAGCGAAAGTTGCAAAGACAGAGGAAGAGCTCACTATAGTCAAGCTAAAAACAAGACCCCACATGGAATAAACAAAAAAATTGTAATCTTCAGGAGGGTACTTAAAGAACATGAAGCTATGATTGTACGCAAACATTTCTTTCCATTGCTGTTACTGTCTTCCCACCCATTTCTCCACAAAAAAGTGAAACAGAGAAACAGAAGTGACAACTCACTACTGCTATTCACAGAAACAACTGTATCAAAAGGCACCTGAATTTGCTACAATGTAAATTCGGAGCATGTTTTGAATTCCAATACATCCCATTTGCTCTACAGAAGTATAAGCTTAAACTATAATATTTTAAATTTATATGGCCAGACTAGGTAAGTTTTGGAAGGTATGCTAGCATAAAACATTGACGAGAACAAGGAATTCTTGCTATTTCCAGCAACCAGTAGTTGTAAGAAAACCAAAAAACTAGGCAAGCATTTCCCAATGAGAAGGCACTCTGCTGTAGATGCACTACAAAAAGGAGAGGGGTTACTTTTCAATCTCTTGCACTTTACACTCACATGACAGCTTTCCCAAATGAAATAAAAATTTAGGAGTGAGATTCCAGAATTATAACCAGTTACCTAAATGAAGGTGGAATATACTCTGGAGGCAGTACAGGTGGCAGAGGCTGACCAGACATGGCTACATCAATTAAGTGCATAGCCAGAATAAACTCTTCGGCTGTAAGTTTTCCATCTTGATCGATATCAGAAAGATTCCTTTTTAAAGGGAAGGTACAAAGTAAGTAAAATCTTAAATATTAAAAATCACTGTTAAAAAGCATAGTTTTAACATAGTTCCAAATTAATTTAATTTTTCACTATTTTTTCACACTACTTTGTTCCTTCAAAACAAATAAAAAGCAAAAACCAAATGCTTCACTATTTCCCACATCTCATGCATGTCTGCCTTGAAACTGTCCTTATAGCCGTGGCTCCTACTTCATTTGCTCTTTGAGTGCTGCCTCTACCATATGCTACATATGTAACAGTAATCAATGGAGTTTTCTTGAACATCTTGTGAACATCCACTACACAGTATCATCTAGAAAAGAATCAGCTTGGATGTAGAACTTTTTGGTTTGGTCTCCTTCCCTGGAGGCTCCTATCTCACATTCCAGAGCACACATTTGCATTAAAATCAAAGTCATTAACATTCTAGTCCTGACAGGCACAAAAACATTTTAGCATTATGCACATATTAGAAATTATGGAGTAGCCTCTCTGGACGGCCTAAAACCAGTGCTACAACAGATGCATAAAATGCTTTTACTCATGGTAACATGGTATTGGACAAAATTTAACAGCCTAAACATCAGCTTTCTTTCTCTAGCACACTGCACTCTAATCATGCAGGAAAATCTCCCATGATACTATGAAAATCAAAGGTAAGCAACTGATACATTCTTTTGATGTCCCAAGGTACAGGACTTTGTTTATGGGATTTAAAGTTGGAAGACAGTTATAGCCTCATCCGATCCATGCTTGTGTTACTGAACTCCTCAGGCTGGCGGACAAGAACAAGCCAGTAGAATGAAAAATCTAGCATGCAAAGATATAATTGATCAGCTATCCTAACAGTTTGGGTCCACATCTTTGTTATGGAAATGAAGTGGCTAAGCCACTATGCATCATATGTGAGAAGTCATGGCAGTTGGGGGAAGTTCCAACTGACTGGAAAAGGGGAAACATAACCCCCATTTTTAAAAAGGAAAAAAAGGAAGACCTGGGCAACTACAGGCCAGCCAGTCTCACCTCTATGCCAGGCAAGATCATGGAGCATATCCTCCTGGAAATTATGCTAAGGCACATGAAAAATAAGGATGTGATTGGTGACAGCCAATATGGCTTCACTAAGGGCAAATCATGCTGGACAAATCTGGTGGCCTTCTACGACAAGCCTACAGCACTGGTGAATAAGGGAAGAGCAACACATGTCATCTACCTGGACTTGTGCAAAGCATTTAACACCATCCTGGACAACATCATTGTTGCTAAATTGGAGAGACATGGATTTGACAGATGGACCACTTGGTGGGGATAAGGAAATGGCTGGGTGGTCGCACTCAAAGAGTTGCAGTCAACAGCTTGACATCCAAGTGGAGACCAGTAATGAGTGGCATTCCTCAGGGGTCGGTATTGGGACCGGTGCTGTTTAACATCTTTGTTGGTGACATGGACAGTGGGATTGAGCGCACCCTCAGCAAGTTTGCCAACAACACCAAGATGCATGGTGCGGTCGACACGCTGGAGGGAAGGGCTGCCATCCAGAGGGACCTTGACAGGCTTGACAAGTGGGCCCATGCAAACCTCATTAAGTTCTACAAGGCCAAGTGCACACATGGGTCGGGGCGATCCCAAGCACAGATAAAGGTTGGGTAGAAAATGGACTGAGAGCAGCCCTGAGGAGAAGGACTTGGGGGCTTTGGTTGATGAGAAGCTCAACGTGACCTGGCAATGTGCGCTTGCAGCCCAGAAGGCCAACTGTATCCTGGGCTGTATCAAGAGAAGCATGACCAGCAGGTCAAGGGAGGTGATTCTCCCCCTCCACCCCGCTCTCATGAGACCCCACCTGGAGTACTGCATTCAGCTCTGGGGCCCCCAACATAAGAAGGACATGGACCTGTTGCAGCAAGTCCAGAGGAGGGCCACAAAGATGATCAGAGGACTGCAGCACCGCTCCTATGAAGACGGGCTGAGAAAGTTGGAGTTGTTCAGCCCAGAGAAGAGAAGGCTCCGGGAAGACCTTATAGCAGCCTTCCAGTACATAAAGGGGGCCTACAAGAAAGCTGGAGAGGGACTTTTTACAAGGGCATGTAGTGACAGGACAAGGGGTAATGGCTTTAAACTGAAATAGGGTAGATTTAGATTAGATATACAGAAGAAATTCTTCACTATGAGGGTGGTGAGGCACTGCAACAGGTTGCCCAGAGAAGCTGTGGATGCCCCATCCCTGGAAGTGTTCAGGGCCAGGTTTGGATGGGGCTTTGAGCAACCTGGTCGAGTGGAAGGTGTTGGAACTAGATGATCGTTAAGGTCCCTTCCAACCCAAACCATTCTATGATTCTATGAAATACCAAAACAGCTGCTACAGAATAGCTGACAGGGTGCATATAATTACTTCACTTTGTTGTGAGTCAGTATATCCAATCCCAATACATACTGACAAATTTTGCGCCATAGAACAGCAACAGCAGTTCTACTCCCAGAGGCAAGTATCAGGAAAGGGAGCAATACTTAGGACAACAAAAGCTGTAAAATGTAAAATTGATTCCTTATCTCAATAGACTTGGCAGTTTTGAATGTCAGAAATCAAGAGAGTTATGTTTAGATCTCCTGGAGTACGCTGACATCATTCCCCTGCCCACACAACCTACTTAAATGCTGGCAACAAGCAGAGTATTTTTTGGTTAATCATCTGCTGGATGACTGGATTGATATTTTTTTTCCTTACTGTAACTTTGTTAGGAAACAAGGAAGGAGAGAGTGCTTTTTAAGATATAACAAAAACATCAGTGCTTAGCAAAGAAAGCAAGTGCAATTGCACTGCCATGTTAGAGCAACAGCACAGTTGACAATCTCACAAGAAGTCATATGGGTTAGTGAGTTGAGAGTGGTTTTCAAGCAAAGACTTATAAAGTATACAAGTTAATTACAAATAACTTTCCATGTGACAATAAGAACATAATAAACTTTGGCAAACAAGAAGTTGAAAGGAAAAAGACAAGCTGAGACCAATCTTTTTAAAATCCCTTATTTTAAAAATATGTAACTCAATCCCCTTGGAAATAAGCCCTCAGAAACTCACATAAAAGGCAGACAAGCCCCAAAGAAAGTATGGTTCTGGATTAAGCTTGCTTTTGTACTACCTGTGCAAATGTGTAAGTTTCACTGGTGGTGTATCACATACGGCCAGGGATGTGGAAGACATAGGAGGCTGAACGTCTGGTCTGCCTAAAAACCCCATAACTGAAACCCAGCTCACAAAACATCTATATGCGTAGCCTAAAAGATGCTCTTTTTTACTTTTGTGAAGTAATATTAATATAAGCATAGCAGTGCAGGTTTTGTTTTATAAAGTCATACATTACAAAGAGCAACGTATAATCATTTATCAGTGGAGGGAGATTGGAAAGGGAGAAAAAACCCACAGAATACAGTATAGAGGTTTAAGTACAGTTTCCAGTTTGATGGAAATTGATACATTTATTTTTACCATATTGTAGCCAGCTGAGCCTGGGGTAAACTTGACTGCATAAGAATAGTTCTTGCTTGTGGACCTAACAAAATGAAACAAGGATTAATAAACAAATAAGCAACTTTCTCCTTTTCTTGCATTACCAAGTAGCTACTGCACAAGCAGAGCTTAGTTCTGAATAGATAACATCGAAGAGATGTTACCAGCATGAACTAGGCTACCCCTTCAAAAGAAAATACTAAAAAATACATAAGCCTTCCCTTCTCTACAACACTGAGATTAAAAAAAAAAAAAAAGCAGCTATGAAAGTCAAAGAGATGCTCCCAGAACTAGTAAAACTAACCCAGTGTACCATTCTAGTTTCTTTCTGAAACTGGATAGGTACCCTCATCAGTGGATCAACTGAACACTGTAAATGCCTGCACGAGTTTTCACATAACCCATTGTACATTTTCCAAGAATCATTTCCCAGTACCAACTTACTTTGCAGAAAATAAAGGAAAGAAGGTGATAAAATGATCCCAGCTACGATGAATATTTGCTTCTAAACAAGATCATTAAGCAGTTGGGAGATTGAAAAATATTGACGGTGGCAACAGAGAGAGATGAGAGTGTCTTACTATCTGAATAGTATTCTAAATGGTATTATAACTGGCCTTTTATAGTTCAAAAAAAGGAGACAACAAAATCTGCTTCAATACCTGTTAAGTGTCCACTCATTGTTTTATCATGGCTATTGAAGAGCTGTCTGTATTTCAGTCTTGACGACTGAGGTACAGCCCACTCTGCCACAGGAGGCACACTAGAATTAGAAAAAGGATAAGGGGGGGGGGAAATATAATTTTAAATTTAATCACATGAAGCTAACAGGTACAACAGGGTGAAGTGCTGCACAGAGATCAAGTTAAATGCCTGAAATGGTTCTTTTCAAAAATATTCCCTTCTATTCCTGAAACCACAACAGGTTTGACTTCTTGTTTGAAAACATTTATCATAATTCAGTGTCTTAGAAGATAGGTTTTGGTAAAGTTGAATAACAGGCCTAAGAGTTTTGCTTTTTTCTTTACTAGCAGAGAATTAAGTAACCTAAACAGTTTAGGGGAGCTAAAAGATTTTACTTAAACATATAATAGGAAATGCCTTACCACATTCACCAGAAGTAATATCTCATTTTACCTTGTCTTTAACTGGTTGTCTTAGCCAAATAATTCATAAACTGATTAAGGAAAACAAATGTAAAATATGCTGAAAACATAGAAAAAAGTGTGAAAAAGCTACACTTGAAAGCAATCAAAATTTCTTATAATGGAACTCAACTGACAAATGTAATATTCCCAGTTCTAATTCATTCACATAATAGGTTGAGTGCTCTTATTTGTAGCTGTAATTTCCCATGCCTTAAGGCTGACAAGTGTTCATACTGAAAAACAATGAGCACAGTTTTTTCTGTCTTTAGATACATTCAAACTTTGTCCTTTTTTGTTAAGTTTGAAAAAAGGAAAAAACAAAAAAAGCAGCCAGATTAAATAAGCATTTGTAACAGCATACCAAATTACGGTTAAAAAAATGAACTGAACCCACCAAACCCCTTTTCCCTGGTCCACTGAGCAGATAGCATGGTAAGATCTTTCAAAGTTGAACGGGGAAGGATTATATGAATACTCTACTAATTGACCTCATATCTTATTCTCACATGACAAGACCCAAACCAGCTAATACCTCTATTTCTATTTTCTATTTCCAAACTATTGTGCTTTGATAATACTCTTTCATGGGAGCAAAGCAAAAACAAGCTGCATCTTATACAATGAAAATAAGAATTGAAACTTAAAAAAAAAAAAGCGCTGACCATTTAAGTTTTATCCACTTGATTTCCTCCCTCATCAGTTTTGCTAGATTTGTAGTTTCCATACATTAAGTCTACTTTTGTCTTACATATATGTACCTTGATCTGTGAAGTAAGGTTACTACACATTAAGTAAGAAACTCTCCTTCATGGATACTCAAATGGTAGTTTTGGAAGAAAAAATGCTGGAGAACGAAACAGTTGACTCATGTATGCCAAACACCATGCATGGCAAGAGTTTGCTACTGGTGACTCGGCAGAGTGATAAAAGCACCACAAATGGAATTTTGAATTTCACCTTTCTCAAAATTCAAACTAATTCTCAGCTAGAAAAAAAAATAAATTACTTCAACTTTACATTTCAATTTAATGGACTTAGCTCTTCTTCTTCCCTTTCCATAAACTCTGCAAATCAATGACCTTGCTATCTGTTTCCTCCAAAATAAAACTTGAAGACACACACCAGTTCATCACTCAACATTAGCAGCAGTCTGTGAAGGAATACCCCCTTCATTGCTGGCAGATGTTTCAGAGTTACTGAAGTAACAGCAGTTGACCTAAGGAAGCTCCAAGCCCGGCCCAAACAGACTCAGAGAACCATGCAATTTCACCTCAGAAAAGAAGTCATCTCACCTGAGGTTCAGGCCTCTGTCGGCAATAAAAGTGACCAGCAGGATTCAGATATAGTTAAGCCCAGAACTATGACAGCCCTCTTATGGAATATCTAGAAGCCACTTCAGCTGAATTTTTTTGAACTTCATTCATTACAAATACCAAGTGTTGTTATAGACAAAGCAGATAACTTCTTGTACCTCTGGAAATTATATCAGCGTATCACCTACTATGTTTCTGGCAGTACTAGATTTCAAAGAGAAAAAGAACTGTTTGTTTTGAAAGATTTTTAAACCTATTTGCCAATAATCAGTAGTGTTGCTTATCTAATACCAGGGCACAAGAAAAACCTGTGGAAGAAAAACGAAAATAAAAATACATAATTAAATAATGTCCCATAAGACTTTGGGAAATTACTATCTTACTTCCTCTAAGGAAGTTTTATTTTGTTAGATACATTTCTTCAGATCATAGCAAAATACATTTTGCCTAATCATTTGCCTAACACTTTCCTAGGCCTTGAAGTAATCTAAAAGCCGTTTCATGCAGAACTTGAAGAATATATAAGAAACGGTTATGTGGAGTGTATTTAAAATATGAGAACTATTAAATATTTTGCTTTTAAAAATAATCTTAGAGTTGCTAATTTTAAAGATTATTACTTGTTATGTTTTCACACTAACAGGAGTGCCTGTGCAGTATTACACAATGCAGATTATGTTTACAGAAGCAAATGCTTTTCTAAAAATTAAGTTTTGAAGAGTTTGAAAATAGTGTCAACACATACTGTAATAGTTAATTATTATATTTCAATGATCCACTACTCATGGAGATTCCTTGTAAAACCACAGCATCCTATGAAATCCTGAAGTAGTATCTCAGCAGGAATTGATTTCTGCAAGTAAACATTATTTCAGAAAACAACTCTGTGGAAAAGAAGTAGTTTTTCTAACTCTGGGGAACCAGATACACACACATACACTCATTCCATACCAACTTACCTAGCCACATCAAATGATTGTGCCTTTTGTAGTTTTGCGTTTAGCTGTGATCCTGGACCAGATCTACTAAAGGAAGAACTCTTTGGCAATGTGGCTGTAAATAAAAGAATACATGTATTTATTAGCATTAGCATTTTGAACTGCAAAATTTCAATAACGTTCATTTAGTTCCTAACAACAAATGCAAGCATTACGGTTCTTGTGACCGTATCCCTTTTCAAAATATTAAGATAAGTTAACACTGTCTAACAAAATATGTGAAAACACACAGGCACTTCTCTCATGTCTTTTTACTTTTGCAGTTTTATGCAAACCCTGTTGATAGCAAATTATACTGTGATTAATGTTAGAAATCATATGTAGTCCAGTATTTTAAAATAATCCCAACAAATAGCAGTACTTCAATAGTTATAAATAGATAGGAGAGGACCAATTTCTAGGCAACAGTTTACCAGCAAGCTAGATTCATCACACACTGCCGTTACAACAGGGTCAATATTTTGCTCAACATGACTGACTGTTACAGTGTAGTATGTCCATGTTTCTTCTTTTATACAAGTTTGCTAACCAATTACATTGGGCTAAACCAAAGTACAGTCCTTACCCAAAGTCATTCTTTAAAGTAATTTAGAATGGCTAATTCTGGGTTTACTGTTCTCTGGACACAAAGAAAATGGCAAAATAATTTGTTAATAGCAAGAGAGTAAACAGATTCTCAGTATGTAGCATACCAGGATGAGCAAAAGCAGGCAGAGGCTGTATAACAGCAGGAGCTCCATTAGCCAGGGGAGGTACTGCTGCTGCAGGAACAGAAGATACTAATGGTGGAGACATTCCTACTACTGGAATAGATGCCATTGGCACTGGGGCAACAGTTGTAAGAGATGGCATGCTGGCAATGCCCCCAATACCTACGGGCAAGAAAAGGAGACATTTTTTCTAATTTAGAGACTCCTAATATGATACAACAATTTAACTGCAGCCTGCAACCCAGCAGTAAATGCAGAATTAAAGAGCAAATTGAAATGGAAACTTCCACACACCCCTTGAAAGAACTCTTACAGTCCACTGCACCATTAGCATGGCAGGGGAACATAAAACAATGCAGAGAGAACAATATACCATTTTATAATGTATGCATATAAGATCACACTGGATGCAACACTGACCAAAAAAGTCTATTAGCATTTGCTGAAGAAAAGAATTGTTTGCCTTGAACTAAATGAAGAGCAGCACTGTCAAGTTCCAGTGAATAATGAACCCAAAACCTACATTTAGCCACAACTGAAAAGAACAAGCTTCAGGATAACTGCTTGCAGCCTATTGTCAAGATGAAACAGTGCAAAGCTAATAGGGTAAAGCACAGTAATGAGGTATTTTAGGTGTAAGCACAGTTGCATGGATAACAGGGAGGTTAAGGAGGTCCAGTCATACCAATGGGAAGAATGAGGGTGTGTGCAAACAGCTGAGATCAAGTCTACAGTGAATAAGAAAAAAGAAAATCACAGATTTTCCTGGTTTTCTTAGGGGTTTGACTTTATTATGTCTTTTCTCACTTAAACCAGTATTTGCTCTGTTCAATTTCACTGATTTCTTGGAATCAGAAATAAAACTGTAAAACTTGTGGAAGTGACAACTGATCAAACAACAGGGTTGCAGACAGTTTATCAAACACACTATTCTCTTCTTAAGGACAGCAGTGATTCTCAGGCACCAATCAACTTGAGTCACAGCAACGACTAAAACAGAAAGGTAAAGAACCTCTCACTACAGAATACAGCAGAACATCAAGGTGTCAAACATGAGGTTCAGCTTTGTTTCGTTATTCCTCTCACCATCCCATTTTCCCTACTCTTTTCCTTGAAATGATAGCGACCTTGGCAGTACTTAACCATAAGAATTGAATGAGCAGTTCTAGCTAATACCAGTGCAGCACTGTTCATAAAATAAAAGCAGAAGGGTGCATTACTACCATGACTTGTAAAAATCAAGAAAAACATAGCTAATCTTGCCAAAGCTGGAGATCCTTTAATGACAACAGTTTAAATAAAAACTCCATCGCTTTGGAATGCACTAGCCCTGCTACCTGATCCATCGTTTTTCCCCGCAAACACTTTTGTTTGGAACATACAGGGAGCAGTTTAAGACCTGAAGCAAACAGGACCTCAACTTATGTTATCAGTATGGTTGGGTGCTAAAAGTTCAATGAGATTTTTTTTTGGAGCATGTGCATGCATGTGGCAGCATTTGTTTTTTGAGTCCACGTACTTTTAGAAGTACTTTTTCCTAAAAGTTTCTTTTAGAAACTGCAATATGACAATCAAATTCAACTTAGGTTGCTACAATACAAGCTGACAAGGAGAAAAACAAAGAGCTTACCAAATCCTGGTGCACTAGGCAGAGCAATAGGTGGCTGCTTCATGACAGGAGGCAGTGCAGATGGGAGTTGATAACCTTGTAGTTTTAATTTGATAAGTTTCATAGCTATTGAAAACTCCAACTGATCCATCCTCCCATCATTGTTCATGTCAGCTAGAGCCCTAAAAAATACACGACTTTCACAGTTAGATTCTTAAATTATGAACTTCAGAAACTGACCTACGAGCATGCACTCACAGGCATGTATATTCAAAAATAATTATGCCAGGCTAAAAATGGTCATAAAACAAGAAACTATTTAAACTGAGAGCTTCTTGACTTCTTTCTTGTAGCGATTAATAAGTATTTTTAAAGTCCCTTTTCAACTCTTACAGGAATTACAGTGAAACATCTAGAGAAGAAGGATTAATGTAGTTCTACAAAAACTTTGCAAAAATCACACAAATTAAATTACATGCTACTACAAACAGCACCACAAAGAATCAAATGACTTAGTCTGCAAATCTGTACTTTAGCTACACTTAAAATATTCTTTAAATCTGTGCACTTTACTAAAGACCATTATGTCTGAAAGTGTACAAATGTGTTTTCAGTTAAACAACAGTACTCAAGATAAAACATTGAGCCTAGACCTTGAATAGGCTTTCATGTAAAGTAGTCTGACTTAAACAGTCGTCTTTTTGTTTCTTCATTTGATGGTTAAGAAAACCATGCTCAGCAGGGAATAGGATTGGGAGGTTGGGGGGGAGAGAAGCAGGAAGAAGAATGTTAGTTCCTGCAATTGCAACCAAAAAACAGAGTAAATGCACATAAATAATGTAACTAGTTGTAAACATAGTTTTAAATATTAGCTTATTTCTTTGCATTCATTTGAAGAATTAAGTACACATTTCAGTATTGGAATAATATATATGTTTAAGTTCATGTGTACATTTACATGTCATGGACATGACAACACAAAGGACCCAGGCAGTCTAGTTAAATTAGAGCTTTATTTCTGATTAAATCCCTGTCAAGGAAAGCATTCATGCAAGTATGTGAAAAATTATCAAAAAAGTACTGCAATAAATTGACAGTTATTTATAATTGATACTTATTTAAGTAGACAGCCAGGTAAATGCAGTGGCAAAGCATTCACAAAATTAAAACCCTCCTACCCCAACCAAAAAAATCCTCGGAAAACTCACTGAAGAGGCAGATCCCAGCAGGGGTTGCCACAGGTCAATCACACATCTTAAGAGCTTCCCCTGGTTTAGATCACCATTAGCATTTCCCCAAAAATGGAGACATTCCAACCCTTCCCAGTATTTATAAGACAGCACTTTCAGCAGTGTAGCTGTCTTAATCCACCAATTTTGATGTCACAAGCTAAATACTACTACTAAAAATCTGGCAGCACTACTTAAAGAAGAAAGAGAAAGTCTGGTGAGGAAACTGTAGACTGAAGCTTACAGTTAAAAAGAAAAGTACGCATCACACCACTCCCTGAAAGATGTTGAATTACTACATATATTTCATTGAAGAACAAGTTTTGGCTGTGAGAACTTCTAGGTGTTGTTTCCTGAAGCTTAGTATCACACAGAATTTTAATTTACACATAAAATCTGCCTGCTCTTCAGTAACTTTAAACCTTCCTCTAATCCCACTACCAGCATGTCTTTGGAAGCCTAAATTTAGTCAAAATTGATTCTGGGACCCACATAGCATAATGTGATTTGGATTCAAGTTTCAGTCATGATCCCTTAGTATGTGGTTCATTTGACAAATAATCAATTAAAAAGATCCTACTGTAGCAGTCAGACTTGATATATGGTACTCCAACCAGCAGAAGGAAGAAGGAAGGCCAGCATGGTAAACCTGGACCAAGAAAAGTACAAATTTGGAATGGGTATCTCCTCTTCCTTGCAGAACACCACTACTCTAGAGTCTCAGCTTCTGATCACTCTTCCACAAAGAGCAAGCAACACACTGGTAGCTCCTGAGGTATTGGCAGGCTAAGTTAAAGTGGAAGATGTAATGTTTTTGTCTTCAGACAACTTGCAGAGATGAATGGGAGAACCCTAGTTTCTTTTCCTCCTATACAATGAAACGGGTATAAACCTCAAAAAGACATGTTTGCATCTCTCGAAAATTTTCTCTACAACAGAAATGTTTATAATAACTTAAAATTCTTGAAAAAATCCTAAATTCATTTTGAAGGAATTCATAGTTTAACTATGACAATTAAGAATATCCACTCTATTTTTCAACAACAGCATGGAAGTGACCCACCATACGCTGTAGAATTTTTCTGCCCAAAATCTTCACTTAGGCTTACAAGTAACAGTATTACTCAGCACATTTTCATTTTCTTCTTCATACACCTTTTAGTTTTTACAAACAAAACAGTTCACATAACATCCATTAGTCACCACCTATAAACAGTGATGTTAGATTTCTAAAAGTCTCACTTAGGAGAAACACATGCTGCAAGTCTTACAAACCCAAAATATATTTGCAATGTTAGAATGTCAGAAACTTAATGGCCAAATGTATTTTCTGAAGTGCTCCCTTTTGTGAGTTTTGCACTAGAGAGTAAACCAACATACAGTGAATGAATACCAAGGGTAAGAAAGCCTCATTAGAAAATTACAGAGTATTAAGAACAATGGAAACCAGGAGCAGATAATTACCTTCATTTAATTGATGCTTACAAGCAGACACTACACCTTTTTTAAGGCAACTAAAGAAAATTCAAAAATATTCAACAAGGACCATGTGTGGAGTTTTCAATGAAAGTTAGTTCAATACTTGCTTAGCCATTCTTCTGTCAGATGCCCAGAGGAAACGAGCAGTAAAAAACAGGCTTATATAGCTAACATGCTGAGGATGTGCATAGGAACAAAGCTAGAGAAATTGATCTGAATAAACTATTCTAGCAGATTTTTGACTGCACTCCAAGCAGTCAGTGGTCCTCCCAAAGACAACGCATTCCTCAACATATGGAGAAGTCAGTCAGCTCCACAGTGACCAACTGGCACCAACAGCTCAAATAAACAGTTACAATTTTCCTTACATCTTTGCATTTAAGCAAAGTAATTACACAAGTTCTATTTGTAATAGTCTTATTTGTTCAACCTAAGTGGCTTCTACACCTGCAAATACTTTGATTTATAAAATTTAAGCCTTTCTATTACTAAAGCACAGACAGAGTCCCTCAACCTGTGATATGCATGGCCATGCAAATGGCATAAGAGTAAATATCACACTGTAGGTGACCTTGATTCTCCAGGCACTATTTAGAGTGTACTGCTAGAACACAGTAAGTCTTTGCATTCTACATGAGAAAATATTAATTGTCCAGTAATAAGAAACTTTGATGTGCACCAGTCTCATTGCTTTAATTGAACTATTATTCACAGAATCATCAGTAGCTTTTAATTTAATGTCTGACCTTCTGTTCAACTCATTTACGTCAATGGCTTTGTTATTTAAATTAACAGCACAAATTTCAGTGAGAAAAATTATGTACACACTATAGAATTTATACACATTTTTACAGCATGCTAACAAAAACCAGCTTTTGTCTGACAAAATCTTTAGTGCAAAAATAGAACAAATTTTCATTTCTAATTACTGAACCTAGTGTCATGCTGTTAGATTAC
Source organism: Harpia harpyja (assembly GCF_026419915.1). Lineage (NCBI taxonomy): Eukaryota > Metazoa > Chordata > Aves > Accipitriformes > Accipitridae > Harpia > Harpia harpyja. The sequence goes on from NC_068947.1 coordinate 16,629,732, forward strand.
AGTGCTTCTTTTGAATAAACATCACCTTAAATGCAGTAAGTGGCTGACAGTAAACACTACCTAAGTTCACTCTTCTGCTTCTAATGAAATTTGGAAGAATGTAGTGTCCTTAAATTTGTTTCATTTAAGGTCTGGCCGGAACCAGAGAGCAGAGCAGTAAATGGATTAAACATTGACTAAATATTTATCATATTTTATAGAACAGGCCTGTGTTTATAACAGGGGTTTTCTAATGAGAACAGCTGCAGTGGGCTTCATCACAATGCTAGGTTTCAGGTGCTAACAAAATTCTTCCCCTACAGATCTTTTCTTCCTCCTTTCTCTCCTCTATACTGCAGAATGCAAAGACAACTTGATTATTTTTGAATTTATGAGATGCAGAAACTGAGCATACAGTTTCTTCTGTCAAATAGGCTTACGATTAGCCTACAAAACATCTATCTCCCTGAAAATAGCACAGAGTGTTAGAACAAGGAAATTTCCTTGCAGTTCAAAAAATCTGAATTTATTTAGTTTTACATTCCCATATTAGATTATACAATCCCATATTGCATTATAAAACTCAGACATAATTAGAGAGGAGAAATTAGGTCTTTAGCATCAGTCACTTAATCAATGCATGTATAGTAAGAGTTACAACTCACAGAATTGGCACCCATAATCTTTCATTCCCATGCTTGGACACAAATTTAAGAAGGCTGTGACGGAAGTATATGTCAGAAATAGGTAAGTCAACCAATGGCTTTAGTCTGTCCTGAAAAAATAAGTAACTCTAAATGCATGAAAAACAGATGGCATTGATTATTTTAGTTCTCATTTAATTCCAGAGAGACAGGCTACACTGAAGATGCTTTTTGAGGCCACCATTCATATGGGCTTTAGAAGAAAGCCAGATTATTGCCTACTTAAAAACAGTTATCTTCCGAGCCATTGCAGTCTCAGTGCAAAGCCTACTTAGAGGCTTCTTAATAGATTACCAGCTTGGCAGACTCCAAAGCTTGTAAGGGTAGAACAGTAAAGAAGTTGTCATGACAGACCATAATAATTCCACTAATTTGCTCCACTGAGGTCCCAGAGACTTCCTTTTTCTTGAATGAATGATGAGTGGAAGGGACACAGGAATTCTCAATGCTAAAAACCATGGAGCTACTATTTTTAAGGAACATGAATTCTGGGAAAGCTTTGATTAACAGCAGAAATTAAGATAAGTTTACTCCTTAGAGTCTCATCTTAGAAAACAATTGCACCAACTGCAGAATATTCTCAAAGCAGCTCTTGAGGCAGAAGACATTTAACCAGTACTTCAGCTAGCTAGCTAGCATTTCTTGAAGTTCTAATGAAAATTACTTTTTTGTGATATAAGAACAGCCATTCAATTTTAATTAAAATTAATATACAAGACAGTGAAAATCCTTATACTGCTCATTTATGCAGACAAAATTCTCTCACTTATGAGATAGTATGTTTGGAAACTCGAAGAAGTAGAGGGCTTGCTTTTTCTGCAGAGAGCTCTGAAAGCAGTATGGCCAATCACTCATTAGGCCAATCCCCCCTGCAGTTCCTTTCCCAGTTGTGTTTTTCTATAAAAGAATTTCCATAGCCAACAAAACAGGTGAAACTTTGTATTAGCATAAGCTTGTCTACATACAGCTGTAGGTAATCCTTCATGAAACAAATATTAATCTGCGAGATAGGAGCCTAACATGATCAACTGTATTCAAAATAAGTAGACTCATTAAGAATAGGAAAACACTTCCAAAACACATACAATTCCATATTTCTAGGATCAGAAAATTAATTTGAAGAGTTTTACAAGTTGCTCTAACTCAGAATAACAACCTTCCTTCCTTAAAGACTGTTGTACCTCCCCTTCTCACCCTCTAATAATCAAATGCTATCTAAAAACCCCCCAAATTCCATCTATTCAAGAAATAAAGAATACTGATAGAAAAGAAATTTTATGCAGCTCGCATCTCTCACAGAAATTCTGGGCTTATTACTCCAGAACTCCCCCCTCTATTAAAGTGCTCACAGATCTATATCAATGTCAACAGTGACTTAGATAGACAACATCAGAGTATTGCTATTAATCCACAAAGCAAGTGTGCCACTTTGAGATCTTACCCCGGGAGCTAAGACAAACAATGATTCACATTTTTCAATGCAGTCTTGAGCATATTGTGACGTCCTTTGCAGGCTGCAAAGGACTTCTTGCCACTAAACAGTCTAACTTCTATTGTTTCTGTGGGACAGCTGTAATCTGTGGTAGGTTACAAACAAACATTCACTGATAGATCAAAAGAGTTAAATCATTTGAGTTGTGGGAAAAGAAGGGAGTTTTCCTTTTTTTTTTTTTCTTTTTAAGGGGTCTTACTACCACTATGTGACTATTTTTCTACTTGGTTATTCTAATTTCAACTGGAAATATATACAAGTGATCTAGATCTTTACTTAAATATTTACTTCTCAATTCAGAGATGATCAAAAAAAGGAGAGACGTGAGAAAGGGATGTCTACATGCTTTTTTATGATTTATAAAGGCAGCATGAGTAAGTTTGAGTTCAGCTTTATTTAAAAAAATGTGCAAGTTCAGGTCTTGTCTCTATGACAACTACAGAACTAGTGGAATGATTCTCTCCCTCTCAAGAGGCTGAAAAACTGAATAATTCAGAGATTTTTAGTCAGATTATTTACAGCTGTTTAGTTCTGTTACACCTATTTAAAGTTAATGCCTACGGAACATTTTTGGAGAAGGGATGTCTTGTTTAAGACAAAACTTCTTTCCTTGTTTAATTAAGAGGCAAGAGAAGTTCCAAAGGGACATATGAATTTTCACTGAGTCTTCAGCAAATAAGATAACCAGACCAGATCCAATATTTGTAAGATAAGGATAATTTGAAAAGAAAATAAGCTATTTATTTAAAAGCCATGTAAATCCAGCCCCTCTTTTAGGCATGCATCTTTCCAAAGCAATTGTTTTTCTTGCAAGTTCTCTTCTTTTTCCAGTCGGAGCAAGATTCTGACTTTAGAAGTCCTTTACTACAACAAAAAGTTTTCATGACTGCAATAAACTACTCTCTCTTTCAGTTAACAACAGAGGAAAAGTTAACATTTGTCAAAAGTTATCCATCCCTCTGCTGCATTTTTCCAATCTAGAATGAAAAACAGTATTATTTCACTCTGTCTAGCACCAAAAAAAGTTTTAGTAGTAATATAATTAATGTAAATTATGAATAATCTATGCAAGTTAGCATGTCCGAGTCTGACAGGGTCATACAATTTGGAGCAGAACAATTGCAATCCTCCATGAAGAAAGTGGCAAATTGTAGAAATGTTTGTGGTGTGTAATATACAGCAATGGAAATTTTGATCTGTCTAAACTCACCAAGGAATAGTAACAATTTCAAGCTCTCAAGCTGTATCTCCAACTACAACGGAAATAGTCTATGTCAGTCTTAATTTTTGTAATAACTTCTGCAAGTCTTGCACAGGCTTTCCCATTAGGATTTTTAATACTAATTACTGTGCTTAGCGATTGTATTAGTACATTTTTAATAAAGTTGAAAGCATTTAGTAATTTGAAATGAGGATTGCAAACCATCAACTTCAAAAATGCCATTTGTAGAAGGATGCCTACTTCCAATAACTGAACTAGTAACTTAAAAACTCAGCTAAAACATACTGCAAAGCGTATTTGCCTTGTAGACTTCTGGAAAGCATGCTGAAGTAAATCAGTGATTTTAAACTGTGAAATATAGTTACTGTCCAAGTCCGTACCAGTAAACTTTACTCTGTGACGTAAGTGCAATTCTCCCATCCCCTCCTATATACTCACCATATCTGTGCTAATACCGGTTGAGGTAACCCAGATTGAAAAAAAAAGTTTCTAGCTTGATCACCTATAAAATAAATAGGACATCATTTCAGAAAATGCTAAAAATACCTGTAAGAGGAAAGAGGAAATCATGAGTCAAAAATATCTAAAACAGAAGCAACAGTAAAACCATAAATACTTAATGCTACACATACATAACAGAGTATGAGATTTAAACTTATTTTGTCACTTGCAAAACTACCAGATATTTCCAACAAGCACATACGTTTTAAGTCTGCAACAGTCAGCACCACATGAAGTCAACCAGGTATAAACATTTAGGGCAATAGGAAACCCATGGTTCACAGTCCCTAATCTGTGTTAATGGCTCTCTTTGCTGGAATCATACGCCTTGTGAAAACAAGAAAATTTTTTCTTCCAGGAAAGTATGTATCAATATAAACTCTTAGATTTTTTGGAAGTACAATGTCAGTCAGCTAGCATAAACTAAATAAAGGGGTCTTTATCCTGATGTGAACCTGATAAGCCACTATTAAAGAAAGCCATGGTATATTTCAAAGTCATTTTCCAACTACCCATTAAAAGTAAGGATAGCAAAACAACTACAAAAGGATTAGGCACTTGGAAGTGTTGTGGCCTGTAAAAGAAAGTTGTAAACAGACTAGAAAGAGCACTAAATATCAAAGGAGGTCAATAAAAACAGTAGTATTTTGTATCGTATCTGTCATGTAACAGGAGCAGAAACAATCAAATTGTATACTTGGAGGCATGTATGGCTGTGATGAGACTCTGCTAAGAATCTGATTCCGATTTCACACTCTGGAAATCCTCTTGATGGATCAGACAGCAAGAAAGGTAAAATACTTCTATACCTTTCATTTCAATTAAGCATCAGAGTTTAGATAGCACTAAAGAAAATTAAATGCAACAAAACAAGCTAACAAAAAAGTATTGCCCTTAAAACCAAAGCTAATTAGTGGTGTTCAATGAAAATTTAGTAGGTCAGTGCAATTCCTTTACTTGCAGCTTTGCTTCCCACAACTTAAATCAATTTTGCCATTTAGATTTTTAAAGAAGTCATCCACGCTGTTTTCACTAGTTTAAACAACCAGTTTCTGAAACAGATTTCAGTTAAATTGATACATCTTTATTTAAACAGACTTCTTAATCTATTAGTATGCTAGCATGGTGGGTTGACCCCAGGCAGAAACTAAGCACCCAGTCACTCACTCACTCTCCTCCCCACAGCAGGGTGGGGAAGAGAATAGGGAGAGCAAAAGTGAGAAAACTCATTGGTCGCGATAAAGACGGTTTAATAAGTGAAAGAGTAGAAAAAAAAAATCCAAGTGATGCAAAGGTAATCACTCACCACCTCCCTCAAGCTCAGTCTCTGAGCAATGGCTACTTTGGAAGACAACAGCCTCCCTGCCCCCCCAGTTTTTGTTGAGCATGGTGGTATGGGATAACTCTTTAGTCAGTTCGGGTCAGCTGTCCCCGCTGTGTCCCCTTCCCAACTTCTTGCTCACCCCCAGCGTACTCGCTGGGGGCGTGCAGCGTAAGAAATAGTGAAAGCCTTGAGGCTTTTCAAGCACTGTTCAGCCATAGCCAAACTCCAAAACACAGCACCATACAGACTGCTATGAAGAAAGTTAACTCTATCTCAGCAAGACTCAGTACAGTGAGTTAATTTACTGAGCACATTAAAAGCACTATAAATATTACCAGGCATCGGGGTAATTCCACATCCTGAATTCTAACTCTACAGTTTGTAAGTATCAGCTGGCTCTACACAATAGAACTGCTTTTTACAGCCAGAGTTATAAATAGTTTTAATCCTACTTACAGAAAAATCCGGTGGCATAAACCAGGTATATAGCTAGTAAATATCAGAAAAATATCAGAAAAATATCAGAAAATATGGGGTTGATGTGGCAAGGCATATGAAAAACGGGATATAAATGAGTAAGATCTGTTCGATTTTTTATATTTATACCCAAATGTCTCCCAGGCAACTCTGCATATATTTCAGCTCCTTAGTTAAGATTTAGTTAAATGAAATTAGAAGTGAAAACTATTTCATTACCAGTGATAAATCCAGATGTTGGTTTCAGACTATGGAACTGTTGATCATGTTTAGCTCTCTCCTCCACAGTAATAGCCCAGATATCCAGGTTGCCTAGTTCAAAAGAAATGGAGAAATAAAATTAAGAAACGTTATCCAAAAACTACACTATTTTTATTTCTGAATATAATTATATCATATCATACTGTGGTTTTGTACTATTATAAGAGAAGAACTCTCCTTACTTGTCTAGGAAAAGTGCAATTCAACCAGATAGTAAACATTTTTCATGGGCAACAATAGCACAGGAAAGCATGCTCTCTTCTGAGAATGAGAAATCTGAGTAAGAATATGTTACAGAGACCAGATTCTTTACACCACACTCATAAATTGCAGGTATTTAGTTTATGTTGAGATTTGCTACCCTTCTACAGTACCATGCTTCCACAATGGTTTCTCCAGTTCTACCTCCATTTTTGCAGCAGTTCCTCTCCTCTCTCTCCTCTTGCAGACACTTCACTTTCATCCTTCAGATTATTTGTACTCAGAGCAAACATATTTCAACTTCTACTTAAGACCTCCAATGAACTCTCTAACACTGGGTTTCAGATTTGTCTCAACAATTTCTAATCAGTAAAAATCATGATTTCAACATCTGTAGAAGTACATTGTGCTGGTGCACTTTCCTGTAATTCCTACTGTATAGGAATGTAATGATATGAAGGCATCTAAGTTAAGGGAATCACTGTTTTATTGAAATAACATTAGAAGATAAAATGTAGACTTGCAAAAAAATAAAGAGGAGATCTAGCATTCATTCTGTATCAGCACTAAATTCTCAGGTAATAAGGTCCACAAACATTTACAGTAAGTATTTCAAACTGCTTGTAGGCTGAGGCAGAATCAGACGCAGCAGTTACAAAGAACATGAGAATTTCCTGCCTCCTGAACTTCTGCTTTTTAAAATCTACTTTCATGTGTCAAAATTTACTTTGGAGAGAAAAGGAAATGGACAAGGGGAAGAAAAACATTCCTTTAAATGGTAGATTTCATTAATGAAAGAAAAGCTACATTCTCGGTAAAAAATCATCATCCCAGTTTCAGGTAGCTTATGTATTTCTAGAAGCAGACAGGCTAATAATACCTAATTCAAAGAAAGGACATTTTAAGATTAGTCAAAAAATCCCAGAATTTTAGTGATTAAGCTCACAGAGGCACTGTAAACAGATTTCATAGCAGTGTTCCCTGTGGGGATGAAACAGGACCCTTCTTCGGATATGAACATCCCAAAACACAATAGTCCAAGGTAAGCAATTATCTCCCCCACTCCTGACAGGAGGAAAGGAATGGTGTTAAGACTTCATGACCAATATGCAGACTAGGCCAACTAGTCTAGGCCAACTAGGAGCAGATGAACATATCCCTGTATTGGAAACATGACTACTCCAGCCTAAGATCCTAAGGCTGGATGTGGTAGCTTACACAAAGAGGCAGGATTTCTTGAATATAATGTGGGGAGAAAACACCAAACAAACAAACCAACATGAAATTTGCAATGATTCCCTGGCTTGCTCCCTCTCAATTTGAGGTATGCATGACTCCAGTATCAAGAAAAAAAAAAAAACAACCACCAAACCCCCAAAACCACAACAACAACAACAAAACAGCTCTTCCTATCCTTCCACAAAGAAGGCAGTAAAATACAGAACTAAAAACTCTTATGGCATAAGGTAACTAAAAAATTATTCTATTAACTATTTTAAAATAAAATCTGTTAATTTTTTTCCTCTGGAGTCCCTGTAACTAGAAGAAACGATCATCAACATTTACTCTTCCAGATGGAGATTTGGTTGGTATCAAAACAGTAGATCTCCTTTGTGGGATATGAACGTCAAAAAAGCCAATGTTAAACCAAGCAAGCCTCGTAGCTTCTTCAGTCAGAAAAGTATGAATGGCATCTCTGGCATTGCCTCGTTTCCATCTTTTGTTATTTGAGGAAGCAATAAGACCTACAGGAGGGCAGGAAGCAGGATCTTACCCAACACCAAGACATCATTCATGGCTTCAGGTCCTGGATGCCAACACAGAGGTTGTGGGGCTTTTCAATATACTTGGATACAAAGGAGGCAGTCACCAAACCACAAAACTGACTCATGAGCAAGCTATTCTTGAAAGCAGCAGCAAGCCCTCTAACCATCTTTTCTTTTTCATGGCTTAGGAATCACCTCATCTGCAAAAGTGAAGCAGTGGGCTCTGATATATGAAGTGGGCATTTTCTTTTGGACAAACTGACAGAAGGTTGAGCATACCACATTATTCCCAACAATTATAAAAATCCTACCATGCCTTTTTTTTTTTTTTTTTTTAATGAGTCATCCTTAAAATGGGCCGTGTTCTGGAATATCAATGAGTCACCCCAATTTACATGTTGCGTGCTGTGCTCTTTCCATACCCATTTTCCAAGCTGACTTGAAAGATTCTTTAAAAAGAAAGGAAGTGAAATAAAAACAAAACCATCATTATAGGTATTCACAAGCAGAGGGATACCAGATACTGCACATCTGGAGTGAGGGCTCTCCCAAAATGGACACTGCATAAATCTCCTCCTCTGCATCTTGTTTAGTGACTACAGATAACAAAAAATGCTGCATTCTCAAAAGGATGATAAATTTCCCCATAAAAATTGGAATTTCTTTACACCATTTGTTTCCTCTTACAACAGTCTTAGACTTTTGCTGTCATTCTTCTAAAAGGAGGTATGATGCTACTTGGTAGACTTGGTTCAAGTATGAATATCATATACAAACTTCTCTCACACCACATTACAAATTAAAGATACTCCGGAAACTACATTAGCCACATGCTTATTTGAACTTCCTCTTTGTAGAGCAGTCAGATGAGAAAAGTTGTTCGAGAAGAAATAGTGAATTCCTTCCTTCCTAAAGCCATGTACCAGAGTTAACAGGATCCTGGACAACAGATGCAAGATCAAACAGTAATATATAAAGTCAAAAAAAGAAAGCTGCTATCCATCTGTAATGCAATGAGAACTCTCTGAAGATGGCAGAGGAGAATGCTTTGAAGACAAGATTTCCACTAAGAATGTATGTACATGTTTAAATATGGGTGCAGGCAAAGCACAGCCCTAACTCTAAACAAGGGAAATACTTCAATTTGAACAAGCAGATTTCTTTCACATCATGACTTTTCTTAGACTGTGAAAATCACGGCGAAATGAAGCTATTCACAACTTTTTACACAACCTGAAAGGGTATCCTACATGAAACTGTCCAGTGATTTTATTTGATCAAAGCTTTTGGTAGCCAGTTTAACTCCCAAACTGAGAAAGCCTGGTACCAAACAAGATTTAATCTCAGAGGGCTGGACTTCAACATAAATTAGGCCATGAATGGCATTTTCCAATTATACATTTGTTCTAGCTACCACATGCAAAGAGATGCTTCTGTTGTGTTTCACGGACTTTTTCAGACTGGCAGAGATTGCATCCAATCAATTGTGTTTAACAAGAACTGGGTTTCTCTAACAGCATACTCTGAATAACATGTGTGTTTCCTGAAGTCTCCCACTGAAAGACTAACACTAGATACAAATTTATTTCCTAGCTATATCCAATCCCAAAAACTAGACTTCCATATATATTTATATACATACACATACACACACACACACTTTTTTGTGTATGTGTGTATGCATATTTATGTGTATATATGGATACACAAACATACATATGCACATAACAAGAATCATATCTGCATCTCCAGAGAAAAGCCCTTAACAGATGCAACATTTAAGTGTAACCAAACTAGTTACTAGGTCTCAGCACTGAAATTTATCTTTATCTTTCTTCAGATCGGTTGCAAAACTGGGCTTAAAAATGTATTTCATGTGAATAGCAAAAAGTAATGTCTCTATTGCGCTACCAGTGCCCTTTCTGGTTCTTTCAAGAAGACTGAAGTTCAAGATGCTATACTTTCCCCTGTTACAAATCGAGAGCTAAAAAATGCAGCACCTTTGTTCTAATCTAAACATGGGTTACGGGACAATAAGGAAAAGAAATTTCAAGTGATAGTGTCCAAAGGCATCTGCTGTGCTTTTTAGCAATGAAAAAGTCCAGGAATCCTGAAAGAAAAAGCATATCCACTTCTTAGCCACAACTAGCACAGAATGAGGCTATACCCTACTGCCAGTGGCTGAATGGCCTGGATCTGCCCTACAGTTACAAACTGTAGGACTGTAATCAATCAATGCACAAAAAAGGGATAAAGCACAGCTTTTCTGTTTGACTCTTCTGAGATGTCTCTGCAAAATTTCATGTGTGTTCTCTAATGGGTCTGCAAATACATCACAAATCAGATAAACTATCATCTCAGAAAGATACACTACCCATAAACACTTCCATACAGAACATATTCAGAAAGCAACAGATTTATGCAGAGTTTTTGCATATAAGAATAGTTCAGAATACACTATAAACAACTTACCCCCAAAAGGTGTTGGAAACTGAGCCATGGTTCTGTCACTTTTAGCTTGTTAATAGATGCCTGAAAAAGAAAAGAAAAAAAAAACCAAACACACACCAACAAATAATCAGTTACAGTGTCTTCCATTTTCAGTATATTTTCTGTATCACCTTATAATTACTTAGTACAGCAAAAATAAAGGCAATGAAGAAGTAGGATCATATAAATACTACCTGTAAGAACTGTTACTTACAAGAGAACTAAATGTCTCATTTTTTGCACTACCCTATGCATCCATGACTGCATTTTCATACTAGCAAATAGCTACATTTCAGTTGTTTCAAGAATGTCCTCAAAAACAATCTTCATTTATAAATAATCAGTGATGTAGTAAAGAACAGAGGTAAGCCAGCAACAACAAAAAGATCTCAATGACACTGCTCAAGGCTGCATTACTTTACCAGGTGTTAGAGCTCTGCTCCTACTTAAGAGCAAAATTGGCTCTATTTCCCACTCTTGAAAACATACAACATTGTCAGCAAACTGGTTTTTTATTCCCAACAGAAAAATTCATTAAATGTACTGTCTTACTTACGAGTTCCTTTGTTTTAAACAAAGTACATTAAAAAATGAAACTATATTGCAATACTGCTTTACCCCCAAACTAGCCCACAAATTTAATAAGCACATCCGTATGAAAAAAGTGCTAAAGGTGACATCGCAAGCAAAAATACGTTAGTCAGTGGGAGATACTCTTAAGTTAGCACTGCTTGCTTTTCAAATAAAAGCAATCCACACAGTCTAGAAATTTAATCTTTAAAGAAAAAAGGACAAACATTTTTCTTACTCCGCACAAAGACTGACATGAACTGCCTGAGCCAAGAGGACAATAGCTAGCAACAGAGCCACAAAACAATGAAAAAGCAGCCTCCTGTCCTACTAGATTCCACTCATGTTTTCCAGGCAACAGGAGAAAAGCAAAAGGAAACAGAATCAGAAGGAGAATAATTTAGACTGCTTGAACAGCAGCAGAAATTTATCAATATCACTAAGAAAAGGCATTAACTTGCATCAACAATTTCCTTTTGTCTGAATTTCTTGTTTGCCCCCATCCCCCTTTCACACTTCCCACATACTCTTCTGGCTTCCAACTTGGGAACCTACTATATATACACTCCACAGATGTCACTGCAGAAAAACCCACAGCACTTTTGTAAGCCAGTCTCCCCATCAGTTGTAATTTAGAGAACTATGAAAAAAATACTGAAATTTTTTTCTCATAATTTGGCAGAGCAACCAAGTGTGGTACATGACTCAGAAACCTTCTTCCAAATGCCAGGTAACACAGCCGATACTAATTTCACGCACAGCAAGCATTATCTCAAAAGTTTAAAATCACATTCATACTGATACAGTGTTTTCAGAATAAGCTATTTTAGTAGTATGGCTCTTTCAAAAGCATTTCTTAAGTGCTAGACGAACAGCACTTTAACCTTTGCTTATGTTTTCTTATTGTACTCTGTTGCACGCAGTACCTCTATTATGTTTCTATTTTTTAAAACAGCAAGCAAATGCGGGGGCGGGGGGGGGGGGTTAGTTCTCTGAACTTCCACACATGTACTATTGAATCTTACAGCACAGGCAGTTTTTACACTCAAGTGTTAAAAAGATAACAGGAGAGAGACCAGCAGAGCACAAATGCTCTTCCTACTTCAATTTCCCAGAGTATGCAGAAGGACAGGAAAATCACTTGGGGCAGCAATGGGACGACAAGAGACTTTAAAAGGAGAACTAGAGGGTGGGTTGGGGAGGGGTGGTGGTGGTGTTCGGTTTGTTTTGTTGTTTTGGTTTGGGATTTTTTTGCAAGCTAATAAAACTTAAATATTTTTAAATACTGCAACAGAAGAGCACATAAAAGAAAGTGTTTAGCCACTTAAGGGAAGATACTCCTCCACAGATTACTAGTACTCCAAAGGAATTGGTAGTTGTCCTGGTTTTGCTGGGAGAGAGTTAATTTTCTTTCTAGTAGCTGGTATAGTGTTATGTCTTGGATTTAGGATGGGAATAATGTTGATAACACACTGATGCTTTCAATTGCTGTTCAGTAGTGTTTATACTAAGTTGAGGTTTTTTCAGCTTCTCATGCCCAGCCAGCAAGAAGACTGGAGGGGCACAAGAAGTTCGGAGGGGACAGAGCCAGGACAGCTGACCCAAACTGGCCAAAGGGATATTCCATACCATGTGACATCATGGCCAGTACATAAACTGGGGGGTGTTGGCTCAGGGAGGGGGGGCCGGATCACTGCTTGGGAACTAACCGGGCATGGGTCAGCGAATGGTGAGCAATTGCATTGTGCGTCACTCATTTTGTATATTCCAATTATTTTATTATTATTATTATTATTGTCATTTTATTATTATTATCATCATAATTATTATTTTCTTCCTTTCTGTCCTATTAAACTCTCTTTATCTCAACCTGCGAGTTTTACTTTTTCTTCTGATTCTCTCCCCCATCCCACTGGGTGGGAGTGAGTGAGTAAGAGGCTGCATGGTGCTTAGTTGCTGGCTGGGATTAAACCACAACAGGAGTTTATTCCTCCTCTACCCTTGAACACAGCAGAAAGAGGGGAGGGAGTGGGAAGTCTCAAGACTAGCCCTGTGCTGGATGCCAAAGAAAGCATAAAACCATTCTAAAGAGCTTCAGGGGTCAGGGGGTGGGGGGTGTAGTTACCAGTAAGCAGGTTAAATAGTGATGAGTAAAATGGAAAAAAGGAGCAGAAAGCTATGTTTAAACTCAAGAGACTGAAAACCAAAATAAAACAGACTGCAGACAGACATACAATAGGAAGCAAACAGAGGGAGAGTAAGATCAACGTCCTCCAGTAAGAGACCAATTTAAGTTTGCTGTTTATTGTGAATGTAACACCCAACTTCCATAAACAGAGGTTTCATTTTACATGCCCAAGGTGACACCAGGGGCCACAACTCTGCAGGAATTAAATGTGGCAACTGTGAACAGTTGATTCCAACAGCTCAGAGTTTGTTATATATGAAAATGAAGGTTAAAAGAGATCAGGAATTTCACAGCATTCCAATATTGACTTAGTAGTTTTTTAAGTATCAGAGAGCTGGAGAACCTGCCCTGTGAAGAAAGACTGAAGTGTTGGGTCTTTTATCCCTGGAGAAGAGAAGGCTCAGAGAGGACCTCATCACAGTAGTCCAGTACTTAAAGGGCAGCTACAAAGAGGACAGAGGCTTTCTCTTCACAATGAGCCACATGGAGAAGACAAGGGGCAATGGGTACAAGTGGCACTGGCAGAGGTTTAATCTCGATGTAAGAAATTTTTTACAGTGAGAACAATCAATCACTGGAACAACCGGCCCAGGGATGTGGTAGAGTCCCCATCACTGGAGGTTTTCAATATGCGGTTGGACAGGGTGCTAGATAATCTCATCTATGCTCCCTCTCCCACAGAAGGTTGGACCAGATGATCTTTCAAGGTCCATTCTGACTCAGGCTGCTCTATGACTCTGGCTTTTAGGTTGAAGGTCTCTGGGATGGAGACCAGATATTATTCATCCAAAAAGGATCTGGCATAGTCATTATATTATAAATTTATCATATATTTGTAAATTATTGTAATGGAAATACAAGCACTGACACATCAATTTGCAACATTATTTTGAAATAGTAACAAGTTGTTCAAGATCTGCATCCTTGTACCCTAATCTCTACCAGTTCCACAACAGTGTTAACTCCTCTGCCTTCCTTATTCCTCCCGACACCCCCAACAAGAAAGAATACACAGTAGGACAAAACAAAAATTATGTAGGAACCAACTGACCAGAAAGCTGACAGAAAAACAGAATAGGTAAACTGAGCTCTGTGCCATTCCCTTCAGGAAAGCAGTAATTTCTATCTAACTACTAATATTCATTATTTGTAGGAACTTAGATATCTCAGCAATTTTTTGAACTCTAACAAATTCAATTGACATTGACCAATGAGTTTAGAAATTATTCAAGCAGGAAGAAGGAGAGACAATAAGGGGAACCACAGCTGCACTGTCAGTCAATTGTATGCACTGTTTCCTTAGAAAGCCAGCCCAAAACTCTTTCCATAAGCAAAATTATGCTAGTAATGAACTGTTAAATAACAGTCCATCAAATAGTTTATTTTCCGCAAGAATCAGAAGATGCAACGGATATTTTATACTGCTTTTAGAAAGAACAATAAAGAGCATTGAGCTACTCTCCCTCACTTGTCCACAAAAAAGCTTAAGGCATCACCGCACTGAGATTTGACAAACAGATCCAACATTAAATACTTCCTTCTAACATACAACAACCTATAAACAACAGAGATATACATCTAATCTACACATACTATAAACCACTAAACACGATGATCATTCACAAGTTCTGTACTTCCCAACTGTCCAGAAAAGGCATACACACCAGCTTTCAAATTCAGTGTGGTACCCACATCAACCATACTGCATTCCCTCTCCCCACAAAGGTCTGTGCAGCACCATAACACGTTTGTGTTCTCAGGTCAGTGAAAGCAGCGTAATGAACAAATGATGTTCCAGTAGATCAATAATTTGCAAATGCACACAAGACCCATTATACGCATCTGCTCTCTGTAATTCTTTTCTGCTCAGGATTATTATATTATGTTGTTACGAGCAGGCAGAAAGGATGTTGGTTGTAAGCATTGTTCCAGTTTTACCCAACATCTGCTGTGTTCAGAGGTTTTACCTCTCTGTCACTTGGGAGGTGGAAAGCCCACAAAGTCTGAGAGTGAACATTTCCAGCAAGGAAAGTGGAGAAATAGGAGAGTGTAATCTCTGAAAAATAATGGGGTTGATAAGACCAGATGAGACTACGTTTTTCAGCCTGGGGACCAATACTATTTCTCAGAGGTAAGGAGATGGCCAATACTTGAAGGTAGGTCCTCAGCCCTGATTGTCTTCCACTCTGGTAAGCCTACTGGAACAAATACAGTCCTCCCATCCGTGATCTTCCATGGACTTCAGAGCACAAGGAAGCTTTCCCCATGCCTGAGCATAGGGGATGATGAAATGTCATACTGGCACATGGATGTAAAGTGTAGAACAAACATCAGGACCAAGGCATTCAGACAGGCATAACTTTTATATTCTGTACAATTAGAACTTTCATAATCTACACAATTATTTTTATATACAGAGAGAGTGTTAAGACATACATTTAAAATGCATAAGTTAGTTTATGAGAAAAATTTGCGTACACCGAGCTCCAAGTGAGGGAGACAAGAAAATGCCCAGCCATCTCAGCTGTTAGTGCTCTATCTTCCATCTTATACTATTGTAGATAAGCCCAGAAATATTTTATTTCCCATCCCTCACTCCAAATAATTTACTCTCTTCTCATAAACCAATATTCTATATACAAGTAGTACTCATATATATACAAGAAGTACTCTTTTAACATTCTGCTCCTCCTTAAACTTAAAGGAGGACTTTCTAGACTAAAAGTTATTCGTATAAATGTAAAACTGAAACACACACAGAGACTAACTCCATATGCACATAAGCCCAGACCATATCTAAATTTAAGTACTGATGTCTTAGATAAGTTTTTACCTTGAAAAAATGATCAGGATGAAAACAACTACACTAACAACACTTATGCATGAAAGTCAGACATGTATGAAAATTCCTTCTACTGCATATTACATGTGGACTTAAACAACGTGGCTCAAAACTTTATTATAGTTTCCATTTAAAGTTATCTGTGCTCTTTTAAGAACAGGTTTACATAGAAAACTGCAATAAAGCCATAGAAGATATTAATTAAGAGCAATTTAGCTATTTCAGTGCTATGTGTGTTCATATGGACAAGTTTGACACAAAAAAGATCATTATTTTTGTATTACCTAAAATGCAGCACAGCATTTCTATTCCTAAGCAATCATTCACAACATAATTTGGGCATACAATTCAAGAAGCAATTCCTGAGGCAACTTATCAGTCACCTTCGTCCTCCTACAGGAATAAAAGAAACAAAACCAACCAGATAAAAACCCCACATCCTTCTCAAGAATTCCAAATTATGACAAAATACCCCAAAGCAGGATGTCATGTGAGCATATCACAGACTAACAGCAGGTTTTAGTTGTTTTCCCATATTACAAGGGAAAGCCTTTAGGCTACTATTAATAAAAGGACTCTGATAGTTTCAGCAAAGCCTGGTAATTTTAGACAGATGCTGGAAAACAAAACCAGTTTGAGACATTCATATAAGTTTGATTCTTGCTCTTTGGAAATTAGATCATTAATACAGTTACCAGTTTCAGTCAAACTTTTCAGAGTTTCTGCTCTTTACAGGAATGACTTCTAACTATAAAAATCTTCACAACTGTTAAGTTCTACTGTTTCTTGTATTTCTGCCAAGCACCCAAATGAGATTAACAAAACTAGTCACCATTGCAAATGCTTTTCAACACCCGTGGCAATGATCAAACTGCTGAGAAGGTCACTTCTGTATTCACAGCATCTATCTTCTGCTATGGGGAAAGGATAACCTGACCACAAAGGAAGAAAAATCACTATAAACCCACAAGCAGGCAACAGGTGTAATAGCAAGGCACTCTTTTCTCCACTGTAAGTCAGGAGACAGCTCAAGAGTCTAACAAATAAAGAACTCCTTACTTTCTAAAAACAGGAAAAATGAGGACATTCATCAACAACTGTGGTGGAAGCCCCAGACTAACAACAAAAATGGTGTTTTCGTGTACAACAAATTTGCAAGCAGTTAAGGACATTGTTTATTCTCTTGCCATGGCACTGCCACTTTATCTTTTTCAGTCACGTAAGCTTTAACTGTTTCTGCAGGAAAGCCCTCCACAACTACTTCCACAGGAACTACCAGGTTTTTGTCTGTTCTTGCTGAAATACTACATGAGGGACACACTGTCCAAAACACATTTTATCACTTCAAGACCTTAGGATCAAAGTTCAAGAGGATGGTTATGAAGAACATTCTTGGTGAAATCAGACCTATACTGCTCAAAATTCTCAGACAAGTTTAAGATCAGACAACAGACTTTTTTGCCACCCAGATTAACAGCTGGCTTGCTGTTTTCCACAATTTGTCTTTCATTAAAACAGTACTGAGTTTTCTGGGCTATATTAACTCATACACTTCTGGGTGAAGGTATTAACTGACATCTAAATATCAATATTAATAATTATTCATTTAACCTGAGCAAGGTGCTCAGAATTTGTCTTTAACAAACATACAAGAGAGTTCAGAGATTAATTCCTTGAAAATTTAGTCCTTTTCTTCTTCCAATACATGAGAAGCAATTACATAACTGGTTATTGGCATTAATATCATCCCTTCTGAAGCAAATGAGAATGACAATCCCCATTTCAAAGCTGGGGAAACTATGTCAGGAAAGCATTCTAATTTACAGTAAAAGTTTATAGTGTAACTTGGAACAGAAACCTAATTCAGTCTGATCATGAACCACGAGAACATATTTTGCACATGGGTATTACAAGCAGCTGAAAAACTAAATTAGAAGGTTGGAAATGAGAAGTTAAAGAACTGGAGATCATCCAGTGTCATTACACTCTGCATCTTCACCCTTGTAAGAAATGTTGCCAATGACTACATATTATCAGCAGTACTCAAATAGCTCCCAAGCACTATAGTTAAATATTTCAGGAGAGTACAGGCTATATAACCAAAGCAAAAGTCTTTCCCTTAAGGAGTTCCCAGTTTAATCAAACGGAATTAACATCAGGAGGAAAGCAAGCAAAGGCTGCAGTGATAAGATCATTTTGTTGTATAGTCTAGCTAGCACAATTTGAATGGCTGCTTCTGTTTTTAATGTTGACAGCATTTCATCCAGTAATTCCAGTACCGAGTGATCTGTGACTGAATTACAGTATCTTTTTAAAGATATGACTGGCTTTCATTTTAAAAGACTTAACTTGATGCAAAATCCACTGCATCACTCAACTGTTTCTAAAACCCTTATTAAGAAATAAAATAAATATCTTGTTTTATTGTCACTTTAACATTTGTTGACTTCATTCTGAACCACCAGACCTTGTAAAGTATAAATTCTTTTCCTATTTTTTAGAACGAACTTCTAGTAGTTTCTTAGCACTCACAACTTTATTTTTTTCTTTTTAGTTGTCTTTACTTACAGAGGTGTAGTAATAAGCTGCTTTCTTTTTTTGTTTGGTTTTGGTGTGGGGTTTTTTTTGTTAAAAAGCTTCATTAACATAATTGCAGTTGGCAAGTTCTGACTCCTCCCCCTTCAAAACAAGTTCTAAAACTAAAAATCTGAAACACAAGAATTATGGAGTTAGGAATACATGCCACATCTATACAATAGCCTTAACAGTAGCCTGGCATTAACTTCAAGAATGATTCAGTAAGGAAGACAAGGAAATGCATTATATCACTGCTAGTTATTAAAGTATTGTGCTCTCTTAGATCCTCAAAGTCTATTTTGTTTCGCAAACATGAACTTGAGCAGTGATCTCAAATGCCAGTAAGTAACGGTTTATAGTTATACTGAATGCTAATAGAATCAGATAAAGCAGATTGGTTCTGCTATTTACATTACATAAAATGAAGACAGTCATGCTTTATTTCAGAACTGTTAATCTGTCTGTCTCCATGGCTCAAGGATCACTAAGAAATGGCACTTAGAAGATACACTTGGAATAAAAGGGGAAAGTGGCCAAAGCCTGGAGTCCAGCCTTAGCCAAAGGAAAGCAATGTCTGAGTGGCCTGTAATACCTAAGTGCTAGTTTTATGTTATTTGTATATTAATATATGTTGTGGTTTAAGCCCAGCCGGTAACAAAGCACCATGAAGCCGCTTGCTCACTCCTCCCCTCCAGCCCTGGTAGGATGAGGAGAAAATATAAAGAAAAGCTCGTGGGTTGAGACAAGGACAGGGAGGGATCACCTACCACTTATGGTCGGTCACAGGTAAAAGACAGGCTCAACTTGGGGAAGAAAGAAAATCAATTTAATTTACTACAAATCAAATCAAAACAAGGATAATGAGAAGTAAACCCAAACCTTAGAACACCTTCCCCCCACCCCTCCCTCCTTCCCAGCTCAACTCCACTCCCAATTTTCTCCACCTCCTCCCCCCTGCCAGTGGCACAGGAGGACAGGGAATGGGGGTTGGGGTCAGTTCACCACACATTGTCTCTGCTGCTCCTTCCTCCTTAGGGGGAGGACTCTTCACTCTTCCCCTGCTCGAGCATGGGGTCCTTCTCCCAAAGACAAACTTCTCCAACGTGAGTCCTTCCCGTGGGCTGCAGTCCTTCACGAACTTCTCTGGCATGGATCCTTTCCACGGGCCGATCTTCAGTCACAGACTGCTCCAGCGTGGGCTTTCCCATGGAGTCACAGCCATCTTGGGGGACATCCCCCTGCTCCAGCGTGGGCTCCTCTCTCCCCGGGCTGCAGGTGGGCATCTGCTTCCCCGCTCACCTCCATGGGCTGGGGGGGGACAGCCTGCCATCTCACCACCGGCTGCAGGGGCATCAACCTCCTCCCCCTCCTTCTTCACTGACCTTGTGTCTGCATAGGTGTTCCTCTCACATTCCAATCTCCTCCCCCACAGTAATTAAGAAGTTCTCCTTCTTAAATATGTTATTGCCACCACCATTGCTGATGGGCTCAGCCTTGGCCAGAGGCAGGTCCAACTTGGAGCTGGGGAAGTTTCTAGCAGCTTCTCACAGGAGCTACCCCTGCAGCCCCTCCCCCACTACCAAAAACCCTGCCACACAAATCCAAACCAATAAATTATTCTAAGAGGCTGATAGTCACATCACACCTTTAACTTAGCCACCCTTAACTTTTTAACTCTAGCTTTTCAGAGAGTAGAGCACAGTTGTTTTGAAAGCCCAATGCAGCACTGGATCACCTCTATTTGACTAGGCATTTTTCCCTTATCAGATTTCTAATCTCTCCAGTCCACATAACAAGTAACCTTGTTTCTTCCTTTATTGCCTCAGCAAGAAATAGCCGACTACAGAATAATATTACTATTTTTTTTTTTTTGCAGATTAACCCTTTGCTTATTCCTACATCAACTATCACAGCACAACTGCTTCCGCACCCCTTTGGGCCACCTCCTATAGTGAGGTGGACACTGCTATATTACTTGCAAGTCAAGAAGTTCATGTAAATATACCAGAGGGTAGCTGATAAATTTCTTTCCCCTCTTTCCTACAGATTCCCACTATGCAACTCTGCATGAACTCTCCCATGTTTCACCATATTGGTCCAGCATTACTCCAGTGTTCCTGCCTTCTCAATGCATCATTTTAATCTATCATTGCTACTTACCTCCACTGCAGCTAAAGCCACCCTAACAGCAAGGATTCCTTTTTTCACACCCCTGCATGAGCTCAGAAGTGATAGGGGGCTGGAGATGACGGACATGTGAGCTGTGTTTTCAGTCACAGGACTGAAAAGCGAAGAAATTATGGACACAGTCTAGATCTGTGTTCCCCCTTTCTGACTAGGCCAACATAACTGTCTGTAACATTAGACAGATCAGAATCAAAGGACTCATAAGCCAGCTTGATGTTCTTAGAGAAATGAGGACAGCCAAAGGAATAGGTCAGAGCCATCAAGTCTTTTTTGGACAGCAGTGATGGTCTTCTACCTCAAGATTTCATTACTGGTAGGCCTAAACTAATCCCATGTAACTACGCTGTGCAAATCCCCATTCTTGTCTGAACTTGATAGCAGATCATTTGAAGTGGGGACAATGAAAAAAGGAAAAAAAAAAAAATCAGATGTTCTGAGTTCTTTCACTTCACATTCTCCATCTCTGCCCCAAAGTAACAGTTATGCTGGGGGAAGGGTACGTACAAAGAAAAAGCCCAGAGTCAGCACAAGTGTAAGTTGAGAGAGTTCAGGATCTGTGTGTCCACTCCCTTTCCCTTCCTCCTAGGCAAAACCATAAGAAAAAGGTCTAGTAGGGCAGAGATAGGATAAAGTTGGTGATATAAGAGAAGGCACAGATGGCTCTGTCCTTTGAACTGCTCCAGTGTAGGTCAGTTTGTCCTCTGTAAGCATCTGCTCTTCTGAACTTTTAGAGGAAAGGGGATCACCAGTTAAATAAATGCAGTGGTATGGCAAAAGCAGTTTGCTATAGCAGATTTGTCAAGCAGATTTTCAAAATAGTGCTTTAATAGGAGAAATTACCCAGCGTCTACCAAGCCTTATGAGCATCTCAGTAGTTGTGTCTGACCACATCACTATTGACTGAAGTAGCCAACATCTCCTACACATGTACCTTCTGCTCTGAATTTCTTCAAAGCTCTGTCTTCCTAACTTTTCTGCATGACATTAGGAGCACTTTCAGATCCAAGAACAGACATATATTATGTCATTTAGACAAGTGTTCCTGTTACGCACCTTCCTTCTGGTCACACTTAACCAAGTTGTTCAGACACAGGTTGACAGCAGTCATTCTCTGTGGCTTACTCCTCTATTTTTTTCTTCTAATTAGTCATATAGATTTCCTTGAGAATGTCAGTTCAAGAACTTTGATCTCAGGGCAAAACTCTCTGAAGGAGACCTTGTAAAATATATAAGCATTCCTTGAACCTGCCCTGAACATGAGTAGCATCACTAAGGGATAGCTAACCTCCCTGCACTTCACCAAAAGAAAAGACCCCAAAACAATGAAGATGAATGGCAAAGACTCACTCATTGTTTTTGTTTTCAAAAAGAAAAAAAAAATCGTTTCAAAAAGAAATCACTTACCAGTGAATTGCTCAACACCACTGAGCGGCATGTTGTGAGAGAAGCTTGTTCTTTGGGGCAAGAACAAAACAGGCATTAAAACAAATCCTGAAAATGAGGATGCTTTCCTAACTTTTTTGGAAACTACTTTTTTCTTCACAACAGTGCCTCCCAGAGAAAGGGGTCACAAACACTCCACAGAAAGTTATAGTTCCAGTTGTTGGGGTTACACTGACTAAGCAAGCACTTAAATTTCTCAAGATTTAATTATGAGGATTCTCATATTGAGCTAAAAACATCTTATTGACCTATAAAGCTACCGATGCAGCACACACCAGGAAATTCTCTGTTCTGTGGCACTAACACACAGGTACAGTCCTGACCCCAGCACTATAAGGTGATCAAATGTATTTGTGTACAATGCGGTGATCCAAGTACTGCGTTGACCCCAGTTATCTGACCCTTTTGATTTCATCACAAGCAACACATATAATTTAGATGTAATAAAAAGTATATAGCTATAAAAATAATATATATGTAGCACAAACGTCTTATGTGTGGGTATCTACACAGAGTGCCATGTCAGTTAGCATCAAACAGTAAGGTTAAATCCTTTTTGTTACAAGGATGAGTTTGAACAGTTATGTAGAGTGCAGGTGCGGGCAGTGGGGAGCTGCAGGGGTAGCCTCTCTGGGGCTCCAGTGGACCCACTGCAGTGCACAGCTGAGCCCCTCAGCCAAGATGGTGGCACCTCAGGGAAAACCTGTGTAAGAAAGGGGAAAACACTGCCTGGCAGTGAGTGGAAAAGCATGAGAAACAGCCCTGTGAGCACCCACAAGAGGAGGTGCACCAGGCACCCCAGCAGGGATCCACTGCAGCCCATGGAGAGACCATGTTGAAGCAGGTATTGCCCTGCAGCTCATGGAGAGACCACAATGGAGCAGATATCCACACTGCAGCCCAGGGAGGACCGCAGGCTGGAGCAGGTTTATCCTGAAGGACTGCAGCCTGTGAAAAGGATCAATGCTGGAGTAGGGGAAAAAGCATGCAGAGGAAGAAGCAGCAGAGAGGAGCTGTTAAGGACTGACCACAGCCCCCATTTGCCACCCCCAGGTGCTGCTTGGGGTGTGAGGGAGGCAGAGGCATCAGGAATGAAGGAGTAAAGTTGAGCCTAGGATAAAGGAGAGGGAAAGGTATTGTTTCAATTTGTCTTTGTTTCTCACTATCCCAACTTATTTTAACTGGTGATAAATTAAATTTGTTTTCCCCATGTCAAGTCTGTTTTGCCCATGACAGTAATTGTTATGTAATCTCCCTGTCTTTATCCCAACCCATGGGCTTTTTCACCCCATCTTCTCCCCCATCCTGTTGAGGAGGGGAGTGAGTGAGCAGCTGGGTGGGCATGTGGCAGCCAGCCAAGGTCAACCCATGACAACATACTAACTTATTTGAAGAAAACAGTATTCCATCTGTAGATGATCCTGACCATTCAGGAAATATTAGAGACTACATAGGAAATGTCAAAGAATTAGAAAAAGCATGAACAGACAAAACTGTTCTGACTTATGAAATTATTTTTATATAATATGAATATATATAAATACTGAAAGTATGTGTGGACTGACTCATACAAAGATTACCAAATTTTGGCTTCTACTTATTCAGCACACTACAGGCTTTAAGAGGACTTGGCCAAAGTTCTCTAAAAACAGTAACACAGTGAATAAATTACCAATGCTACATTTCAGTCAAGGAAATCGTGATAAATTGTGTTTAAAAAGAGATTACAGAAGAGGACACAGTCTCTTTTCTACTTCAAATAAGAAACATACACAATAAGCAGTACCTGCTATACAGGATACAATTCAATAATCCTCCTCAGTCTCTAAAATTGAAGATCACCTATAGGCAGGCATGTTTAGCAGAATATTTAAAGAGCTTCAGTAATAAAACAACACATATAATAGTTCCCAGGTGAATATAGAGAACATACTTGAGTCTAAAGCAGTTGACATATTGCAAGGAGTTAGTTACTGAAGCTTCATTTCTTTTATGAAGCAGACTTTTTTATTTAGTTAGAGCTTTACTTGTGCTAAGATCTAGAACTCTTTTCCATGAGCAGGATCATTGGTTCTCAGCTTTACAAAAAAATGAAATACTTCTTTTAAAACAAACCCAATTAAAGCATTAACTTATGTAGTTTGATAAAGGAAAAGACACCTTTGGAAAAAAAATATTCCAAAGACCTGCTTGATGGTATACTACTATCCTTAGGTAACATTTAACACAAACATGCTTCCAGCAGACAGTGAAAAGACAAAACAGCACTTCAAATAGCAGCTTTATTGGGAAGAAATGCAAATGTTGGATGAACAGATAGTGAAACTTCCTGTAATATTTTTCACATAGTGATAAGGACAGACCCTTGGGCATTTGTAAAATTAAGGTATTTCCTTACACTAGAAGGTTGCTTATCAGACAACAGTACATATGGAGGGTAAAGGATTCTCTTACATTGTCAAGAATACAAAAGTTGCATAAAGCTTAAACAAGAAATTAAATATGTTAAAGCTCAATTGCTGGAGGTAACATCTCCGACTTAAAATATGCTTAAAAACACACTAATGACCTGAAGTAAAAAGGGCTTAACGGCATAAGACAGGGATATCCTGAAGTAAGGTTTTTCTGTTTCCTTTTTCTGTCAGGATACCGATTCCCCTCCAAAATGCCTACAAGCAATTTTCACAAAAGAGCAAAAACATTTCCGATGTGTCCACAAGGCTAGGCAATTTATATATGCAATGGGATAAGGGAAAGAAAAAATGTTTTGCAAGATGAAACGGTAAATAGTACATACATATTTAAAACTTTTTAAAAGCATATTCTAACTTATAAATCCTATTTTTATATTAAACAATTATCAATTGACTGCTAGTGCAGTTGAATGGCACAAAAAATTGTGTAAGGGCATGTGACAAGTTTCCTTTCCAGATGACAAGTGTGCTTTCTATCAGTTCCACATGAATCAGTCTCCTACATCTCAACAACAATTGGAAAAGTTTCAATCCTTGGTTGGGGTAAAAGATTCAAATGTTAAGATATGAGGACAGGAATAATCCTGCTGAATATATTACCAGTGTTAATAATGAGTTCAGAGGCAGCAAAGAAATGATAAAAACAGACACAAAAAAAGGAAGGCTTTCCACATATTTCACTAGAGTTGAGGTGCAAGTATTTATGCAACACAGACTCCTTCAAAGCACACATACAGTGAGGTTAAGGTTTTCCTCACTACAGGAAGAGATAGGTAGAAGCAAGAGTTTATTAGAAGAACAGACAGATTTCAGCTTTAGTCATAACAAGCTGGATGTTGCAAACACTATTCCACAGGAGCACTGTCTAACTGCTGAGCAGTCGAGGGAGCAACGGGATCACTCACACACAGTGCCACCAAGTTCCAGGCTACAAACACTCTGCATTTCTGCCAAGGGTTGGGAATTATTTCAAGCCTATGCAAGAAAGAACCAGGACACGCACACAAACAAACCAACTCCAAGAAAAAAAACCTGGATACAGAAGACAGGACATTTTTTTAAAAGACACATATATCAAGCAGTTAGAAAAGAGGTGCTCATTCTCAGTATATAAATATTTACAGCCCCTAAGATGGCTTCTCTGATGAATGCAGGTTACAGGGGGAGGGCACCATATGCACAGGCATTTTTCATGCTTGATCTGGAAAGCAGGCTACTTTGTTACGGTCCTTCTGTAAATAACCAAATAAGTCTGTATAGTTAATAATACTGAAAAGAGTCATTTCCCTGTACTGAAATGCTTTAATACCTCTTTCCAGGATAAAAATTCCTTTCTTTAAAGAGGATAAGAACATTAACGTTATTGTTAGTGCTAATGGTTTATTTACTCTAAGTCACAAATCTGCAGCATGGGGAGGTTTACTTAATGTAGCTTACAAATTTCTCCCCTGTGGGTACTTCGAAAGTCATCTGTTTTTCAGTACCTAGTAATCAGGAAAATTTGTTACAAGTCACATTATGGTTGTGGGGCTGTCTTCGACTAGGAAAAAAAATCAAACTGCAAAATTGTAATACAATGCTCTGATTTCCCAGTATAATAGATCTAAAAAACCTTTCAAGTTTGATGCAAGCAGAAAGTGAAGACAGCTATGAAAACAAGCCCACTGAACTCCTTAAAAACCCTCAGATTTGCAAGTTTTTAACATGCTAACTGTTAATCAGTGCCCAACTACACACATAAGTTCTGCTGGTATGTAACAATATGATCCTTATTCACTGAAGTTTTGTGGTGGCAACAGGTTGATTACTATGAAGAGACACCCTGAACTCTGCATCCTAGAGAGACTTGTTTCCTCAGCAAAGGCAGGGATAGAAAAAAGTAAGTGAAGAGATGAAACATTTATATGGGGAGTAGTAAAGAAAGGTCATAGAGAGGAGGGCCAACAAAGAATGAAGCAAGTCAAGCCTGATAAAAGCACAGGAAGGGCATCATGCTACAGCAGACTTCAAAATTCATCCACCTCATAGTTCAAACACAACTCATCCCTTTCCTCCATCAAACTCCCACAGCTCTTAAGCACTCAGGTAAAACCTCAAAAAGATTAAGGTTTCCAAGTTTCACACTTCTGAGAAGAGATCAAATATGCTCAGAAGATGATGTTACACCCATCACCCAGTGATGACACAAAACGATGATCTGAAGACAGAACTTTGTTTTAGGATCTAACTTGCCTAGAGATTAGTAGATTTCTTTTTTAAAGTAGTCAATAGGATTGTAAGACCCCTTCTTTTTCATCTTCCCTCAAAATACAAGCCCTGAACAAGGTTCTTGTAGGACACAAATGCTGAAGAAGTGAAAGACTCCAGCCATCTTGTTAAATGCGTGAACTTTAAATTCCTACAGAAGTCATTAGCGCTACATCTCACCCAGACAGTTATCTCTAGGTATATTTGTTGCCGTGAGCTTACTTTGGTTCACTGAAAGTTAGCATATGTGAAGACAAAGCCACAATTTGCAGGGAATCAAAGATGCCACCTCTAGTATCAATTTAAACAGTTACCAAGTGTGTATCTTCAGCGTATTATTCTCTCTTGTGGTCTCAAGACTGATAGGGTAGAAGACATACACTGATAGCAACCAATATACTGATATGTCTCCCAAACCAGAAAAAAATACGTCTAGTCTTAAGCTTAAGTTCAAGATAGCTCCTTCCTTTCTATGCTGATTTCAAGTTCAGGATAAAGCATGTAGCCAAAGTTCAGACAGATTCTAAAATAAACAGCTGACATAAAATATATGTGTACATGTATGTAATAAGATTGAAAAAACATTTAACTACATAAAACAGAAGGGATGTTATACATATTCTACCATAATGGAGGTATTTTAGTGAATTTAGTTCTCCTGATACAAAGGACGTTTCTTACTTGCAGCAGTTTTAATCTTACTCAAATTTTAAAAAGTGAATTTAAGAAATTCTTCTGCCTTTTTGTAAGGTAGTTTTTTGTACTCTGGTTGACCAGTTTTGATCTCATCTTAAAATGGGACTTTACACACAGGATTCTCATTTTTTCTAGCTGTTTAGGTGACTATAATCTACTAATCTAATTTGACTAAGTAGTTCTCATAAGTCACTCTTTCCCGCCCAGAGAGCACAGTATCCATGACAGACATATGTCATACCTAATTCAGTTATCAATTCTCACAAACTGAAAACAATACCCTAGTAAGATTTCTTCTAAAAAAACATATTGAGTAAGTAACATTAGTTTTTCAAGATTCTCCACTTTTTGGTCATTCAAACAGGCACTTAATATTAATATAGCAATAAAATAATATTGCTAGGTACCAAAAATTGCTTGGAGAAAGAGGAACCTCTTTTTATTGAAGAACAGGAATCCACCTCACTTCATTAACAGGATCACATCTGTAGGTCATGAATCAGGTTTACATATGTATAAATATATTTATACATGGGGAAAGAAATAGCAGAGGAGAGATCTGTAGTTTAAGATTACAAATGACATTTA
Organism: Harpia harpyja; assembly: GCF_026419915.1. Taxonomy (NCBI): domain Eukaryota; kingdom Metazoa; phylum Chordata; class Aves; order Accipitriformes; family Accipitridae; genus Harpia; species Harpia harpyja. The sequence goes on from NC_068947.1 coordinate 16,657,961, forward strand.
TTTTCCAGTACAAATGTTAACATATCTTCATGCAAGAATGACAGATATAAAAAAGTTTGTACAATTTATAGCACAGGAGGAATACAAGTTTGCACAACTTATAGCTCACACTTGCAGTAGTGGATTAAAACCTGACAGCTAAAATGATTACAGTCCCCATTCATTCAACCTACTCTAGAAGCTACCGTAACTTTTAAGGTGCTTTCACTCTTGAACCAGGATCAGGATTACTTTATTTCTCAATCTGGCTTGCTAAAAATAGGGGCAAGTTTACCTTGAAATTGAGTCTTATGACTCCAACAGAAGATAGCTTGAGGGCCATTTTCTGCAGCAGAGGCATCATCAGAAGAGGCTTGGGGACAGCTGTGAAGGAAGTTTGGAAGAGCAGAGTCTAGCATAATTGGCAGTACGTTCAGCAGTAATTTTTCAACTCACACTGGCTGGCTTCAGTACAGCACAGCATACTCTAAGAGTTGGCAACTGACAAGATTTTAAAAATAAACTTTGGATTCTAAAAATACATTTCTGATTATTTACCTTCTGAGTTAAGACCTGAAAATGAAAACTGGCATTATAATGAAGCATCCACTCCTTCACCAATCATTACAGCTAGTAAGTTACCTTCTAAAACGGGAAGCAAGATTTTCTTGTAGTCACCTGTCTGTAGGAGAAGTGTAGGCTTAAGATATTTTACCTTAAAAATTAAGTTGTCAATATTTCAGCTATTCAAAAACCCCATATACTGAAGCACTTAAAATCAAACCTTCATCAGACAAAAAAAGTCTTTCTCAAAAACTCAACAACCTAGTTTTCAACTCTCCTGGAAAATATACATGGCATTTACTGGAGCTTGAAACGAAGGGCAAAAGACAAAATGAACTTACTGGAAAGAAGAGTTAGCTACTTGCAGGGGAAAGAATCTGAACTTTTGCTTCAAAACTAACTTGTCCCCCTTTGGGAAAAGAAAAAGGCAGTAATAGTCAACCCCCATTTGACATCAGAACAATGAATATGTGTCTAATCAAGAACCAATGGAGGCACTAAATATGCCAAGTATGATATACAGCATTTTGTATTCGATATGTTCAGTTCCAGAGTTCTGAACAGTCGTAACAGGTCCTATGAAGCAGTGAATTGTAAGAAGTCTGGGACATGGCAAGAGTAAGATTGTTAAGCTAATTTCCTCTGAAAACCTAGCGACAATAACTAATTTTCCTAAAGCTACAGTACTATTTTCTATCACTTTTAAAGCTTCCAGAGCAGCACTAGCATAAATCTCATACATAAGTCAAATCAACTTTACTTTCTCACATAAATGAGCAATAAAGTACCCAGAGATAAAATTACATGAACATGCCTCAGTTCTCATCTGCTTAAATACTTCTGCTGACAGTTTCAGAACCCAAGTACTCAAAGTACTCCTTCAAATCCACAGCTGTTTTAGTGCAACTTTTTAGCAAGAAACCCCAGATTATGCAAGAAAAAATTCCAGTAAAAAAAAATGCCAGTTCATATGCTTAAAGGAGAAAAAAGCAGCAGCAAGTAATCCTCAATAAAGCCTGCCAGCAAGCATTGCCAAGAGATGCACTGACATTCTAGACCAAATAGGCCATTTACTCACATTTCTTTTCTTTTTGCCTTTTATTTTTAATTCTCCAACGAACAATGTCCATGACAACTGTTTCAAGCTACAGGAGTTCTACTATATGGCAACAGTTCATGTTCTTACTTTAAGACCTGCTGAAAAACTCACTATTTTGACTACCAGTTCTTAAATGCTAAATATATGACGACAATTGAGAGAATAACAGAAGTATCTGGGATATACATTTGTCTATAGATCATTTAATCACTGCTTGTACAGCTGAAGATTGGAATGCTTGAGGAGTAGGGAGAAAGAAAAAAAACCAGCACCTCCAGTTCCTTCGAGATACTCACAAAAGAGAAAGAATTTTTAATTAGGCCCAACAGAAAAATCAGCACCTTCCAACACTGCAATCATTACTTTAGCCTTCTGAAAAGTTCCTGTTGGTATAATAGCCCAAAAATGAAGCCTTAACATAGGCTTCGAGAAACCTGATTGCCAGCAGCCAGTACAGTGTCAAAGTATGCAGTGTTAAAATCCTCAAGAGAACTGAAGGTATCAAGTGGAAGAATCAAGCTGAAATAAAGGCAAAGAAACTGGGTAACAGTACAAACATTGAAGACTAACAAGAAAATGTAACACCTCAGGACAATGTGTACTACTAACTTGTCAGAAAATACTAGAAAGAAACCTACTGTCTAACAACAACAGAAGAGAGAGGCAAACTTTCTTGAAACACAGATCAGTATGTCAGAGCTAAAGCTAGAAATGACAGCTGGTGGCCAACATCAGGCTACACAAAGAGTAGTAAGTTTTCTGTTTTACTCACCTGTTCCCTTATATTAACTTACTTCAAAATTTGGGTAGTCTTCCATGGGTGTTTCTGGGAAATTAATTGCATTACTGACAATTAAGAAAGCTATCAGACTGCTTCTAAACTAAAACATTTAGGATATTAAAACAGAACTAAACATACCTGCCTGAACACACAAACAATATACAGGCATTAGAACGATACACATAGCTTATGCCAAACCCTTGAGAAAAGGCCATTCTTAAGAAATTATGAAGGGATACAATATGAAGTGCATGAACCATCCTGACCATAGCCTATGTTTCAGGCTAATTTATTTCTTTATAATAAAAAAGCTTTCATTACACAGACAAATCCTTAAGATTTGATCTTCTAGGGGACTGCATATGGCAATTCAGTTGAACCCTGGAAAAGGTTCTCACTGTGACAAAAGAATTGATCTGCTTTGGAAAACAGCAATTTCAGAGTATCAAGCCCCAGCAACATACCGAAGTCATTTGTGAATTAAGCACTATGAAGAAAAAAGAAAAATAAACAAACCCCCAAAAGCTTGGGGAGGATTATAGTTGTTCCAAGTTATATCTAACAGTTGCATGAAAGATCTAATTTGTCATTGGTTTTAGTGCAAAGTGTTGCAGACCTATAACAGAAACTGTTAAACCTCATTTGTTAAATCTTATCTCTAGATTGGCAAGCCAACTGAACTGATACACAAAGATGCAAGAAAAAAAATGAGCCATAGCATTAAAATGCTACAGCCTGGCCAAAAATATGAGTAACCAGATACACAGTGCCAGAGGTTACAGCATCCACCAACAGCACTGCTCATGCAAGCTATTGAAAAACAGTAATAAAGTCCTACAAAGAGGCACTAAGCCAGCATCATCCCAAGAGAGAAAGAACTTAACACATTTTTTCACTTACCTTGCCAATAACCTCCCCACTGTATCCAACCCACTAAACATTAAAATCTGGAAGAGATATAATGATTCTATAGCAACCAGCTGCTGAGATATTTTTCAAACAGAATGAACTGAATACAACTGCCAAATAGTTTCCCAACAAATTTAGCCTGTTCCTAGTCGGAGGAGAAAATTATGTTCACTGCCATGATTCAAGATACAGTGCAAATCTGAGGTCATTACAAAACTAGGGCAGTTTAAAACAAATCAGATAACCACAAATAGGTAAATAGACACACAAATTGTACGTATGCAAGTTGCTATTACTCTGCAAGGACAGACACATCACTCAAGAAGCCTATCCTCTGGAGTAGCACTTCCGCGAGACTTTTTTCCACACTGGTTACTCCCATCACCACATCACCACCAGGCCAACTTTACTAATACTTCCATGTCTCCTGTAAGAGTCTATTAGGGAATCTTCTGGAGATTTAACACAGTCACATGAGCATGTCAGCTCCACAGTGGTAGCTGCACACATACATAATTTGGGTTCTGTAAACTCTCAAAAGAAAGCAGTAATTTAGTTGTCTCTGTGTTTAGATGCAACCACTCCTGCTATGTCTCCTGCTGTGCATATCTGTAAAAAGGTTCAACCTCCCTGTTGTATGCCTACAAGCACATCAGCTAAAGCATTTTTCTCAGCAAAACAAGAATGAGAGACCATGAGAATTCAAGAGCATGGTTTCCCTTAGCTCATATTCAACACAAAGGAAACCTCTAGGTAACTTGCAAAAATAACTAAAAAAAAAAATCAAGCCTAATACTAGGTTTATATACATTGTCCCAAGTGCATTTCCTCAGAAGACATATTTTGGAAGTCTACAAATCAAAAGAATGGTGGAAGCCACTTAACTAAGTAACCTCTGTTTCCTTTTATTGCAGTAACGCTTTGTTTCTATTTAAATCTTCACAGAATAAAGTCTTTAATCTTTAATGAGAGACAAAGCCAAGCTAATAGAAGATGGAATTATTGGTAGACTATATTCATCTGGTTTCATAATATAGTACAGGGAAAACAACTGAAGTCATCAGGTGGATGTTTAAAATACCTTGAGACAGGCTCCCATTTTTCCTCTTTGGCTAATTTTGTTACCCTGGTGTTTTTCCATCTCTCTTCCCCAGCTGTAAAGCATGGCTCATCGTGTCTAAGCTACTTCAGAAAAGTACCTGAGGACTGCCAAAAAAGCCAAGGGCTTCCTCTTGTACATGGCCTGGTACAGGACTAGAAACTGCTGCTGCCATCTTAAAAATGATAATCAGAGCAAACTAAGTTTGGAAATCTGCATACTGGTGTATCTGCACTATTTGTAGCCTTCTGCCCTTTTCTTGCCCTTTATATTTACTGTCTTTTTAAACCTCTCTAGCTAGAAAGTATCTCAGGTGGAGAATAATTGCATGCATTGTTCTCTCTGGACAATTCAATTAACTTTTTTTTGAATTTAATTTATTTATTTCTCCCCTCCCCCCTTTTTTCCTTTTTGAAGCTGGGAAAGAACAGTAAGCCTCCACACAAAGAGAAATAAAATTTCACAAGAATTTCAATATGCAGGCTTCCTAGGTTTCATTGTAGTACACTAAGTTTAGCTGAGTCAGTATTCTTGATCATAATGCTTGCCAGTTTTTGAGGGTTTGTGTTGTTTTAAATAAGAGGACTAAATTTCTGTCACTGTTTCGAACTTCCCAAGCAGAATGTCTAATTTTGAAGATAACCATTTAAGAGATTCAGCATGATTATATTCCCTACCTACACTCCAGAAAGCTATTTCAATGCACTTGTTGCCCTGCCCCAACTAGTCTGTACTTTGCTTTTCCTAACAAACCCCAGGAGGTTTAATTTAGGATTGCATCAAGGTTATCCAGGAAAAGCAGGAACTTGGCATTGCCATAACAAATTCCAGAAACTCTAGGAATTAAGCAACTCCAGCAGGGAATGTTGTTTTCCTTGGAGCTACAGTGTAACATTTTCCTGCTTGAAGCACTTAGAGCAGGAAAAAAAAAATGCAAAATTACTTCTGAAGCTTCATGCAATTTCTGATTACAGAAACTTTATCATCTATCAAAACCACCAAAGGAAAAATCCTCCCTCTTGCTTATACAAAAGTCCTTGAAAGTCCACAAAAAAAACCCACAACACACAATAGGCAGAAGGTTTATTATTCAGCTATCAATGGAGCCTACCAAGTATCCAGAAACAACTATCAGCTGAAAAGACTACAGTCTTTCAGTCTGCTGAAATTTCAGCTAACATGTCATCCCTGGAATAGGTTCAATTCCTCAAGCCAACAACTAATAAGAGCCAAGACACCGAAAGGTCAAAGCTCCATTTCTCTTATCCCTGCCTCTGAGCAAGTGGTGAGACCAGGAAGAAAAAAAGAAAAACAATTCTACATATTCCTACCCTTTTTATTCCTACAGTTCTCTACCTTTCTAGGTAAGGACTCTGAAGTCTGTATCAAGACACAGGAAGGAGCAGAGTGAAACTAGCTCAGATCCTACCAGTTTGTCACCTGCCCATGAAATTCTGAACTCTAATATTGAAACCTTGTTTTCTGCTGTAGTCTGGCAAAGCAGCAAGCAACAGCATAAACAAATGATGGTGCCTAAATACTCAAGAGATACCATATCACATGAAATTTAGTCTTTGCTGTATTCAAATTAAGAGTTAGACTCCATAGGATCAGATGACATTCACATCAAAAAGGCTTGCATTCAGCTTTTTTGTTTGTTTTGCTCGTTTGTTTTAAAGAAAGGCTTTATCAAATATTTTCAAACTTCTCTATTTTTCTCCCACAACACCAGTAGCTCTAACCTGGGGGCATTAAAATGATCTGATGCTAAAATGGCTAGTCTCAGACACACACACAAAAAAAATACTATGCTGCTTTTGTTAATCCAATATTCCTTTATTTCTTTCTTATTCACACAGCATGTCAAACACTACCATTTGGTTCTGGACAACAGGCTTCCAATGCAAATTCAGCTTTTAAATTCCATTTAACCACCCATACAAATGCTATCACTAACTAGCCCACACCTAGTCTTCACCAGGATCTTCCCCATCACATCACCTGAAAGTAACACAAAGAGATTAAAGTAAAACTTTGCCAGATTTCCTAAGATAGAGGAAGAATAGGAACAGGCACCAAAATATCCAGGTCTTACATAAGTCTTACATAGAACACATCAGGTAAATTCATGCAGGGTTTGGTTGTTTGGTTTTGGGGTTGGTTTTTTTTTTTTTATTTAGAAGACAGCTTTACTTAGGGACGCTTCTGGGTTATTACATAAGTACTCATGGGTTTGTTTGTAAGTTCTAAAATAATAGCAGATTAAGCTCTTTGGGTTAAATTCACCCCACTAGTTAATACAATTTTTAAAAGTCATACAACAGCATTTGTCAGCAGTTCAGAATAACGTTAAGAGTACTTCACTCAAAAGGATGCATCTTTTTCCCTCTTCCCAAAAACAAACACAAAGCAAAATTGCTTTGCATACATCGCCTACAGACAGCACAAGTTTTAAACAATCCTCTCAGATTAAGATGTTGAGTTTAAATAGTAGCACCAAATGTACATTTGTGACACATTTGAGGAATCAATCCATTGCTGCATTAGACATGTTAAAGTCAGCACTGCATCTGGAGTATTTCATACTTCTGTTTCACAAGACTGGATTCCAGTTATTGTGTACAGCTATGTGACTTATGGTTCATCCATAACTTCTGATTGTGCAAAGAGAATGACTAATTAATCAAAAAAGCATGAAACTGTTAAAGTGAAAATGCTGCACAAACCTCAACTCCATTCAGATTATTCTGATAAGAACTGTGGTAATGAAGCATGTTCTGAGCACGGGTAACACCCTTAGCAGCTTCCTATCAGCAAGCCTAGCTTAGAGACCATAAAAGCATAATAGTGGGAGGAACCCACTATTAGAGTGGGAAGATCCAACAATTTTAGTTCCATGTGGACTAAAGATCTCTTCTTCAGAAGCCCAATATCACCCTCTTTGTACCACTAATGCCATCTGAAGGGCTCTTGGCAAACAGGAATTTTCAACACTAAGACAGACTTACTGATACCAACTAAGCCACTGACTCCTGACCACAGCCAGTTAGAGCTTATCAGTAATGCCAACATTACATCCAGTCAAGTGCTACACTACACAAAAAGTGAAATGCATTTGCCTCCTTCTGTCATGTCATCACTGCCCATGTCATCATAGAGTTTGGCAACATTTCCTTGAAGCAATGCCATTTTTCAGCAAAGACTATCTACAAGACAAACAATTTCTATCATATTTCTTAAAATTAGCATATTACATTCAACAGTAGGTTGCTAATTGTTCTTTTATAAGCATATTATATTGCTTACTATGATTTTAAGTAAGGTAAGTACAGAATAACAGAACATGCAGAATCTTCTTCTAAGCTGGATAATGGATGTTTTCAAACTTTGTCATTAAACACCTCCAAAATCCATGTGTCCTGCCATGAATTTAGTATAGATGACCTTATCATGTGAAAACATATTTTAACACTTTTATGTTTTGAACTTTACCTCTGGATTTAAGTTTTACAAACCACAATTAAAAAAAAAAAAAAAGAGAGACAACTATAAGGAATAGTTGGAAAAGGATGGGGAAAAACCTTGTTAGATGTCTGGTTTTTAAATTTAGTACTTGCCCAAATACCTACAGCAACTTAATTCCACACTACTTTATTCTAACAAAAAATTCTTCCTTCTTCTCTTTGTTGTTTATTATGCTCTTTTGCAATTTGAGCACACACTGAAGAACAGAGGTATTAAAATGGAATGCTTCTTTGTGAGAAAATTTTAGAAGTATTTCAGGTAGCTCTGCAAACTATTTCCAGTAGTTTAGTTTACACAGTCTTTCCTTGTTGAGATTGGCTCTTACAAACATCAACAGAACAAAATCAACGAACATCAAAATACAAAGCTTAACTGGGAAAGAATATCTGCCAGTGTTCAGATAATACTGAAATATATAGGACCATTAAAGAGAAGAAATACAGATACAAGAGAAAAAAAGAACAGCTAAGAAGAATGTGGATTGGTGAAGGCAAGGAGTTAGGAAAACAAACATCGCAGTAGCACAGGCAGCAGATGCACTGAAGAACCAGGTCAGAGAATTGCTATCTAAAAAAAGCCAATTACACTGGATGCCCATGCAAAAACAAACAAACAAAAAACCCAGACCTGAATATCACAGGAGTCTATCTGTCTGCCTGAGAAAAACAGAACCAAGTTTATCCAACTGGGACTCACACGTGATTCAAAGAAAAAATGTCAGTATTTTTATTTAAGAATTTAAACTATTACACCATCCCCTTTGGTACATGATCAGATTACTGGCATTTTATTACAAAACAGAACTCTGAAGTTGTCAGCTCTTGTCTGTGATTCTCTGTAAGAAAGAAAGAATCTTACTTCCCCAAAATACCCTGAAGATTTATGGAAGGTATTAGAACCTTACACTGCGTAATTGAGCTTCTGTCTAAACCTCCTCACCACAAACACAGGAATCCATACAGAATCTGTACACAGCTGAAGGCCACGTACCAGCAGAGAACTCTTCACAGGTGCATCTATATATTCCAACAGATCCTATTCAACTGCCAGCTTTGTATGGGTACAAGCACATGTTCATACAGAATAGCTTGCAGGATGAGGGCTTAACAATGCAAAGCTAGTGTCTAAACATAGTGTAAGATAACTGCAACTAGGATCTGTTCAGCCTTTATCTTCTTTGGTTGCAAGACGGGAAGAAAAGACAACACTGAAGTTTTGACTAATCCTGACATGACCTATTAAAAAACTTACTTTAAAAAACATTAAATATTGCACCTCACAGTTTATAGGGCCATCCATATTCTTGTGCTTGTGAATTTGAAATTATAATATAAAGCTAGAGTACACAAAAAATGTATTTTTACAGTCACTAATAAGAGGCTTTTTTTTAATAAAGAGGTGGTGACCTCAAAACACAAAATTAGCCTGATCTTACCTTCAGTTTTCAGATCAGTCATATGAACACTTAATATACAAGCACTAGGTTTCCAAAACACAACTATAGGTGCTAAATTGTAACATAATATGAGGATGGGATCATTGATAAGCATCCAAGTGTCCTTGCATAAACTCACCTTGACCTTTGAAAGTTAGATATGCAGCTGACTTTACACAGCTTCTTCAGCTAAATGGGCACCAAAGACTGTTCTATTCTGTACAGACACACAGTTGAATTACCTTCCTAGTAGTCAATATTGGATTTCTCCTTTACAGTTCAACTGGTAGGGCAACTAACAAAAAGTTAACATATACTTCACAGGATAAGCATTATTTAGAAAACAATAGATACCTTTTTTATTTTTCCTCCAAGATGGGTGGTTGCTCTTTCTTAAACATACAACTAGACATAATTTTAATATCTTTCTCATATACTGTTTGTAGGTACTCACACTGAGAAACTTGAAAGTACTATCAGAAATCAATAAAAGTTCTTGTTTCTCCAATGTGATTCTGACATGGGTACCTTTGGATCTTAGCAGGCCTGCAGAATCACAGAAGGAATGCAACAATTTGATTTGCGTATCTGTTACATTTATTGACAAACCAATTACTTTGTAACATGTTGCAAAACTGTAATTGATTGCTTAAAACAATTACTGTCTCATTTAAGAGTTAGCATACAGTCTTTACCTCAAAATCTTAATAAGGTTCTACTGACGTCTCTGATCATGAAGCAAGGAAAAGCCAAGAAAGGCTGCCTGCTAGTAAGCTATTATAGTGGTGGTCTTCAAACCCTAATAAAGTTATCAGTATAGAAACTCTGGCCGTCAGATTTGAGAAACTAGGAATCTGTGTTTTGTGTTACTTGCCACCCAGTATCTTCAGTAAGTGCTCAAACATACAACTTTAATTCTAATGCAGAATTGTTTATTTTAGTCCTTTAAGTCTTAAAAATTCTGTTGAAGATCTCTGTGGGCAGTTAATACAATGAACATGATTTAGTTATGCATAACACACTGTTCAGTAAAAACACATACAAATCATAACACCAAACAGTCACAGAAATTGACTACTTCTTTCTTTAAAAAGTAGGGGACCAGAACAAGACAAACACTGCAGTTAATGTCAAAGATGTTGGGAAACGCAGACTACCTGCTCACAGCATGTGAGATTCTAGCTGAAAGTTTCTACTATGAAGTATATATTCCATTAAAAACTTCACTTTCCATTGTTTTATTCTCAGTTGTAAAGTCTGGGAATTACTTTTGGAAAACATCTTTAGAAAGTGTGGCTAAAAGATAAGTAGAGCAGCTAACTAGTAAACTGGTCCAAAGATACTACTTTAGATTTATTATGTGTGGTTTGAGTTAGAAATTTTCTAAATGCTGTAAATAAGTCCTCATATATAGCTCATGAATTATTTCATAGGTATATTTAATTGTTGTAAATATTACTTACAATTATGTATGAAAGTAGAGAAAGCAATGTGCTACAAAGGAGTTTCATTATGAGTCCTCCAGAGAAGACCCAACCCTCCATGAACCCTCTTTCAGAAACCATAGATTTAAACCCAGGTGTCCTGTGTATTTTGGAAGTTTATTAATAACTATTATCTACAAATTGTGCATTTATATGGAACAAGTAAAACTGTATCTTGAAATGATGCAAAGATAAACCACTGTCCAGTCATTTACAGCAGATTAGTCATTCTCAGGTCTAGATCTCCAGTTAGAAGATATTTAGGTAGAGAATCTTCATGGAAATTAGCATGAGCTATCCATCAAAATACAAAGGAAACCTGAACTCTTGAGACAACAGGTCTTCAGTGAAATTATTTTAATAGTATTACTCGGGCTTGCTAATCTATCATATTAGTATTAGTATATTTATCTATAATACTAGAACATACCATCAAGCCCATGATTTTCAAGGATCGCCATCACACAAAAACTTACTCTCATAAATCCATGTGTATTTAGACTTCAACTGTCAAAACTGTGGTCACCACAAATATCCTGTGGGCACACACAACCACAAGAGACAGAGCAGGGGAAGGGAGATTGAGAACTACTGTGAAAGAGAAATATACAGCAGAGATTTAGGTTTCAGGCAATTAATAATATGATTATTTCAAACCTCCAGACACATTTTACACACACAACACTTGTGAAAAGTTAACTTTACAGAGAAAAGGGAAGACGACCACTGAAATGACACTAGCATGAATTAATTCAATTACCTTAGAAACAACACATGTAAAAAGGAAAATATAGTATCCAACATATGTAAGTTTAATACATTTAATAAGAGAAAACCAAACCAAGTATGTACTACATCATTTAATTTTCTGCATTTTGACTGACTGCAATGAAGGGAATGTTGTAAAAAATGCACCTTTTGCATCAGAAATAAAAGAAAAAAAAACACTTTTCTTCCTGGGTAAGACAGTGGATAGCCCTCTTCACTCCTCCCCATATAAAAATATTTAATGTCCTTTTTCTATTCCAGTCCAGAAGTTAATCCTCTGACACTCTGAAGCAGATAAACAAATTCCAGTTTCAGTTATAGAAAAGCATTTAAGATCAGTAACTAGAAACCAATCTCTCCTATACAAATGGTGCATGGTCTACCAAGAACTTGATCACCTATACCCCTTAGACACACACACAGAGCTATCTAGAGAGATTCATTCCAGGTAGGTGGATTAACTTGACATCTACATGCATGCTCCAAAAATATACAATTTTTATTTTCTTATGTGAAAGATTGGCAAATACAGTCATGACTGCAATCTGCAATTAAAATATCAAGACATACCGACAATAACAACACCACCCAAAAATAATCAGTGGAATCCATTATATTCTTTTTTTAATTTTAGAAAGTGTAGTCTTAAAAGAGGGTAACTACTTTTGCCACAGATCATACAGACATTTTAGCACCTCACAGTAAGGTTTTATGCACACAAGTAATTTACCATTAAATCTCAGACTGGACCAAATTTCTAATTGTCTACCACACCACCCAATTTCATGCTATACAAGTAAAAACAAAACCAACTTACTGTGTAGGGGGCATTTCAAGTTCAGCAGCTATATTAAATACAACAGCAATGAGCATTCAAAGTTTCTAGCAGACAACAGAAGCAGAAGCAATCTTTGGTTTATTTTTATAGTTTAAAAAAAAAAAAAGATAAAATCTGATCCCTTTGATTCCATACAGGTTAACTACTGAGCCACCCCCACCTGAAATGTGTATTACAAACAAATCTGTCTGCTTATGATTTATTCTACTCTTATTACTAAAGACAGCATAGTTGATAACTATCCATGATGATCTTCTCCCCATTCCTCAATTACATTTTCCTTAACTTTTTTATTTTTCTTTTTATTCTACAAACAGAAGTCTTATATTCCTATTTTCCCTGGTGTTATCCTACTAAAAACTAAAATTACAATCCATGATTACAGTACAAAGATAGACCAGAAAAGGCTACTCGACATCATCATTTAGAATTATTTAATTCCTAGATTCACATTCTTTCCTGAATCCAAATCTATCCTAATTGCATGATTAGAGGTATTAAGAAAAGGGCATGCAGACTTTCCACCAAACAGCTAACAGCAGCAAAAGACAGAACAGGCGCTGCAGGTCATTGGTTTATTTTGAGATACCAATTCTTATGTTACTGTACCTAAGTAGTTATTCCACTGAACCAGGATATAAAGGAAAATTATCAAGAAAACACAGCTACTCTGAAAAGGATCTTATCTGGAATGAAAGACAGTGGGATATTATAGAGGCAACACTAGAACTGAAAGAATTAAGTGTGGTTTGTGAAGCAGCAAGTGCAAAGAGCAGCCTGCTCAGCTCAAATGAAGTTTGAGTCTAATACACTGGAGAAACTGTTCAGAAACAGTTCATCTGTACGAAATATGACCCCTGTAAAGCTGCCAAAAATCAGTGAGAGCATACAAGTGCTAATCACGCAAGCTAAAATGGCTCAAGCTGCTTTGACTTACATGCATGCCTAAACATAGATGACATATTTTAAATTATAAGTTAACAAAAAGAATGCAACTGTTTTCTTTACCTGTACTTCTATATGCAATCAGTACACCTCCTCCTCATGCACAAGCAAGTGCACCCCCCACTCCTGTACTTGGAAATCTGAATACAGCTGACATGCAAGACTCCTCCTTCCATACCTCACCCCCTCAAGCAGGTCTTTGGAGATGTACTGCAAGCAAAGAATCCAGTAATCGATTCGCTGGTAGGTTAAAAAGTGTACTGTATAAAAACATCACCAGGTCATATTCATTGAGGGAAGTTACTGGTAACTAGAAAAAAAGGCAAAAGAAAGAAAGGTTTCTTTCTTTTACTGGTGACACTCTCCAGAGTCATCAGTACTTAAAATACACAGTTTGGCTTTTTGATTTAGGATAAAATGCATGCATTTAGAGGTTGACTTCAAATATTTTGTTAAAATACATAGCTATTACCTTAAATATATTTTGCCATACAAGCTCTAAACAAAACACATACTTTAGAACTGGGGGGTAGGAAGAGGTAGAGGAAAACAGAGTGTTTCTGGCTTTAATGAATACCACACTACCACATCTGGAATACTAGTTATTTTACTAACAAGAATTATTTACTAAACAATATTCTGTAATGATCTATGGAAGTGTTTTCCCTATCACGACATTCATGCCCCACAGAAAGGTAGAGTTCCCAGAAAATACTGTTTTCTAAAAGCAAAAACCACATTTCTTTCAAAATAAAGCAGCAGCTGAATCAGAACAAAAGATGCCCACAGGAAATATTATCCACAAAGTTGTCTGCTAATCCGAGGCAAACAGAAATGAAGGGACAAAAAAACCGACCATGTACCGGTTTCCTTTTCCTGACGCCCTGACAACATTCCCTCGTTCAATTGGTCGTGTGCCCTTTCAAGCCGTAAGGGATGGCATTCCTCCTTCCCTTCGCACCAGGGCGGACCGTATGCGTCGAAGGGGCAGGGAGCAAAGAGGACGGAGGCGGCAGGAATAATTATTTAACTCGGTAAAGGGAAACCCGCTACCCGCAGCCGCACGACCCACCCCCTGCGTTCCACGTCCGAGATTCCCCCGGAGGACACGCGTGGCCGGGACACGGCTCCCTCCGGGAGCGATGGCTGTCTTGTGACGGTGAGGGCTGTGCTATCGCCGAGCCAGCGCGCACCAACCGCGGCGCTCCCCCCGCCGCATTGCCCCGCTTTCCCCTACCCACAAAACCGAACCTGAGAAAACGGCGCCCGCGAAACCCACCCCGGTGAGGTACCAATAAAAATGAAAAGAATAATAGTAAAAAAAAAAAAAAAACAAAAAAAAAAAAAACCAGCCCGAGGAAGGCAAGAAGCAGCGGCGCTCGCCCCAGCGCGCAGCAGCCGGCGCGCACACAGCCCGCCGGGGCCGGACCCGCACGGGGGGCGCATCCCACGGGCGCCCGCCTCACGGCTCCCCGCCCACCCCCGGGCCGCCCACGGCTGCCGAGGGAGATGAGGAGGAGCAGGGCGCCTCGCTCCGTGCCGGGCACCCACCCGGCGCCTGTCAGAGGGCCCAGGCACGGGGACACGCCCGGCCGCCGGTACCGTGCGGAGGCGAGGGGCGGCAGAGGCAGCGCAAGGCAGAGGCGCCACTGCCCCCACCACCACCACCCCCCCCGCCGCGAGTGCCCGCCGGGCGCCGTTGGCCTGGGGTGAACCGTCGCCCCTCCCAGTGAGGGTCCGTCGTCCGTCCCCCCCCCCCCCCCCCGCCCTTCCCATCCCCTCCCGCCGCCACCGGGCAGTACCTCATATCTGCGCGGGCCGGGGGGCCCTACTCACACCCATGGCGACGGCGGGGGGGATGGAGGAGCCGGAGCGGCGTCCGCCACCGCCTCCGCCAGACGCACCATCCCCTCCCGCTGCCTCCTCAGCCACCGTCTGGCGGGAGGCGGGGGGAGGAGCCCTGGCTCGCACTCGCCTTCACAGCCGCCGTACTGACGCGCGGCCGCGGCCTGCCTCACTCCCGCCCACCCCCCCCACGCGCGCGACGGCCAGGCGCGTGCCGCCAATCAGAGGCCGGGAGCGCCGCGGGGACCCGGCCTCCTCCGGCCAATCCGAGCTCTGCCAGGCCCGCTCTCTCTGGGAGGGGAGGGAGCGGAGCGGGGGGGAGGGGGCGGCCGGGTTCTCTCCTCACCTCCAGCGGGACGCGCCTGCGGGGCGGGCGGCCCCTTTATTTTGCATAAGGGTAATTCAAGGCAGCGTCTCTTCCTTCCCTCACCGCCCCCCCCCCCCCCGCCACCGGCGGTGTCCCAGCCGCCAGCCCCGCTCTCGGGAGGTCACGCAGGGCAGCCGCCGGGCGCTGCGCCGCGCAGGCTGCTGGGCCGCGTAGTCCCCTGCGCCGCCCGGGGGCGAGGTGGAAGGGGGCGCCTACTCCCGCCTGCTTCTTTTGTAGCGAGCGACAGCCGCCGTAGCCAATCCTGCCCCTCTTTTATGCCGAGTGGCGGCCGCCGTGGCCAATCGCGAGCTCCCATGGGGCCTCTCTGGACGCTGGGCCTGGGAGCGGGGCGTGGGGGCGGTGCCCGCGCTCGCCGGAGGGCGCCGAGGTGGGAGCGCCGGCGGAAGTAACGGTTTGTCATGGCAACCGCCGGTCTCGGGGTGGCGGCGCTTCCCAGGGGCTGCCGGTGCATCGTCTCGGCTCCCGGGGAACTCTTCCCGCTGGGGAGTGCCTCGGGTGGGGTTGGGGCCCCTCAGTTTGGCCTCGTCTCTGCGCGGGTTTCCTCGGCGGGCGCTGAGGAGCGGCTGGGGCGCCGCGGGTGTCGCGGTGCGGAGGCAGATGTAGGCGCTGGTGAGGCACTGGTCTCTCCCGCCGAGCCGCTCTCCGGTGTGGTAAAGCACCGGAATAATAGCGGCGGCGCGGCCGGTGGCACTAACGGAAGCGGGCGCAGCTTGACAGCTGTCCTCGGGCAGGGTGTGGGCGCTGGGGCCGCAGCGCGCCGAGAGCCAGGCGAAGCGGGCCGGCACCGCCGAGCTCGCGGCTCCCTGCGGGGCCGGTCGGGGTTGCGCCGGACCCCGGCTGCGGCGCTGCTCCTCCTTTCTGAAAGGCGAGGTGCCTCGGGGCGGTCCCTTCAACCTCGGGCGTCCCTGAGGGGTTAGTGCTGGCCCCCAGAAGCAATATAATGGCCGTATGGTTTTCTGCCTGTCTCCTCTGTGCTTTTCTTTTTCCTGTAACTTGAAGAGACTACTTTTGAATTTTTTTTTTTCTCTCCAAAAGGCTCTGGTTTGTTGAGGACCACATATGCCAAGTTGGGAGAGGAGACCGACAACCTGAGCTGTGATTTTTAATTAAGTCATATGTAAGGTTCCTTGTGTTCCTGTACTGGTTTTATTGCCCCATGCACTGCATTTGTCTCAACTAGTCAAAGTGTGTGCCTTCCAGCCTGGGTGGCAAACAACCCATCTACAGCATTGGACCACCAATCGGTAAATCCTGTGTATCATTCCTTGCCTTTTGCTGTACGGACTTGGTCCCTAGGATTTGCTATATTATGGTCAACCATACTGATGTAACCAGTTGCAGGTAACACCATATCTTGCCTTATCTGTTGATCTGTTTTAGAACTTGTGTATTGGAAGGACTCATAGGCCCCATGTTGCTTGCAAGCAATCACTGTTCTGCTTATAAAGTAATGTAAAGCTTTAGTTACTTGTTTGTGCTATAGATATTGCATGTATTACAGCTTGGTTGCTGTGTCTTTTTTCAGATCACTATGAAGGCCTTGTATTGTCAGCAGAATTCACCTGGAGAGGAAATGACATTTGTCTTTCAGGAAAGAGTGAGTTCCGATCATAATAGCACTATTAATCATTCAGTGAAAGAAGAGAGTGTGGCTGAATGCCACAAGGGAATTGAAATACCTAACTCTTCTGTAGGCTTAAAAAAGAACTGGTGTAATCCTTGCACATACAGGCAGGTAAATGAAAGTAGGGGAGGTGTATTTTACCATCATCATGCAGCACTTGGCAAGTCCAGTGCTAGATTTCTCTGTGCGGTTTTGGTGTCCATATTTTAAAAATAAGTTTTGTAGGTGTACCAAATGAACCCTGGCTTCATCTGGATTCACATCTCCTGGTTGGATTTTCTGGTCACTGAAAAAGTAGAACTATAACTTGAGAAATTTATCGTGTTTGGAGTGTTCCTACTCTTATGGTTTTTTTCCTTCTGCGAGTTCTTTGCTCTTAGTGAGGATTGAGATCACAGTGCAGCCTTTGATAAGTCTCCTTTGTCTAGCTACCTGTTTTCTTACAACTTAAAGGAACAACAAGACAGTTGATGCAGTATGGGTGTCTGAACAGTAGAAAAATGCTTACATGGTTTTGAGGATGTGAATCTGTGTTTTTAAATCTCCTATAGGTACAAAATAAATTATTATAGGTACCTGTGTACACCTGTGTAACATAGGTACCTAAGTATACCTATGAGCCATATGTCAAAACAAAACAATGTAGTACTGGCGAGAATCTTGCTTGGGCAGCATTAAGTCCCAGTAGTTAAGCACATCTAATGAACTGCTTGAAGAGAAGGATGCAATGAGATGGGTGATTTTGATACAACCAAGGTGCATATTCATGGGGCAGTCTTAGATCTACTTAAACTGATAGTGAAATTGTGCTTTTGCTGAAAAGGTTTGTTCACCTTTCAGCAGCACATTTTTGTTCTCTTCCTTGTAATGGTTTTAGGAGTCATGCAGCTGTAAGGTGAGATGGATCAGCTTACTTATCCAGGTAAATACTAGTAATTTGTTACAAGTTAGTTCACATCATTGTGATGGCTCCATGATTGCTAGCTCCAACACAAAGGAAGGGATGGGAATATGTAGATGCTGGCAACAGCTGAGCCAGACAGCTCTGGTACAGTCTTAGGTAAGCTAAAGTAGATCTTGAAACCGCACTCCTGTGCATAGGATTTGTCTGCTTATTTGCCTATTTAAATCACTTCAGACAGGAACTGATTCTGCAGGTGTCTGTGTAATGACCAGCACTATGGAATCCTCATCTTAGAAATAAATATTGAAAAAAGTGAGGAAAAGGAAAGCTAGGTGGCTGAGGAGACCTTAATATAACAGAAGGTAGATAACGAAAAGCCAGTAGCTTGAATGAAGAATTTGCATAGCAAACCTTCCTTAGGTTTAGCTTGGTCAAGTCATAATAATGACATATTTAAATTATGAAGGCAGGAACCAGTTAACAGCAAAAACACTTCATCATCTCTTTTTGTTCTTAAGACTTGTATTCTTTTATAAAGAAAAGCAAATTTATTACGTGCATAGTAGCAGTACTTAGGTTCACTGAGCTATGCATACCAAAAGGATAGTTCCAAAAGACAATATAATCTTAAATTTACATAAATTACATAAGACCCTTAGAATCTAACTACTTTTTTTTTTTTTTTTTTTTAAAACCAGAGGTGTGGTATTTGTATGTGTTATGGTGGTATATGTATGTGGTACGTGTTCAACTGTTTTGTGGAACAAACAGTGAGAACCCACTTCTGTTTGTTTGAGGAGCAGGACGTCAGTCTGACTGGCATAATGCCTTGCAATTTTAAAGTAACAGCATGTGTTTAACTCAGCTGGGGTGAGAAAAAGTTCAGCTCAGTATTCCTTGGACAGAGGTTACTGTTCATGTTGCTAAGCCTAGGAGAAAAGCAACAGCTGTTTCTTGGGAGGAGTTTAAAAAAAAAAATCAAAGAAAGCTTAAACATTTAAGAATATATCTTAACTTCAGAAGTAGAAACAAAGCGCTCTCGTGACTTTCTGGTTAGTGTTTCACTTTCAATTGCAACAGACATCTACACTGCAGACTACAGTACAACATGGAAATACATGATTTTGCCTCCAGTACCTGAGGTAGCTATTCAACAGCTGTGTGGAGTCAGCAGTCCAGAACTCGACTTGGCTGATTAAATACTTTAAAGTAGCAGTACTCAACTACTTAAAATCATTTCAGATATCAATCCCAAAACCGAAAGCTGAAATAGTAAGGGCAGGCTTCATAAGTACAACGCTTTTGTATGTGAGGTAGCCATCATTTGTCAGACTTAATACCAATTCTTAACACTGCTTTTCTTTGACATCGTCTGGACTACTTGGACATTTACCTCAGTAAGTTTGTCAGTACAGTATGTCAGACGTTCATGTCAAAATTCTCTTAAAATTCTCTATCACTCTTGCAATATAGTTTTAATATTAAAGATCTGCTTCCTTCTATTTGTTAGACAGACAGTAGGGGGGTAATTACATACTAAAATTGTTTCAGGTAAGTGTGTGATATTTAACTTGCAGAAAAAAACCAAGAGAAAAATGTTAGTGTCTGTTGAAGTTTAGTAAGGTCTAGTGGTCAGTTTGTAATAGTAATACACACGTACTCAAAATGGTGTTGTAAATTCATTGTGCTATCAGTTCCCTTTTCAGTGAAAAAAATTTTCTTGTTGTGACTACAAAACAATCTAAAACAAAGACTGTGGAAAAGTCCTTTCAAGAGCTTGAAAGGATCCTACTAGCACATTCATGTTGTATTGTATAATGTAACATCTGTAAATCTGTCCTAGGAAAACCTTCCTCCTACAAGAGACAACGATGTGAAAGTACAAGTTAGAGCCTGTGCACTGAGCTGGATAGATACAAAGGTATTTGCTTATTTTTTTTATAAAAGCTAGAGGTGTTTACAGTTTCCATTGAAGATCTAAGCCAGGGCCTTAGCCAGTAATTGGCACAATTCCATTTATGCCATCTGAGGATATGGCTTTACTGCTGAGAAAGAGGGCACAGGATTGATGTGGTATTCTTACATATCTCTTGAAATAAAAAGCACCTGTAATTTGGTTCCTAACTTATGGAGAAAGATCAGTTGTCATTTGTGAGTTCTCTTACAGTAAATCCCTTTTATCATCCTCTGCATACTGACTTTAAGTCACAGTTTGGCTTGCCTGTTAATAACTTTTTTTTTTTTATATGCTTCTAAATTTACATACAGAAAATCAGTGCAAAGTTTTAATATTAAATGAGGAATGTGTGTAGTTTTTTCCCCCAAATAACATTTTGGCAATGGCCCAACTTTCTTACTGTGAATATCAAACATTCTAAGATGATAATAAATATGCAAATTTTGAGCCTTAGTAAGAATGTTGTAACCTTTATTTTCATTTAGCTTCTGTCAGAAATTAAACTGGAGAAGGAGCTTCTACCTGTTGGTCGAGAAATTTCTGGAGTTGTATTGGAAGGTAAGTTAGTATAATTGTCCTGTGAGGGTATGGAGCAAGAATTAAGGTCTGGTAATCCAGAACAAATAAATACTGTTTGTATGGTACACCTTTAATAGTAGGAACTATTTGCTTTCTTAATGAGGCTTTTCCTAAGTCAGTAATGATACTGAAATGAAAGTAAAAAAAGGAACTGAACTGCAATTCCTGCATATCTGTTCAGAGTTTAAAAAAAATAAAATTGCATGGCAGCTTGCTAAATAAAATATACTGAGATCTTAAGATATTACTTGCACATGCTATAACAATCTTTTTAATTTATTTGTAAAAATTATTTGTTGGAATAGTGAAGACAAAATAATGTTTGGGAATTTCGGCAGTGTTTCACTGACACATCCACCTTTGATGTGTAGTTTAAAGCCTGGATCTTTCAAACACATATACATGTGTGTGCTTGCATGTAACTGTTTGTGGATGGGGTGCCCAAGTTTAGTGAATTAAACATTTCGTTTCAGTATGTGCATATTTAACAGAAAAAAATTTTTTTTCACTAGCAGAGTATATTTTTAGTTTTATGAGCTAGTGATAAACAGTGCTTTCAAACAGATGTTCAATTTCAGCTATAAACATTTATCTTCATACCTTCTTTCATCCTTTTCATATATTCTTCGTGAGTTGGAAGAAAGGTGACCTTTTTTCAGCCAGATGATGAAGTGGTGGGTAAGTTAATGCTTGCTTGCCTTATCAACTAACACAATTAGTAATCTTTTTATAATGAATGGGTGAGGTTATAATCACTGCTAAAGCTACAATTAGACATATATTTTTCAATTATTCTACTAGTGTCACATGAATACACTCTTATAAATGAGAATTCTATTCTAAAAGTGTTCTCTTATGGAAGTTTTTTGGTTATAAGAATTGAAGTTCAGGTCCCCAGCTAATGTCATCTGTCACAGTCCTACTGCATTCACCAAATCTTTAAGAATATACACCTGGGTCCAATTAGCCATGTGGAGTGAGTGTTCTAGAGGCAACCATCTGAATACACACATAATTATTTGTATTCACAACACCATCTTGATGAAATTAATACATATCTTTTGATTTCTGTGGATGATACAAAGTCTAGGCTTATATTTCCTGCCTTCTTGAGGATGTTATAAAAATATACTTTTAACTGCTAGTGACGAATCTCCTCTTCAAGCGTACTGAAGACTGTTCAGTTTCTTCGAAGTCACATCAATTCCTGTTTGAGTAAAGAAATTAAGAGTGGTCCTAACTTAAACATGCAAGTAGGTTCACCAGTTCTACTGGATTTTCTGAGTTGCCAGAAGCAATGCACGTACTCAGGCGTTTTGCTAAATACAAGGCCACATTTAAAAAGAAACACTGATTCAAGCTGCTCATTTTCTAGAATCTTCATTTTTACTGCACGTTAGAGTTCTTGAAAGTGGACTTTTTTCCCCCCGTAATTTAACCACAGGAAGTCCATGCTTTATGATCCTGTTATGATATTACTGTCAGAGGAGCCCATCAGAAAGGCAAGTGGTAATCGCTGTACTTTTTTTGTTTGTTGTTTAAAACAGACTTCCAGTCAAAAATCACACAGAAAGTGTTCGGGGCTTTTCTTTTCCTGGTAAAACTGTGGCAGACCTTTCATATCATTAGCTTAAATCTAATGGAATAAGATGTGTGATTATAACTATTTATTCACCACAGAAGATGTAATCCTTACAGTTGGGAATAAATATTCCATTTTATGGGGTACAGAAGTGGCTTTGCTTTGTTCAATAAAGTAGAACAGTTATGGCCAGGCATTTTCTGGTCTTGCATATGAATTAACTTTGAACTATGAATAGCATCATTATTGTGAACAGTATTTGGTTAAATATCTTACTGACATATCCTGCATCTGTTGAATATTTTAAAACAGTATTTGTGTTTCAATCACCTTCTGTTGTAGCTGAAGGAATACAGTTTCAGTAAGTAGTTAGGG
Source organism: Harpia harpyja (assembly GCF_026419915.1). NCBI lineage: Eukaryota > Metazoa > Chordata > Aves > Accipitriformes > Accipitridae > Harpia > Harpia harpyja. The sequence continues at coordinate 16,680,641 of NC_068947.1, forward strand.
GGAAAAAAAACCTCTGACAATATGTCGATGGACCTGAGAGGTCTAAGTGATGTTCCAAGTGGCTGTGGGAGGGTTGGGTGTTTTTGTGAATTAGGACTTCATTCCGTTTTTGTTAATTCAAATATAGAATTAGTAGTTTGAATCAACTGAGCTACTTCAGAGTAAATCTGACATTAAGGGAATGGAATCTCTACTTGGGTCATGAAAGAAGCAGATTCATTTTGTCTGAGACTTCTATTGTCTGTGGGTTTTATTCTTCAATACTGAATGTTTGCAAATGCAGGTACAGAAAAGTCAGAATTACATGTATGGAAATGGGAAAATGAAGAAAACAGCATTAAATATTTTGAGCCCTAAAAGAAAGAAAACCCACTTCTTTAAATACTGAAATCTCATAGCATTCCCTTTCAAACAGCTGTTGAACCTTATGCATCCAATATAGATGCTGTAAAGACAAACGATAGGAGTGAAATATTTCTTTTATGGTAAATCTTTCCTAACAAGCACACTTCCCAGTTACATTGCTGCAAGTTTATACCTAGTTAATGAATGGTCAGATTGGAAAGAAAATGAGCTATTGCCAAATGCTTTGGTTACCTTTGTGTTTAATAACATCAAACTGTCCCAAAATATACAATTGTCATAAAAATATTTCTACTTGAATTTTACAAAAAAGCCTGTCCTTCTATCAAAGAGTATAGTCCTGGTACATACTCCTTATTGAGTTTAAGAGTAATAATATGGTAATACAGTTCTTATTAATGATTCTACTCTTTTTCGTGTAGGAATAGTACTGTGCTCACTGGAAGTACTTGGTGTGTTAAATAATTAATCTATTCCTAAAATCATACCAAGAATTGTTTCTTGCTTTTAAAGTTTTTCTGATCCTTCTTTAATCTTCCAGAGGAGACTTCTTTGTCTATATAATGTATTATCTTATACATAATTGTTTGTTTGGTTAAGAAAAATACAGTAGTAAAACCTCAGACCAGCCAAAAATCTTTTGTTTCGAGGTACATTCCTGACTTTATTTCAAAGTTACAGTCAGTTTTATTTGTTGCTCTCAGAATCTTTTAGCAATCAACTATGCCAAGTTCCTCATTAAAATAAGTGCAGGGAAAAATATTCTGACAGTTAAATTGGCCTCAAATACTTGGCAACATGAACCTAAATATAAACGTAACTGTTTAGATTTACTGGTGGTTAGCCACTTTGCGTGTCAGTTCTTCCATATGTCCTGTTACTGAATACATAAATAATCAATGCACAAAAGCCCTATGCTATGGGGAGTATTTCTGACAAGTAAGGTGAAAAATCTAATTTTGCATTTGTATCAAATGCTTGATATGTATAGCATACGTAAAATAAAGGTCTATACTTCATGTTGGAGCTTCTGTAAGCATTGTGAGGTATACTAAGGGGCACGGTTCTTTAAGATGCCTTATGCCTTTCCCTTAGTATAAGGGTCATGTTTTTGTGAATAGTTTTAGAGACCCTGAAATCAAGGTGAGTTGACAGCAATGTATAATGACTCCTTGGAGGCTGTCTTGAGTGTTAGCAGATAATGTGACTTGTTCCTGAACTTTTGTGTCTGTCAAGAAAAGGAATGTCTTCATGTATTATTCATTCTGTGTTTTGCTTTACCTATAATAAGATGTTAGAATGCAAACTGGCTTAGGTGCTAAGGCTATTTTAGTTTACTATAAGGAAATTTTTCTTAACACTTGAAATATGATATTGTATTAATCATCAAAATCTGAATGATGCTTTAGGATAGAAGAGATACTTCTTAGGGACATTCTTTCATATATGTTTATATTTTGTATGCTAAATTAAAGGATTAGAGGATGACTTAAGTTACAAAAGTAAGACAGAAGTGATAGTGATGTTGTAAGAAAGTGTGTTCTGTTCTGAGATTCTTGCTGTTCTTGCATTATTTCCTAATTGCACAATAGCTGCTGTAGATAGCCACTTTAGACTTTGTATTTTTCTATAGATAAACCGTTGAGAGATTTAGCCAAATTTGCTAAGGATTTTAAGCCAAAGCCCTTGTGTTGGTCTAAATGGAGGATAAGATTTGGATGAGAGAGGGGAAAAAGATACTGTTTTACTGAGGATAGAGGGTACATATATTCAGAAGACATATATTCAGAATCCTTGCTCATGAGATGGCAGGACTCATAGAAAGGGCTTTAAACTAGGTTCGAAGGGGGCAAGGGATAAAACTAGGTGTACCAGAGGTGAGCCTGGGGGCAGCGTGCCAATGTTAGGGGTGGATTCGATGACCCAGCTCAAATGCATCTATGCCAACGCACGCAGCATGGGCAATAAACAGGAGGAGCTGGAAGCCATTGTGCAGCAGGATAGATATGACTTAGTCGCCATCACGGAAACATGGTGAGATGACTCCCGTGACTGGAGTGCTGCAATGGATGGCTACAAGCTCTTCAGAAGGGACAGACAAGGTAGAAGAGGTGGTGGGGTGGCTCTTTATGTTAGGGAATGTTTTGACTGTTCAGAGCTACACGATTCTGATGACAAGGTGGAGTGCTTATGGGTGAGGGTGAGAGGGAAAGCCAATAAGACAGATATTGTGCTGGGAGTCTGTTATAGACCGCCTGACCAGGTTGAAGAGACGGATGAATCGTTCTACAAGCGGCTGGCAGTAGTCTCAGAATCGTGTGCCCTTGTCCTTGTGGGGGACTTTAACTTTCCAGACATCTGCTGGAAATACAACACAGCAGCGAGTAAACAATCTAGGAGGTTCCTGGAGTGTGTGGAAGATAACTTCTTGACACAGCTGGTGGGTGAGCCAACCAGGGGAGGAGCCTTGCTAGACCTGTTGTTTACGAACAGGGAAGGACTGGTGGGAGGTGTGATGGTTGGAGGCCGTCTTGGGCTTAGTGACCATGAAATGGTAGAATTTTCAATTCTTGGTGAGGCAAAGAAGGTGGTCAGCAAAACCACCACTATGGACTTCCGGAGGGCTAACTTTGGCCTCTTCAAGGCACTGGTTGAGAGAGTCCCTTGGGAGACGGTCCTGAAGGGCAAAGGGGTCCAGGAGGGATGGACATTCTTTAAAAAGGAAATCTTAATGGCTCAGGACCAGGCTATTCCCATGTGCCGCAAGTCAAACCGCCGAGGAAAACGACCGGCCTGGCTGAATGGGGAGCTTTTGCTAGGACTTAAGAAAAAAAGGAGAGTTTATCATCTCTGGAGGAAAGGGCGGGCAACTTGGGAGGAGTACAGGGATCTTGTTAGATCATACAGAGAGAAAATTAGAAAGGCGAAAGCTCAGCTAGAACTAAATCTGGCCACTATTGTAAGGGACAACAAAAAATGTTTTTACAAATGTGTTAACAGTAAAAAGAATCCCCAGGAGAATATCTATCCTTTAATGGATACAGAAGGGAACGTAGCAACCAGTGATGAGGAAAAGGCCGAGGTACTTAATGCCTTCTTTGCCTCAGTCTTTAATAGTGAGTCCAGTCATCCTCAGGGTACTCCACCCCATGAGCTGGAAGGTAAGGATGAAGAGCATAACATACCCCCCTTAATCCAGGAGGAATTAGTTAGGGACCTGCTACGCCATCTGGACACTCACAAATCTATGGGACCTGATGGGATCCATCCAAGAGTACTGAGGGAACTGGCTGAGGTCCTTGCCAAGCCACTCTCTATCATCTGTCAGCGTTCCTGGTCAACAGGGGAGGTCCCAGAGGACTGGAGGCTTGCCAATGTGACTCCCATTTATAAGAAGGGTCGGAGGGAGGATCCGGGGAACTACAGGCCTGTCAGCCTGACCTCGGTACCGGGAAAGATTATGGAACGGTTTGTTTTGAAAGCACTCACATGGCAAGTCCAGGATAAGAGGGGGATCAGGCCCAGTCAGCATGGGTTTACAAAAGGCAGGTCCTGCTTGACCAACCTGATCTCCTTCTATGACCGGGTGACCCGCCTAGTGGATGAGGGAAAGGCTGTCGATGTTATTTTCCTAGACTTCAGCAAGGCCTTTGACACTGTCTCTCATGGCATACTCCTTGAGAAGCTGGCGTCTTGTGGCCTGGATAAGTGCACTATTCACTGGGTGAAAAACTGGCTGGATGGCCGAGCCCAGAGGGTAGTGGTGAATGGGGTGAAATCCAGTTGGCGGCGGGTCACAAGTGGTGTTCCCCAGGGCTCGGTGTTGGGCCCTGTTCTGTTTAATATCTTTATCGATGATTTGGATGAGGGGATTGAGTGCACCCTCAGCAAGTTTGCAGACGACACCAAGTTGGGAGGCAGGGTCGATCTGCTTGAGGGTAGGGAGGCTCTACAGAGAGATCTGGACAGGCTGGATCGATGGGCTGAGGCCAATCGTATGAAGTTTAACACGGCCAAGTGCCGGGTCCTGCACTTCGGTCACGGCAACCCCATGCAGCGCTACAGGCTTGGGGAAGAGTGGCTGGAAAGCTGCCCGACAGAGAAAGACCTGGGGGTGCTGGTTGACAGCCAGCTGAATATGAGCCAGCAGTGTGCCCAGGTGGCCAAGAAGGCCAATCGCATCCTGGCCTGTATCAGGAACAGTGTGGCCAGCAGGAGCAGGGAGGTGGTTGTTCCCCTGTACTCAGCACTGGTGAGGCCGCACCTCGAGTGCTGTGTTCAGTTTTGGGCCCCTCACTACAGGAAAGACATTGAGCTGCTTGAGCGTGTCCAGAGAAGGGCAACCAAGTTGGTGAGGGGCCTTGAGCACAAGTCTTATGAGGAGCGGCTGAAGGATCTGGGGCTGTTCAGTCTAGAAGAGAGGAGGCTGAGGGGAGATCTTATCGCTCTCTGCAACTACCTGAAAGGGGGTTGTAGTGAGGAGGGTATTGGTCTCTTCTGTCAGGTGGCTGGAGATAGGACAAGAGGAAATGGCCTCAAGTTGAGGCAAGGGAGATTTAGGTTAGATATTAGGAAAAATTTTTTTACTGAGAGGGTTGTCAAACATTGGAATGGGCTGCCCAGGGAAGTGGTTGATTCACCATCCCTGGAGGTATTCAAAAAGCGAGTGGACAGGGTACTCCAGGGCATGGTTTAGGGGGCGTGGTTAATGGTTGGACTCGATGATCTTGAAGGTCTTTTCCAACCGAAATGATTCTATGATTCTATGATTCTATAAGACTGATTGGCTGCCAGAACCTACTGTTCATGAATCTCCTTCTTTGCCCAGTGGAGGAAAAAAAGCACTGTTATGACCAGGATGGTTTTCTTTTTTCTTCTGCCTGTTCTGTGTTTGCTTTCTCTGTCTTCCATGGGTGTTATTTTTTCCTTCAGTTCCTCTTTTCTCTTCCAACTTTTTAAAACTTGCATTCATGCATTCTTGCTTGTTCTGCTTCTTTCTGTCCCTTTTTTGCTGCCTTTGCTAACAACACACGTTCTTAGGATGGAAGAGTAGAGGTATCTGTAGTGTGGCTTGGTCTGTGCCCATCTGCAATATGAGAGCTTGATTTTCTTGTTAGCCATGGCTCAGAGTAGAAACAGGAGCACTCATTAGTGTGAGAGCAGTGTGAAATGAGTTCAGACATGACCTGACAAAAATTAAGCATACCAGTAGCAAAAAGCACTCAGTAGTGTCCCCATTCTTTCTCTCCCCAACCCCAAAATTCTCTTTGGAGCACCTTTGGAACCCTCTTGTGCACTGTGCCCATAGATATTACAGGTTGTTACCTTGCCAAGTTTTCTTAACCTGTCATAAACCTGACAAGAGGGCAACTGACCAAGTGGGACTAGTAATTTCATTAGGAGCTTGCTTTGGTTATAGTGTATGCTTGTTTGAAATTAAAGGTCTATATTCAATTTTTTTTTCAGGAATTTTGCCCCTGGATTCCGAAGAGTCTGGTCTTTGTGAAGTTATTCTGGTTCATGAGCATTATTTGGGTATGTAGTTCATATATTTTACTAATACTTACATTTACTGTATCTTTAGACTTCAGTTTAGCTTTTCTAATAGGGAGCTAATTAACTTGGACCTCTGGGCAAACTTATTCTGTACAGCAACATTCAGACATTCTGTCTACTCCACCTGTTCATAGAACCTTTGAATACTATGTACTCTCAAGGGCTTTATCTTTGCTGTTATCATTCAATGGGTTAATGTTTTGCCTAAACCACATAAGCTGACTCTCTTTTTTTTTCCTTTCCCGCCCCCCCCTTCTAACTTCCCTTTTTGTTGCTTCATTGTCTCTCTACTTTTTCCTCACCTCATCTGTCACAAAATTAAATGAGGAGAAATTTGGTTTTTTCCTCACTTTGACTCAATTTAGGAATATCACTTGTGACTGGACTAACAGATGGGATAAAATTAGCAGAATAGAAGCTGGAGAAAAGAATTTTCAGGGAATGAGGATCGGGGAAAACCTAGTATTGAAACATTCTTTTCAATTATTGTGAGTTTCTAGTTTCCCCCTTTCTGGGTATAGAGTGCTTTAATGTGTAGAATACTAAATTTGGGAATCTCTGTGCTTCTGCCAACAGTTTGTTGTGTTACTTTGAGCAAGCTACTCTTTTGCTCAGAGTAGTTTGTATTGTGTTTCTGTGACTGTCCATGAATTCAACCTGTGTAGTTATGAGGTGACTGCTTTCAATTTGTTTGTACCAAAACCGAATCCCTACTTTTATTGTGTAAAATATCGTAAAACATCCTCTCCATGTTTTTTTTAATATATATGAGAGGCAAACAAGTATTATTTATGTTGACTTGTTTGAAGATGAAATCTTCCTGACTAGCTATGACAGTTTTTGCAAAATAGGTCATGGACTCATGGAGATGAAAAAATAAGGTTTATTCTTTCTAACACTTAAAAGTACAAATCAAGCAAAATGAAATATAGATGTCTGTGCTGCCTTATCACTATTTACAGTACCTATAGGCAGAAAATATTTCTGACTTTATATTACCTTCAGTAGCTTACTTTGTGCTAAGTAGTATGAACTAGCACACAAAGTGTTGATGCTGGTAATGATCCTTAGAATTCTTTTCCAGCACACTGATAAATGATCCCAGGTGATCGCATTGCTTATGTTGTTTTATAGGTTCCCCAATTCAGGCTAAACTGTCAATACTTATGCTTAAAGGGACAGACCAAACTCTTCCAGTCTTACCTTTCTAGTGTGCCTCAAGAGGATTGTGCTTACTTAGTTCAGTTCTATGCTAGACTTTCAGCTGGGCGATGATGATATGCTAGCTTAGTATCAAGGTCTCTGCTAAATCATGTAAATTGCTTACAGTAAAAATGGTGTTTGAACTTGTGACTTCTAGTTAACAGAGTATTCATTAACGTTATCTCCCCAGGCTTTTAAGTGTGGATAGAATAGGAAAACTGTTAAGTGTCTTGTAGGTAGAGACAACAGAAAACGGAGGTGACAAATAATGTTATCATGACCTTTATCTCTCTTAAAGTGTGTTATAACCTCCAGAAGCTGTTTATACCAATGGATTATGAAGTAGAAGATTCTAACCTATAGAGAAAGAGAATTAGGAACTCATGAGTTGGAACTCGCATTGTATGTTCTCTGTGTCAGAATTATTTTTGTGAAGAGACCTCCTCAGATAATTTCTGTCAGGAGGTTATGGTAGGAAGTGTGTCTTTTTTTCTTTTTTCCTGTTTAAATACTGTATTTGTATTTGAACTTGCCCACAAGAGTGCTGCAGAAGCAAACTGATTATTCTTGGAATGACAATTGCCTTTTCCAGTTTGACTCCACGTAGCTGACCTAATGCTGCCATGAGCCACAAACATTGCAGTATTGCCTTTGTGAAATAGATCATAATTACACCTGTAGATGATATGACTTCTATAATTTTCTTTCATGTTTTAGAAATCGATGAAGTCTAAAAAATCATTCTGAGTGAAATGTCAGGGACTTGCTGGTTTTTTTCCCATCTGGTTTTTTTGTTTGTTTGTTTTTTCCCCAAACTTAGTTCGTAAACCAGAAAAAGTTTGTTGGGTTGAAGCGGCTGGGACTGTTCGTGATGGTGTCCGAGCATATACAGCTTTACACTACCTTTCCCAAGTCTCTCCTGGAAAAACTGTCCTTGTAATGGATGGAGCAAGTGTAGGTAACAACTGTGCAATAATAACAATTTCAGAACAGAATGTTTACCTCTGCCATAAATAACTGTCTTATCATCAGAACAATTGGATTTCTTACAACATACTAAACTTACAAGCCTTGTATTTTACTCCTGGCAGCACCCTTAACTTAATGCATTAATAAGAAGGGTCCTCCCACATAAGATACTGAGCCAAGAATACAGTCCTTTACATGTTGTATGGGTAGTAAAGAGAGGTAGTTCTTTTCTGGTGATTTACATTGACATAGTTTTACCCTAAGCCCTCAGGTATAACTGGAGGAAAGTGCCTTAACTTTTTATTCTTTTCCCACCACTGCTTTTTAACTTCTCTTAGATATAAATAATTTCATTTGCATTACTGCAATCTTTATTGCTAATGAAGATGTGGAGCTTGCCTCAGCCAAGATTCATTAATGTAAATGTGGCTGGGGCTTTTTCCTTGGTAGCACTTCTTCCTTCAACAAGCAAGCAAGCCCAAAGCTATATGTTAAAATTGCAGTTATGGCACTTGCGTTATTTAAAGTAGAATGTGAGCTATTTTGTTGAAGAGGAGAACTAGTTAATTACTGAAAGTTTGTTCAGAGCTTCCCAGTCAATGAAAAGACGTTTTTGGCCTCACTTAGAACAGAAGCAGATCTATGAAATATTAAAATTCTTGGTTCAGATGTGTTTTACTGAAGGAGTAAGTTCATTTCTGGATACTCTCCTGACTTCTCCTGAATGTCCTTTGCAGTATTATCTTTCTTAAATGTCATCAAACTGTTGCTGTAAAAAAATTGATCTACCTTTTTTCTTCTGCAGCCATTTGGTACAATAGCTATTCAGTTAGCACAACATAGGGGAGCTAAAGTAATCTCTACGGCATACAGTCTTGAAGATAAGCAGTACCTGGAGAGGCTTAGACCTCCTGTGGGTAAGTTATATTCTTCAGTGCTAAAGTTTACGCTAAAAAATATCTCAAAATATAATTTTTTTTTCTTTTTATTCTAGAGACTTATTTCAGTAGCTGAAAACTGAAATACAAATTTATAAATAGTCTAATTAAATAGTCTTTAAATTTATTCTGTACTCCATAGGTATTTAATTTCTGTTTTAGGTGTATTTAATGGCATTTTTATTCTTCATTTAAATTGTAATGACTGTCTCTCAGTATTTTCCGTCTCACAGAATAGTGCTTGAGTGCTGGCTTTTGGCCTAACTACTCAAGAAGTCTTTTCATTTTATAAAATTGTTGCTTGTGAAAAAGAAGAAAGCATTACTAAATCACTAGTATCACAGTATGTAATCTAGGTACCTGAGCCAGAGTTCAGATGTAATCATATACTTGAGATACAGTATTCATCAGACTCAAATTACTTCTAATAGTATTTTATCAAGCTGTGTGGCAGCTCAGTTTCAAGTACTGTCATAACTGCAGCTGGATGTTCAAAGGCTCTGCATTTTCCTATTTTCTAAATGAGCTTTGCATTAGACATAATAGTTGCATTCATCTATGACTTCTTCCATTTCTTCCCTTCGATACTGAAGTTTTCTGGGGTTTTTCCCTCAAAGTAACAGTGCTATTTGGACCATGGGAAAATACTCAACGTAGAAGCTACTAGCATCTTTCCTGATCAAACTTTTTTCTTATTTTGATGCTGCAGAGTGGAGGAAAGTAGAATATGTCTTTATTCAGACAGTTTTAAAATAAAGGATGGCATTGCAAAGTCCAGTTTGATTGCAGTCCATGAACTTTGCTGTTCAGTGAACACAAGGTTAAAACTAGTGTACGGTATTTCCTCCTCAAAATGCAAAGACTGCAACAGTATAATCACCAAGTTTATTTTTCAGTGTATGATTTTTGTTGTCATTCAAAGAAGTATACGTAAGAGTAGCTGTGTCCCTTATAAGAATGCTGTTGTGGGGGAAAGCATTGTGTAGTCAGTTATCACATCTATATATATTACAGTTGCATCAATCAAAATATATATGGGCTAAGTTGAGATCTGATTAAAAAGATTAAGGTTAACTGTCCCCGACTCTGACTCCTTTCTCCTTTGTTGTTTTGCATAGTAATATTGTTAGCAATCTTGGCTTTCCAAATGGAGAATTAGAGCAGTTTTCAAATCTCCTCTCTTGCTCTTAGTGACTCACTGAAACCAGGCATTGCTGATATGCAGGTGCACATAGTATTGTCCTTGTGTTCTCCCTGCTGGCTCAAGAACAGTAAGCTAGCAGAGGGACGAAATAAGCCAGAGAGTTGCTCTTCAGACACAGAGAGAACAGAGTTCTTGTCAATTTTAATTCCTTTCTGGCTCCCAAGAACAGAACTGGCAGTGGAAGCACAGAGACAACACAGTGTGCATGTGCATTCTGGGGCTGCACGTTCACACACATCTGCAGCATTGGGGAGTGATTCACTTCCAGCCTACCAAGTGAGTATTTAGCTCTTCCAGTAGTGGCTTTGGAGTGCTGATAATGCAGCAGGAAGTGGAGTGCTGTGCAGAGGTTATTACACAAGAGCAGGGAGACAGACATTTTTGCTGTCTGACCTTAACAATCTTCAACAGGGAACTGCAAAGTTTTGTGTTGGGAATGTAATCATTTCTTCTAAGACCTGGCAGACTTACTTCTGTACATTTTTATATTACCTCTATTTTTTTGCAACTTCACAAAAAAGCTATTTTCTCCTTTTCTTATTTCAGAAGTCTTTTTTACTGTAATAGTAGACATTACAGACATTAGAACATAAAGCATTTTTGTGAATGCTGTTGGTATGTAGAGGTTTGATATACCAGCTGTTACAGGGTGAAAGCGTAAATACAAAAGACCTTAAACCTCGCTTTGTAATATTTTATGGGTATATTTTGCTAATGATATGAAAACTTTATTAGCTAAGAAAGGACTTTGCAATTAATTTGATTATCATAGTCCTGTCAGCACATATGAATATGACTTCGGGTTGCTTGGTGTATTTACTTTTTGCTGGCATTTTTAAGTTATATGAATGTTAATATAAAATAAGTGCTCTAAGTAACCCAAGCGTAGCTAGCTATATTTATGCTGGCTCCTAATGTCTGTTGGTGGAGGCTTCTTCAGTTTTGTGCTTGTTTAGTGTTTTCTTTGTTTAGTTTTTAGCAAGAGTCTCTCAGTTGCCAATGAAGAGCAGTTTGTGTTATCAGTGTATAGCATAACTAGCTGCTTCATAAAATGGCTGAAATAACCATCTTTTGTAGTGAAAAGGCCATTGCTTATATTGCTCATGTATGTGCTTGTTTTATAGCAATAGGAGTTTCGTTTAGCAGTTTGGCAAATATTTGTGGAACATAAACATTAGGGGAAAAAAATTTAATGCAACTGTACCTCAAATAAAGAGATACAACCTGGGTATAGCATTAAGAAGAGAAACAGTTTGAGTGTGAAAGCAAAAAGCCACTGTTTTTGCGTTTTGGGGTTTTTTGTTTTGTTTTTAACAAATATGATTCCAGTGCCTGAAGTAGAAGTTCCTGTTAATGTTTAAGGATTCATATTTAGACCAACAGGATGGGGACTTTGCATGTCTCCAGTAATCTCTGGAGTAAATATAATAATAGTATGAAGGAGGGGATTATAATAAATTTTGGAATTTTAATGCCCATGTGTCAGACTAGAGACAGAATATTACATAAATAATGTGATGAGTTTCTGTTGGAGAACAGAAGAATAAAATACATATACACACATATATATTTCTTCTGTTCCCTAGGTTACCCCCTTCTTTTTTTTTGGTTTGGTTTGTTGTTTGGTTTTGGGTTTGTTGGTTGGTTAGTTTGCAGTTGTTTGTTTGGGTTTTTTTTCTTTAAAACCAATGTTGAGCTTTCAGGGGATACGTTTCTGGTAAGAACTCATCAGTGATTTAATGGCTCTCTTGAACATGTTCAATAAGCCAAGTTGCAGATCTTTTGTGTGACAGTTTTTAAACTCTGTAGCTGAACTTACTGGGTGAGAGTAAACTCTGGTAGCAAGTTGCAGAAATATTGATATTTCTACTTCTCACCAACAGTGAAAGAAGAGAGAAACTGAAGCCTTTTTGCCAGTCAGAATAATGTTACTTTAGAAGTTGTGCAAGTCACAGAAGAAGAAACTGAACTAATTTACAAATGTTTTGTGAGAATTTTTGTATAAATGACAAAGGATTATAGAAAATTATATTATAATTTGTTGCACAGCCTTTTCCACAGTGGAGAGAAATTGTTACAACATTTTGCTAGGAAGAAAATTGAATAGGATTTTGATGAGTACTTCTTGAACTATTGTATTGAGTTAAGTAACAAAACTGGAAATTGTTGCTAAACAGAAATCAGAAAATAGTCAAACTGATTAAACTGTTGCCTTTCTTTTTGATAGTCAGCCTTTGGGTCTATTAAATCAGAATTATTCTCAAAAAGTGAAACTATTTGCAGAAACTTTATACCATGTCAAATTGCCATGTTAAGAAAAACCTTTTAACTTCTTGACTGAAGAAACTAATAAGAAAAGGATATTATGGGGGTTTTTTTGCATACAGAAAATGTGACTATCAATATTAAATTAATGTGACATCTCTATTAAATTATGACCATGTGTGTTCTCTTTATCCAGATAATTTGACTTCAGTGAAAAAATTGAATGATTGACCTAAGAATTTGAATGCATCTTATGATTTGATTGGAAGGGAAAAAAAAACCAAAAAAAAAAAAAAACCAAAAAAACAAAACCACAACAAAACCCCAAAGCATTAACTGAGTGTTTGTTAGTACTTTTCTTAATTTTCTTGCAATTTTTCTTCTCCCCTTCCTTCCCACCCCCCATGATTAAATTCAAGAAGGTATACGGCAGCCTTTAGTGGGTAAGTACACACTGAAAATTTGAGTTTAATCCATTATGCTTTGGAAATGTACCTCCAAATTTATTTGACATTATTTCAATTATCATTTTGCTGAGAAGTCTTTGGCCTGTTTAGTTTCCAAATGTTTGTTCTCATAATTATGAAACAAAACTAAAAAACTTAGCTGCTACTTCTCTGCCCTAGTTATTCCTGATTCTGTGGTTTATCTTTATAACCATCTATAAATACGGTGTTATAGATATATGAGAACAAAATGTATTAGTGACTTTCAGTTCAGAAATATTTCAAGAGGGTATGTAAATGCTTCCATCTAAATATCTATTTAATGACCCAGAGAGCCATTTAGAGGTTAAAAACATCATGCAGAAAGTAATGTATAAATAAGTTTATCCATGCTGTGAGATAACTAATGATGTTACTAAGTGTTATTTTAAAGAAAAGATGGATATAGTAAGATTAAAAGACTTGCTGGAATCATAAGAATAGTCAAGTCAGTGCCTTGTAAGTGACTGAATTTATTGCATTTTTACATGTTTACTTCTGACTTGCTCTGGGAGGCTCCGTGCCAGGGAGAATAGGTTTTTGTTTCCCTCTATGATGTGGAAGCAAGAGAAGGGCTCTGCAAGGGACTGGCAGGAAGTGGTGGGTTTTATGTAGAGTAAGGGAAGAAAGCTATGCTTGGAAAACTCTCCCAAAGCATTACTGCTATGGTTATTTGATAGATAAAATTTGAAAGTTGGGAGATGTGAAATAAGGTGCCTCCTTATCTTTTGGCCACTCTCTTTTGCTTCAATAACATGTCTAGTCACTCCAGAACTTGCTGGTTTTGAAGGTGCTTTTAGAAAAGAAGAATAGCAAAGAATGAACTTACTGAAGGTTTTCTAATTCTTATAGTGGCATACTTTATCCTTTTTGGCCTAAACAGACTCGTGAGTTTTACTTCTGCATTAAGCTGATACACATTTTTTGGTGTTGATCTTGCACTGTATTGGAAAGTGAAAAAAACTATTGGTGAGGTTTTTTGACTTAGTTGCAAAATTGCTTGCAATACTTTCAGAAACTAAAAACTTTCTGTTCTGCTCTGAATGGAAACTCTACATTTTTTTATTGTAGTTAACCAAATGTAATGCTTTTTCTAGCTCGAGTGATAGATGTGTCAAATGGAAAGATAGATGTGGCAGAAAGCTGCTTGGAAGAAACGGGTGGCCTGGGAGTGGACATTGTTCTAGATGCTGGAGGTATGTAACCGATGAAAATCTGGTCTGCAGAGCACCATTAGGGGTTTTTTTAATTATTTTATTATTATTTCCAAGTAATATAGGTGGAGGCTGCATCACCTCAAACGACTACATTTAGTTGCTTGTTCTCATGCAATTTTATGTATGTATCTTTATTCAATAGAACTCCTTAAGATCTCCTCATATCACCCTCTAGTGGAAACATCTAATACTGTTAGTCATCTGCTAAATTTGTCTGAAATTTTCCTCTATTTAAAACTGAAAAGAAAAAAATGTGTTTAAAGAGTAGAGCTGTGGCAACGTTTATGCTACCTTATTTTAATATAAAAATTATGCCATAATCGCCAGTACTGTCAACCTGTATTCTAAAACAATTGGAATAGTTGAAAACTTGGAAGTTACTATTTTTAGCTAAAATAATTGAAGAACTTCTTAGAGTTCCACTGAAATGTGTTAAAAGAAACATATATTGAATTTCCTAATCTTCTACTTTCTCAGATATTCTCATGTGACTAACAGCCTAATTTAATTGTAGTGCTGTTCCAGACAGCCATCTTTCATTGTATTCATATGCATATATTGCAACTCATTTGTATCTGAAGACGTAGGACTGTAAAGAATCCCAAGATATGTGGTTTTCAGTACAGGAAGAGATGGGCATTTCATTCTGAACAGAATTTTCTTCTGAGCTCAAATGAATTTGTTCTCCCCACCCCCCAGTGAAATTATATAGTGCTGAAGATGAATCAACTTCAAAATCACAGCTGCTACCTCATAAGCATGATATCATTACTCTTCTTGGTGTTGGGGGTCACTGGATAACAACAGAAAAAAATCTTCAGGTAAAGATACTGCATCAGTAAGTTAGTTTGTACCATAGTATATATATGTGGATGTGTCTGTGAGCTTCTGTCATGACCGAACGGTTCCTCACTGTTAATATCAGTTTTCACTTAAGAAAATTTTCACATCCAGAAAATGGGAAGTATACAGCATTAATAATAAATGTTTTTATTTTTCTTTGGGGCAATTTTGGGGCTGTCTTCTTGGACATGATAGTAAGTTATGTTAATAGCTTGGCTGTACTGACATTTTAAAGGACCTATTTTGTTTGGCTCAGGGTATTAAACAGTTTGACAAGACAGAAAAGTATCATTTAAAGCTGTAAATATTACAAATTTGCTAAGTTTTAAGAATGGGTGAGGGGTGGTTTTTTGTTTGTTTTAACCATCTATATAAAATAACCATTTAACCTTTATTTTTGTATAGGAAAGTATAACTAAATAACATTTTTCTTCAATTTGTTTAAGATGGATCCTCCAGATAGCCATACCTTGTTTCTTAAAGGAGCCACAATCTCCTTTCTGAATGATGAGATATGGAACTTGTCCAATCTACAGCAAGGGAAGTATCTCTATATCCTTTTGATGGTCATTTTGAATACTGACTGCTAATATGAGTGGATGGAAATATAACTGAGAAACCAACTAATAGATTTTCTTCTACTCAGTCATGTAACCACAGGCTTAAAGGTCAGCAAGTTAAGCATACAGTGTAACTAAAATATAACATACACTCATGTTTTAAACCAGTCTCTGCATTCCTTCTAAATATATGTCTCTATGTGCTTCATTAAAAGCAGTGCTGAAATAGAAGACACACATTCTGGAGAAAATGTAGTATTTTGGTTCAAGATTGAACCAATTAATTGAAGATTTGATTCTATAAGTTTTTATATTATGCATATGACATTTTGAAATGGGTTTTTTTGTTCTTTTGGGCAGTAGATGCATCATCTGTAAATCTTAATGCAATCGGTTTAACTGTAAAAGTTAAAATATTTTGGCTTCATAACATTTTCCTTATAGGCAATGTTATGTACATTAAATTTATTGAGCAAAGATGTGGGTGTGGGAAGAGGAATGCCTCCTTCATTTGCATTACCTACATTTGGTCTTAAGCAGCTGGACTCTGAGCTTTCTACTAGCATAAGAGTTTTCAGTGGATCGGTTCCAGTAATGGAAGCTTTGTCTGTTACAGCTTTAAGGACCCTCCCTGTTCTGTACTGCACTGCAGATTATGAGATCTGCTGAATCACTTTTGCAGTTTAGCAGAATGGAAGAGGCAGGTGAGGATTAAGTCATTATATTTGTGAAACGACTAACTGTACTGCAAGGAAGTCCTCCCCTCCTCCACTAAACTGCAAAGTACATTAGGCAAGGTCAGGCACACTAAGGAAATATTTATGGGATGCGGATTGTCATGAATTGTTTTAGAGTTTGGTATTTTTGTTGAATGCATACTGAGTAGTTACCCACATAAAAAGTAAGCTGACTAAACAGTAAGATTTCTTATATTGTCTCCTGGGGTATCTTTAATAACCACAGCATGTTTTATCACAACAGGCTTTAAAGTTGAAAGGAAAAATCTGTTTTGGTTTTGAGAGTTTTTTTGGATCTGTGTATCTTGTGAAATTCTTGAGCATATGGCATTAATATCATCTGAAGAAATCACAAGGTGATCGCTTTTTAAAATGGCTTGAGCTTCAAGTATTAACCAGATTGCTCTTAAAATGAAGGAAGGAACATCATTTTTTGAGCTGTATATAAAGACTCATCTGTTGCATTGTCATGAGTGTTAGTCATTAACTCAAAAGATCCCTTACAGATGTGCAGTGGTGCTCCAAGAATTTACAGACTCTACTATGTTCCCAACTTTATTTTTACCACAGATGTCTGTATGAATAGTAGGGATAGTTAACTGGTACTGGTAAGTCCGTCATCTTCATTCTGCACAAAAAATGCAATTGCCGTTCTGATTGATTAATGTTGTACTAGTACGGGCTGTGTTTGTCAGTCTTAACCCTTTTGCTTTATTTTTCAAAATTCTGTTTTCCATATTTCATTTCTGCATACTATTTCAGGAAAGGAGGTTTCTGATATATAAACAAGTGCATAAATCTGATATAAAGATTGGAATTAAGGTTAATTTTCATTTTGCCTTCATTCTGCTGGTTTTGTATCAATACAGGGCTCTTGCCAGCAAATGTGATTATAGAAAGATGTATCTGTAGATACGTTGCTACCTTGACAGTCCTCTTAGATACCCATCTTAGAAGATATAATGGAGAAATTATCCAGTAGCATTTTCAGGTGAGAAATGTGATTTTTTTTTTTTTTTAATTCAGTATTAGAGTAGAAGACTCTTGCCAGCGCTTTACTGCATATTTATATTGGGATGCTCAGGAAAAGATGCCTCACATTGTTTACATAGAGCAGTTTATTACAAGCAGAAATAGACCATGTAGCAGGCTAAGCACAAGGAAATTTGGTAAACCCCATGATTATGCTGTATGTCAAAATTTAACAGAGGCAGCACATTTTTTTCTTGGTGGAGGAAGAGCATATGTCTGGCTGCTCTGCATCTGATTGAGAAATGGTGTTGGCTGTAAAAGATGGTAGGTCTGTCGTACTCTTCTGAGAAGAGTGACAGTTTCACTAGATATGAAGACTCCCATAATAAGGTGGGAATGGAAGATCCTTTCTCTTAATGCAGGGTAACTGTATTTCTGTTGACCAAAAGCCTCACCACTACCACCTTTTTTTTTTTTTCCCCCTCCTTTTTTTCCCCTGTAAGAAGGATATCTTTTAATTAACTTCTGTTTCCTGTTTGCTTTAGGGCTCTTCCCTTTTTCTGTGAACCCAAGCAAAGCTGTAAAACTTTTATTTTGTTTAAGGAGTAAAGTTTACATAGTGAAAGTAAAGTCTATAGCAGTAGTCCTGCAATATTTCTGTTATCTGTGCATGCTCACCAGACACTTTTGACATATTGTTCCATTTTAGGCCTCAGCTGGATGAACCAATCCCATTGTATGAAGCCAAAGTTTCTATGGAAATAGTTCAGAAGAATCAAGCAAGAAAAAGACAAGTCATCCAGTTCTGACACACAATTTCCTGATTTCTAAGCCTGTGGAAGATAAAGAAACATAATGTATTTGAGAAGTAAATTAGTGTACACTTTCAAATAATTCTGTAACCACAAGTTGAAGATCTTTTGTACCTCAGCACAAATGGTCTGTGAAGCTCCTGTGACTTAAGGGTGGGGTTTTTTTATCCACTTGAGCAGAATGTTCCCATCAGCAAATTCTAAAGAGGCAGTCTTGACATACAAATCTTGTCTGCCCTGCCGCAATTACAAATGTCAGTAACATCTACAGGCAACCTCAGTTGCTGTTGTTTTTCAACCATAAGAAATTAAAGGGAAAAAAAAATCTGGTGTTTTTTATTAGTCCTCCCTTCTCCAGCCCCTACCAATAGTCATCTTAATATTTACCTTTTGCTGTTGACTGCATTGAGACTGAGCACTTTCTGTGGTACATTTAAAGTCTTTAATCCACATTTTAAATTGTTATTTAATAGAAAGACAGGCAAAACCATCAGAACTGGCAAGGATATGGTACTGACAGTAAGAGTTCTCCCCACAGATAATTTTCTTCTTTTTAGCAAACAGGCAGTAAACCTAGTAAATCTAGAGTCCTTAAGCTGATATGATTGTGTCATTCAGATGTTTGAGGCACTTTATGTATCTCTTTACTGTAATATTATCTTTGATATCTTTCCAGTAAGACCTTCCTATGCTGTGCACTTTCACTTCCCCTCTTTTAACCTCAGTCCTATGCCTAGCACTGCTCAAATCTGTTTATCCAACATTCTCCATTACTGTGAACCATCTGCAAATCAACAGTATGGAAGGAACTGCTGTTTTTCTTTCTTCAAAGCATGTGGCTTCCTACTTGCTCTTAGTTGAGAGCAAAACTATTTTTCTGTTCAGCTGTGCTATTCATTTTCACTGTGTGGATGGCTCAAACAGTGGACACTAGCACTTTAAACAGTGTAGGAAGTTGAACATTTGAGTGAAAATTGATTATCTAGAACCATGATTAATCTATCTTCTATCATTCACTGGACTTGTAGTAGGTTCTTGATAAATGATGCAAGGGAAGCATATAAAGTCATGAGTAAATTTTATTTTACTGCTAATGTGATGTAATGCAGCCTTGAAAATAACTGATGCTTTTATGCATGTGTGTACACACACATCTAAAGCATGTGAATCCTCTGTTAGTTTGACCTTTATTCTGAAGCTTTGTACCGAGCTGCTTTTTTTTCCCCTACGTTCATTTTAGTTTAAATGTTTACAAAATAAAGTAGATCAGAGGAAACAAAGTAAGAGTTTAAAAATAAGGTTCAATAAAACAGGCACAACCACTGACAACACTCCAGAAGAAAGATTTTTATAGTATAGTTTTTATTTTACTAGATCTTTTGTCAGCAGCTACGTTGCTCCTAACTACATATATAAATGCCTTTTGAACCCCTTGTACAATAGACTAAGGTTAGCTATTGCTGAAGTGGTCTTAGTCTTTCAGCTGGGTCAGGTTATGAAGTGCCTGTCTCTGTACTTTGGGTGTTAAGCTGCCTATTGGTGCATTTAGCTGGCTGAGATGTCTCAGCATTTTCTAATGCTCTTTAATAATGCTGGCTTTAGATTTGCATGTGCTTGAACAAGAGGGCTCATGAGGCTCCCTAAGCAATTGCTTCCTCTTTTGCACAGCCCCCGACAGAAGAAAGCAGAAAGTAGTTTTGAGTGTGAGAGCAAGGATCCCCGGGTCTGGGGGGAAAGGCTGCCAGGTGCTTACCTCTTCCTTTGTAGCTCCAACAGGAAAGTCGCATGTGCTTTGCTGCTAAGGCTGCCCGTGGTCTCCTATAGCGCTAATAATGGTGAGAGGCACGCCAGGAGCCCTGCCAGCTCAGGCTGCCGCCCAGGTGCTTCTGCTCTGGTGAGCTCAAGCCCCGCGCAGCCAGATGACGTGCGGGTGATGCATAGATTGCCGTTAAGGGCAGCCACATGTCCTCAAAAACAGCTTTGCATCTGGATTACTTTTATAATCCATCATCGTTTTATTTAATGGCCTTCAGAGCTGTATTTTGGAAAGGATCATCTGTCTAGCATGGGCTGAAAACTTCTGCCCGTTTTTTGGTGGTGAGGGGATTGGTGCCTTTCTGCCATAGAGTCTGAAGTAAAATACTGCCCTGTGGGCCCTAGCCAGCGCCATGAATCGCAATCGAATCTAGTTTTCTGCCCCGAACAGGCAGTGTGTGCTTGGTCTCGCGTTTCACACAACTGGAACGACGTATCTAGTATCTAGCACAGGTGATTTTTGTCCTGGTGCAGCCATGTGGCGATGTCCTCGATACCTCACTGGGAAAATCTGTTCAGGCTGGCTTCGTCATGGATTCAGAAAGCCATTTACGTTTTCTAGCAGTAGCGCTTTTCTTATTTACTAGCCGAAGCGGGGCGGAGAGCGGCGGCAGGCCAGCGGCGGCGAGTCGCCGGGGCTGGCGGGAGGAGTTGTCTCCTCACAGACCCGGCGGCGGCCGGAAGAAATGGCGGCGGCCGCCGGGTTCCCCCCGCGCCGCCCAGGGGCGGAGCTCGCCCCTTTTCGCGCCAAGCCGGGACAGCGGCTCCCGCCCGGCTCCTCCGCGCCGCCCGGCCATGGCCGCCCCCGCCGTGCCCGGCTACTCGCCCGGCTTCAAGAAGCCGCCGGCCATGCTGCGGCTGAAGCGCAAACGGCTGCGGAGGGGCGAGCCCGCCGCCGCTCCCCCGCCCTGCAGCGCGGCCCCGCGGGCCCCCTCCGCGCCCGCCCGCCGCAACCCCTTCTCCAGCCTGGACAACGCGCCGCGGGCGGCCGGCACCCCCCAGCCGCCAGAGCGGGCCCGGCGGCCGCCGGCGGGTGGGAACCCCTCGGCAGCGTCCTTCTGGCAGGTAGGGCCGGGCCCCGGCCCCGTCCCCGCGGTGGCCGGCGGGTTTCTCTCCCCCCGTGACGAGGTGGGGCCGGAGCGGCGAGGGGAGGAAGGGGGAAGGGCCCCGCGGGCAGAGAAGGGGCGGCGGCGCTGGCGCCGGCAGCCATCGCCCTCAGCCGGGCCGGAGCCCGCTCCCGCCGACAGAGCCAGCCCCCGAGCCGCGTCCCTGCCCCAGCTCTGCGCGCAGATCGAAACGCGGCTACTGCGCTTGGCTGTGCAGGCGCCTTCCGACCGCCCCGGAGGGTGGGTGTTCGCAGCACGGGAGCGCTTCCTCCCGCTGCCGAAATTTCACTGCAACGGGCGTCTCTTTTTAAATTATCGACCTGGTTCTTGTTCTGTGCTGCGTCTTATGCTCCTCTTTTATTCAGCTTTTGGAGGCTGTTTGTGAAGATAAGCCCGCCAGGAGAGCAGAGCCCTCTGAAAGAAGCAATATCCTCACCCCAACCGATGTACGAAGCTGCGTAAAAAACGTTTTTAGCTGTTCTCAGTTCACAGAAAAAGCTGAAAGTGTTTAACTTGGTGTTTGGTGGTCCATCTCTGTATAAAGCAATGCACTAAAACGTCAGCGTTCAAGGAAATTTCTTAAATTTCCTTGACGTTCACTGTTAACGGTGCCAGTCTTTTAAAAGTCAGCCTTCTGCCTGACATTGCTACTGTTGGAGTTCTAGTTGACAGAGGTTGTTGTCTTCTTCCAGTTTTATTACCATGTTTGCTATAATTCTTCTGTTTCTTAGTTTTATATTTTGTTGAGATAAGGATGTTCTTCAAAGTGATACATCTCCACAGTCTTTTATACAGCTACAGAAAGGGAACAAACAACCTGACCAGGCACATAGGAAAGAGGCAACACCTGAAAACTAGTCCTTGAAAGAGAGTTTCAAGCAGACAACGTCTAGGTTGGAAACTTAAGTTCAGACTAACTTAGCAGAATAGGAAAATGACCTCTCAAAGAGAAAAAACTGTCCTAGAGCTCCCCAGTGGGGTTTTTTTGCATCCTCTAGGAAGCGCCTGACATTTCAATCACCAAGGGAGGACGAAATGAAATAACTGTTTTGGCATGTAAATTCTTGTCTTCATAAAGTTTAGGCTAAGTTTTCTTTTGTTGAGTCATTCATCCTTTTACCTGTTCCTAGTTTATGACTTTAGAAAGACTTCTGTGAATGAAAACACCCTTCTGCATTTTTATAAGCAATATAGTGCTGTATTTCTATTAGAATCTGTTACTGACTAAAATAATTGGTTCAGTATAAACTGTGCCTTTGAACAGTCAAACTCCATGTAACCTGGAATCCAGGAAATCTGTCTGCAAAAGCTTTTTTTTTAAGTATGTCTCTTAACTTAATGTGAGTACTTCCTTAGGATCAAAATGAGCTAGGCATTTTTGCTGTTGCACTGAATTGGAGAAAAACATGCAGGAGATGACAGGTTTAACTTGTCTTTTTATAGGCTACTAAACTTAAGACATTACATGTAATAGCCATAGTCCAGTATCCAGTCTGCCTGCCAGGAAAGGTATATTAAATCAACATGGGAGGAGACCTAACCATGCTAAAATATAAATAGGTAGCTATGGGGGGGGGGGGGGGTAATTTTCTGGTGGTTAAGTAAGTAAGTGATGCTATTTCTGTTTTGTAAGGACCTTCATTTACCTGTTGCTGTACCTGAAGTTCCCTCCTCACCAAGACATGAGTTTCCTGCAGACTGGAGTATTAAAACACGACTTTTATTTACTTCTTCCCAACCTTTTACCTGGGCAGAACATTTAAAAGCACAAGAGGAAGCTCAAGGATTTGCTCAGCATTGTAGAGCTACAGAAACAAACTTGCCACAGAGCGTACAGGTAATACTTCAGAGGGTAGCTCAAAGCTCCAGCTTTAGAAAGGAGAATGTACCTTTGCACCTTTCCTTAAACATGCTGGCAGTGAAGGCTTGATTCTGTTTTGGTCTTGCATTAAGAATAAGGCTCATTTAGACTACTAATCTAATTCCATCAATGGTTTGTACCTATAGTTGCAAACAGTGTTAAGCAAGTGGTCATTTAACTGTGGAGCAGTTGCTGGTTGCTGTCCATTCTTCTTCAGTCTGGCTAATGCACAAGCCTGGGATTTTTTTTTCGGTATCTAATGTAATATTTTTTTAATCCATCACTTGTAATGCTGCCTTAAGTAAAGCATTACTGTCCTCATAAAATGCTTTTTTGACATCTAGGAACCAAAACTGTCAACAGAACTGCGTTGTGCCTTTCAGCAAAGCCTTGTTTACTGGCTTCACCCTTCACTGCCATGGCTGCAGCTGTTCCCTCGGATTGGAGCAGATAGAAAAATAGCTGGAAAGGCTAGTCCTTGGTCACAGGACGAAGCCTTGCAACAAGTGCTAATGAGTGACTGGTAAGTGAAACCAAGCAACTGATGTTTTTAGTAAGATTAAGACAATGGGGTTTTAATTAATGCACAAGTTCTTTCCATTTTTATGAGGAAGCTTTTTAATTTTTTTTTTTTTCCAGCTAGAATGCTCATTGTTTTGAGGACCAGGTTAAGGAAATACAAGACTAAAGCTACCTTCTTGTGTTAAATGCCCTTCTCCAATCCTAGTTGTCAGTTTGCGTAGATTTCCCTAAATCCTGTTAGCAGGTTGCCTTTGATGCTTCATGTAAACCCATGTGCTAGAAAGCAAGTATGCTGGAAGAGCATAGTACTCACAAACAGGCTGCATTTCAGAGGAGTGCAGCTTCCTAGACGTTGAGCACATCTGAAAATCTGGCTAATCATTCAATATGCTCTCAAACCTGTGCAGAGTACACATCAGTACCACCCAGCCAAATCCAGTTTGATGTGTCAATGGCAAAGAATTAACTTCAGTTACAGAATTGTTTTATTCTAATTTGCAGGTCTGTCAGCTTTACTTCTCTGTACAATCTGCTCAAAGCCAAGCTGTGTCCCTACTTCTATGTATGTACCTACCAGTTTACTGTCCTGTTCCGTGCAGCTGGTCTTGTGGGAAGTGACGTTATCACAGCTGTAATTTCTCCCACAACTAGAGGTTTAAGGGAAGCCATGAGAAATGAAGGTAAGGTGAAACCAGTCCAACTAGGATTTGAATAACTGATAAAGTGCATTAGCTGTGTTACAAAACCAGTCATTGCTTTCTTTCCTCCTCTGTTCAAGGCATAGAGTTTTCTTTACCTTTGGTAGAAGAATGTAGAACCAGGAAACAGAAAAACTCTGAAGTGAATTTGGAAACAGAAGTTGCTAACAGCCTCGAAGTGGGCAACAGCATGGAAGATGGAGAGTATGTAATAATTCTTCTACAATGCTAGAATTCCAGGGCATCTACAGACTCCTGCACATTCTATTTGGAAAACCTTTGTAGGAAATATTGCCCTCCTAACACTGATTCTGTGTTTCCCAGGGAACCAGCTCTAAGCGATGATGATGATGAAAGTTTCTCATGGCTTGAGGAGATGGGAGTCCAAGACAAGGTTAAGAAACCAGATGCTATTTCTATTAAACTGTATCCTT
Source organism: Harpia harpyja (assembly GCF_026419915.1). Classification (NCBI taxonomy): domain Eukaryota; kingdom Metazoa; phylum Chordata; class Aves; order Accipitriformes; family Accipitridae; genus Harpia; species Harpia harpyja. The sequence continues at coordinate 16,705,201 of NC_068947.1, forward strand.
TTTTTTGCACATCAAGATGTATGACACTGGAAAATTGTGCAGATGTTATCTTTTTGTGGTATAAGTTTAAGTTTTATAAAAGCTTTTGAGAACTTATTTCCAAACATTAATTCTCGCATTACTGCACATTAAGAGACTCTGCATGTCTTTTTGAGTTTCTTTATGACAAGTATTTCTAGATGCTTTTCTTCTTGAAAGGAAAAGCCGTTGTGAATTGTTAATGTAACTTTGTAAGATCCATTAGGTCACAAACTGATTGTGTCACCTCACATCTAGGTTCACTGGAAAGACTCATTAGATATTGTTTCTTTTTTTTTAAAGAAAAGGGTGTATGTTCATGTAGGCTAGGTTTACACTTGGAAGTAGTGTGGTGTAGTAGGGACACAGCTGTAGACCAGAAAAGCTGTTGCTGAGATCCTGTATGTGTTTCAGAGGAACCAAAAGATGCTGCTTAATATTTGAAGAACAAATCTGGATTAATGTAAAGCTTGGTGGGTTTTTTGGTTTTGTTTAAATGACGTGATTGGTCAGAGGGGGCTAGGGGGGTTTCTCCTGGAGTTGCACTGCTCCGGTTCTTCCTGTGGTGCATTGATGCTTTTCATATCCTTGTGGTTTTTCTTTGACTCCAGTCAATATAGTCGTAAGGAGAAGCATGAGGTGCAGATGGATCACAAACCCGAATCCCTTGCATTAGTGAAAGGAACAAACACATTCACCTTGCTGAACTTCTTGATAAACTGTAAGAGCCTAGTGGCTGCTGCAGGTCCACAAACAGGGCTTCCACCAACTTTGTTGTCCCCTGTTGCTTTCCGAGGTGGAACAATGCAAACACTCAAAGTAAGTAACACAACCATCTCTATTTTTTAATAAAGAAGAGAGAGTTGTTTCTTCACTCAGCAGATTAGACACTGACTTTGTATAGTTTCCCTCAGGTACCGCAGAGTAATTTTTGTTGCTATAGCCTGAGTGAGCATTTTGACTGCAATACAGACTGCCTCCTAAATCATCTCTACCCACATAGATCTCTGCTGCTAAACTGAAATCCCAGTATTTCCATTCTTCACACCCTGATAAAGAAGAGGTTAAGCAGACTTCCCAGATACTAAAAGATTCTCCTGAGATCTTATGGGGTCTCAAACTATCACAGCTGCTTGCAACAAGGGAGCCTCTGAACCATGGCTCACCACCTGTTACTTCAAGGGGATGATGGGTACTAAAGGAGATGCTGTTAATACAGATAGTGCAGTTTTCTTCCACCAGAGTAGTTCATACTGTTCTTCTGCAGTTAACTTTCTTCATACTGCATAGCATTCTTGCATATCACAGTGGGTACATTTTAGGAGTTGTTACAAAGACGGTAAAACCATCATAATACTCATGTATTGAACAGTAAGTTAACAATACTGAAAAGTATTTTGAACTTTTAATGGGACTGTGCCACTGCAGTATTAAAGTAAATTAAAATTAGGACTTGATTTGGTGTGTCAAAAACTAATCCTATGTGGTCTTGTCTTCAGGCTCGAAGTATAAATGCCAAAGCCAGGGTTCACTTGGCGTATGAGGATATATTCAGTTTGGAGATCGTAGGCCCCATCATGCCTCACTCCCTCCATTCATTGACCATGCTGCTCAAGTCTGCACAGAGGGGAGCGTTCTCTGCTGTATTGTATACACATGAGCCAACCGCTGTGTTTAACACTGGTCTTGACAATGCAAGCCCTGCCTTAAATAAGGTAAGGAAACTAGCAGAGACAATCTTTCCTGTTAGGAATAGTATCTTTATTACAAACCATAGGATGCTGAGTGACGCGAAACCTTCCCTTAATATGTGGGTTTACACCCAATTACTTGTGATCACCACCTGGCAGTCCCTGTGGCTTGTCATTGCCTCAGAAATGGAATAATCGGAAAACTAGCTTTTCAGGAGTTCCCCAGAGGTACACAAATGAACATTAAGAACTACAGGTATTTCAAATACCTATTCCATGTCTCTCTTCCTCATGTGAATTTCCACAGGAAACCATATGCAAAGATCTTCCTACATGTGGACTGCATCCTAAGACTTTGGATCAACTGAGTCAGTGTCCAACACTGGGAAAATCTTCCATCCGATTTCTGGAAATGAAGGATTATGCTTATTCCTGGAAGTCCTAGGTATGCTAGTTCCATTTAATGGAAGAGAATGCTCTCTGGTGTGCAGTTGCTGTACTTCATTTGGGTTCTACACGGGCAGCACCTATGCAGTACCGGGAGGGATACAATCTAGTTGCACATCACAGACTACAACTATTGCACATCACCCATCATAAAACACTTCAAAGGACTTTTAAAGGAAATGAAGGAGAAGGCCTTGGACATCTCCTTTTGTATTTTAGGAAGCCTTTTTTAAATAAAACTTGACAAAACATGATTATCTGGTTTATTGGTCTGACTTGCGTCCGGAAGGTCTGTATTCTTCATGCACATGCAAATTCTATTCTGAAGTACAGAATTTCTGCTACTGCTCTGTGAGGTAACTTATAACCATTTTGGATGGCTGCAATTCTTGGCAAAACCCCTTCCAAGACTGCTTACAGCACCTTGCCAGAAGCTTAATAGCTTCTTGTTGCTATGTTGCACCGCTTAGAGTCAGCTCTGAACTCCACAAAGATAGATGAAAGTCAGATGGACACACGCATGGAGTCCTGCCTTCAGCCGAATTAGATTAAAAGGTTGACTCCTTAGAACTGCTTGGCATAGCTGCTAGTATTCCTATTCCCACTTACGTTAAAATGAGCTAGACTTTTAAGAAGCAATTTGTACAAACAATAACCTGCTGAATCACAACAAGTTGGAGCAATAAAATAGTTGTGGCACCTGATCAAAGATAGAGAAAATGAGAGGCAGCAGAGGGCTGCTGGCCTGACTCTGGCTGCGCATAGCAATAGCAGAGGCTACTAGCAGGTTTCATGCAGTCTGTTTCACTTTGGGTAGTCAAAGCTGTTAGTTTGGAGGCATGTATGTCACTTTTTACACAGCTACTAGGTGATCAGATTACTGCAGCAGACACTACTAAATCTGAATAACAAGATGTAGAATACTGTCATGCTTGTGCACTCCAGCAAGATTTCTAATTCAACTGGTATTTTGCACAGAAAATAAAGCAGTGGTCATGCCCTGTGGTCCACTACCCTCATCCTTACTACAGGGCCACTCTGCTCCCCACCTCAGAATATGCGATTCTGAAACAGTAACCTTAGACTGTAGCCAGGTCTTACTTGAGGAAACAACCTGTAAACTTAAAAATGTGGGCACCTGAAGAAGTTACTGCAGATGGAGGCATGATGAAAGCTTCCCTTGCCTTTCAGTTACTTTATAGCGATGCCACCAGAAGTATCCTATCCCAAGAATACAGCATGTATACACTTACACTGGAATACTTCATGTTTACATTTGTTACTTTACAGTAACTACCATGACACTACATCAGTTGCACATTGAACAAGACAACATCTAGAAAACCTAGATCAAGGGAAAGTCCCTCTCTTATGATGGAAGAAGGCACCTTAGGAATTAAATACTTTTGACAACATCAAATACTCTGTTTCTGGTGGAGTTCAGGGTAGTACAATCCAACTTTAATTAATCTCTACACTTCTCCCTAACTAATCTAGAAGCAGGTTACAGAACTTTTCCCCTTTGATTAGCATCAGACAGCAAGAGTGAAAATCCAGTGCTAATGGCATCGTGGGGAACACCAGAAGACTGGGTTTCTAGAGCAGCTGGTGTGTTAGCTACACTTTTGTTGCCAGTAACAGTAGAGTAAGAGTTAACTCGGTGCCTTTTTTATCTGGCTTGGCTGCCTCCATCCCTCATAGCCTCCACTACTGGGCTTTGCAGTCTTGCTGTCAACTGACCTTTAGCCCAGCGCTACAGGTCAGCAAGAGCAGTTCTCACAGCCACCGCATTCAGGTGCACTGCACGGAGTGACGCTTCCCCTGCTGTCACACAGGCAAGCCCTTCTGAAAGCTGCTCATGAGCTCAGAGCCCACCAGCTCTGAAACAGGCAGCACCTCCAGAGCGTGCCGTTGAGGAACTGGCCTCCTTGCAGAGCATGTTAGAACATGAAACAGGTTACTGAAAGCAATAGGAAAAAGCAATTCTGTAGCTGCCTCTATGGGTAAGCACTTTTAATCAAGCCAATAACCATTCTGGTATGTGGACTTAAGCCTATCTGTTTCTAAGAAATACAATAATTACTATTAATTTCAGTTCCAGTTTGTATTTTCACAGCTAGCATGTGAGAGTTATGAAGAGACACTAATGCCAATTAATAGCTTGCAGCAATTTAAAAAAAAATATCTAGAGTGGTGTAATTTCAGAAATTCACCACCAAATTCTTTATCATGTGCTTTGCACCATCACTGGAGCTGTAGCTCCTCATACTGTAAACTGCCTGTTGGTTTTAAGTCATAGCTTTGCCTGTGATTTCAGAAGCATATTCCAGTTGCTTACAGCTCTGGGATTCCATGCTGTTCTTGAAGCATACTTGGCTCCAGTGAACTTTCCCTACAAAAGTTACAGCATTATGCTCCCCAGTCTGCTGCTCTTCCCACCTAAAGGTATTTTCAGGAAATACTACCATCATTCCAGATGCTTGTAGAGCACAAAGATTTATTTATTTAACCTGTCCAAATGGGTGACTTTTCATCACGACTGTGATTTGTTTGGAAGAGCTAGAGACCGTAGCATTAAGACTTCATATAGTTTTTGCACTTTAAGAGGCAATTTCAAATTTTCCCAGGCATAGGAAGTTCACCTTCCTGCTCCTCCGGTCCTAACTATTTAAAAACTACAAATGAGAAGACTGCCAAGAAATCGTTCTGGTGGAAGCTGGCTACAAGTTCTTGGGCACCTGTTTCAAAATCGTCCTTGCCACAGGGAAGTCAGAAGCACTTTCAGCAAGATTACTTCTAGGAAAATAATTCTGCAGCAAAAGGAAATCCAACAGCCAAAGAGATCATGCCTTCCATCAGTAGGAGTCACAGACATTCACCTTTAAGACAGCTGAAGTGCTGCATAAATAACCAGGTTCCAAGAGAGTGTTTCCTAGTTGTTCTTTTTAATGTATCACTACTTATCTATTCCTGCATGCAAAGGACACTCAAACCAATTCAAATTTACAAATTTAACAGAAGCACACCGCTGCACTAGCTTTAGATTCATGTATCATTCTAAACAACAAGGAATGAAACTAAGAGAGAAACCTCAAAATCAAGAAGTGTCATAATTAGGGCATTACAGACCTTAATTTTTTTCTTAAGTCTTCCTTAAGACCAAAGGTTAAATCCACATACAGTACCACATCTTTAAGGCATGAAATCCAGAACTTGCCTAAATAGTTATTTTGTAAATGGAGTCTTCAATGGGACTGAATTCATCTGCTCCTTGCTGCTGCGAGACAACATGTATCTTTACATTATACATGGGGAATATAGACCAAAAAAAGAACAAAATGACAAGTACAAGAGATTGTATGTTCCCAGATTTGATACTGTACAGCTGTGAAACCAGTGCTGTCATGGACACCATAGACTAGACAGAACGATCAACATCTCTGATGTTACACCTCTATCAAACCAGACATTTAAACACAAGTCTGATTAGGAGCTGCTCCCACATCCCGAGTTAATTACTTTAAGTCGTACATCAAAAAACCAGACTTTAGCTAAGACAGATACAACACCCAGTTCTCCCACAGCAGATCTTTCCATTGCTGTACCATCATGTTTACTTTTGGCCTTTTATACACACCTTCCAACTAGTTCAGCAAATGAGGCAAGGAGATCTTCAAATATTTAGTCAGAGACTGAAGGCGAGAAGCCAAAGGGAAAAAAAGTTTAATTAAAGACAACTACGTCCATGAAAATTAAGATTAACTTAGGCATTTCTAGAGCGCTTTGACAGACTAATAAGGGGCTTTATTTCTCTGAAGTGTGTGGTGGAGAACCAAATACCATTTCTCTGCTGTACACAACATGAGACATTGATCCTTGTCCCTTTAGGGCAAAGAAAGACACCTTGCTCCGTAACAGTTGACAGAATACACACAAGTCACCTTATTTTGTGGAAGAAGAGGTACTAGTAATTCTTCACCTCCACGCTCCTACTACCATTGCAAAGGTCACTCACTTTAGGCGAGTGCACAGCCTTACTGCGTACAAACTGTATTTTGTTCCTGTCCCAGATGAAGCTGTGGTCAGTAGATATAACACAAAGAGACCTCAGGAAGACTTTTCTGAAATAAACACCTGAACTACTAGATTCTGTAAATCCTGGCAATCTGCTTGTAACTCAAGACAAATCTGGCAAGAGGTATACAATGCCCTTTCCAATTCAAAGTGCGCATAGCTAAAATACTAATACTTCTTAAATTAAAAAAAAAAAAAAAAAAAAAGAAAGAAAAAGAAGAAGGAAAAGCTTTTCTACATCGTCTCCATTGTCAAACTGCCAAAACTCTGGATCAGGCTGTCTCCTTGAGGGCAGAGTACCATTACTGAAAATTTAAGCCCAAGGAGTTAATTTGGTAATAGTCCAAAGCAACCAAAAATGACTAGAACTGATTCTGCAACCCTAATAGCTGTTGATAATCTTCATAAAGCATACTTCTATACTGTGCGTTTCTTCAAAAAGTTGTTTTGGCATACATTTTAATTACTGTTTACTGACCAGTGATTAAGATTATGAACTTGTGCTGCTTTATTGACCAAGTTGGGTACAACAATTTAAGCATCATTCTATCCCCTCCCTCCCCCCCCGAATCCAGTTGTAGATTTGTTAGAGTTTAAAATTCACATTAACCACAAATTCATACAATCAACATCAGGCAGTGTGTTAATTTGTTTGGAATAGACAACTCCATCATCTCCCTTCCTAGAACATGCAGGGAGAGTCACCTTTACATTGCAAGTCTCATCGGTTCCATTGCTGGACTTTCTGCCATCCCTTTGAAAGCCAAGTCTTTCGCCTAATCACGTATGTCCTAGAGTATTATGGGCTGTATGGCCAGTCGCAGTGCACCACTGAGTTAAACCCCAAACAAAATTTGAAGAGAAGCCGCAGCGCTAACACTGTACAACAGGGCTACCACCGCACGCTTTCTCACAGGGGTCACAGTACTGGCCCAGTATCTGTCCAGCAGTACACGCCAGCCTCAACTAGACTAAGGTAAGCCGCATGACCTTTTACCAGCTGTCGGCAAAAGTGCACGAGTAGCTTTACTGAGACCAGGGAAAACTGCAGCATAGTACAAAACAGTATGAAAGTGTTAACATTCCGTATTGAAGAGAAATTGCATGAGTTTTAAAACAAGGGTTTAGATTACTGATGCCTCCAGAGTCTGTCGTCTGATTTAGTCATTTAAGAAATAATTACATCACTAATGTAAACAATATAAACATACCAAAAACTAAGTATGATTTAAATACATTTTGATGGTACAAAAGAAAAACCTGAACGTGTCTGTACAGTTTTTACAACGTGGGAATTGCCAATGTATTTACAACATGAAAGGGCAAATACCATTTTTGTGCAGAGTAAAATTATCTGAAATAATGTCAATATAAAAAACAATATCTAGCGGTGTGAGGCACTCCTAAACATGGTGGTATTAACCATGCTTTCCTTTGGTACAAGTCCCATCGCTTGGAGAGCCGCAGTTGCTGCTGTGGCTTTAGCATGCTTCTTATTAAGGCTGGCAAAAGTAGGCCTGTATTCATTTCCATTGACTCTCACCTGTTCATGAAAGAAGGGGAGGAAAAAAGAAAGTGTTAGAAAGTGCCTCTTCAATTCTCTTAAACAGAAGCGCTACACAGCTCCTTTAAGCACATTCTCTATGTCATTCCTCTTTAGCGGTAGACAAAATCCACATCTGGTCTGTAAGCACAATCATTTCCAAATAGTAACTGCTAACACATGATTATTTTGTGGAAAAGAAAGCCCACATCATAAGATAACTGAAGGACAAGAATAACTAAATCTTGCTCACTACCTTTACAACAGTAAGACTGAACACCACACCTGCAAGTAAACAGCAAGAATACGATACCACATAGGTTAGTAATTTTAGCAAGAAGTGGAATAGTGTGTTTCTTGATGGATTTACAGATTAATGTGCTTGAGAGATCTGATTTGGCCTTTACAGAAACAGGACTTTGAAATTTTAGCATTGAGACACTGCCTAGCAGTCCTCAGCCACCCCTGAGGTGGCTTATTATGTTTATATACAAACATAAACATGAATTTACATCACCTTTAATAGAGAAACAAACAGCAAACAAGGAAACTCAAGCGCACCTTAAAGATGAAGTGTTTGCGATGATCAGGCCCACTATCATCCACCAACACAAATTCAGGTGGTGACCATCTTCTTTTGTTACAGATCTCCATCAATGCAGAAACAGGATGTTTACCTTAAAGATAAAATGCATTTGAAATTTCAATGCTGCTATCAAAGCAATCATTTTAAATGAGTTTTTTAGACAAGTAAGAATCTCACCTGAAAGATCCTTCATCACAACATAATGTCCAGATCTCTTTTGTGCCTTCTCTCCCACAGCAACAAGCCCTAAACAAAACACAATAAAGTTTACATTTATGATTCCCAGCTGGTTTCTGTATTCTCATCAGCAAAGCAATAACATGTATCAGTGGAGATGAAACCTGGAGACAGCATACAACTTCTTTTCAGAAGTCTTTCAGACCTCCCTTTCATCCAGCATTTTTTTCCCCTCCACACTACACACAACATTTTTCTCGACTGCTCTATTAAGACTCTTAAGAAGCCAGGTAGAAGAAAACTTTGAGTAGCCTTATGCGAGCTGGGAAACACCTCAGCTTCTGTGCCTTCTTTGGAGAAACACTGAACAAGAGAGAAACTTTAGAACATTCTCTCATTCAGTATTTGTTTTGTGCAACCCAAAAGTCATCCACTACCTTAACAGTTTGCCTCTAACATACTAAGCACTTGAAGTATTTCCATAAAACAGTAAAGAGTGTACCTAGTATGTCCTTTTATGATACAAATAACGCAGTGATGTTCTTATAACATGTGCTCTCTTTATTTAAGAGTATTCAAATATTTATCCTTTACATGCAAGTTCACAGCCCAATTACCATGATTCTAATCACATCTGAATATAAAGTAGCAAAAAAGCATGCAGCTGGGCCCCAAGTCAATACAAAAAGCACAAGTTCCAATGGAAGTCACTGTGAAACACGGAAGCTGAACATTTTTCTTTTTAAAATCTTACAAGAGTAAGAAATAAAATTTAACAATTGCCAAAAATGTATCAAATGCCAGTAACCACGCCATGCTTATGAAGTGACTCAAGTTCCTTTCCATTCATTTTGCCATTACCTTAAATATGCATAAACAAAATACCTGACTGGTTTTTTAGAATTTCTCAGACTTCAATCCTTCAATATGACTTTGTTTCTTACCTCAATTTGTTTCTGTTCCTGACTTTGGTGAATAAAGACAGGGAGATACTGCAATTGTTTCCAATTTCTTCCTGTTCCTTCAGATTTTTTTGGTTGGCATTTTATTTTATTTTGCTTTAGAAGAAAATCCTTCCCTCCTTAACAGATTTTCATCCTAATATTCATGCAGCTCCTAAGCAGGGACTTTTCAAGTGGCATGAAACCCTCATAGACAACAATCACTGAAACAAAGTTTCTTTTTTTTTTTTTTTTTTTTTTCCCCCTTACAGAACTTTATATCCAAAATAACCAAAGATTTCCACCAAAGAAAAAAATTCTTGTGTCATTCTCCACATTAATACTGTGCCTCTCTCTAAGTCACTGACACTTGTCTTCCACATCTTGTCCCTGGTACCTCAAGAGGGATTTTTTCAAAAAAGCTGCAACGGACTCCAACAAGCTCTGCTGATGGACCAAGCTGCTTTGAACACAGAGAACCCAACAATTTACTGGCTGACAGCAAAGCTCAAGAAGGTTTTGTTTCAACGCTGTCTGTGAGAGGACTACAGATCTCTCTCACTCTGGAAAATACAGGGTCTAAGCGAAAGCTATAGCAAAGGCAAACAACCTTTTGGTTCATGTCTTAGTGCAGCCTACTGAGTAACTCCTTAGCAAACTGCTTGTTCCTGTATCTAGAAGTAGTATTTTATCTGGGGGCTAAGTTCTTAAAACGTGTTAAAAAAACCCTTACAAAACAAAAACAGGTTACTTGGTAACAGACAACTTTTAAAAATTTCAGACTTTTCTTTAAACCTCTCACAGAACTTTAAAAAAAAAAAAGAAAGACTTTTTATACATTTAAGCATCAAAGAACACTAATGTTTGAAGAAGCTTTTCAGCTGCTCATCATAAATGTATAATCACTGTTCACTTGCTTCTTTGTAATGCATGAAACATGCTGCTGCTTTATAATGCAAGTTGCCTCCCCATATTACAGACTTGATTGGCTCAACATTAAGAAGTATTCTTTATCAACACTGAACACCTTTAGATTTTTTGTGGAAATTATCAGATAAAATTGCATATATAATAATCGAATATTTTAAAAACTATGAAATTAAAGCAAAGCCCAGCCATCACTGAGGTTATCAGTATTTTCAGATGAATCTATCACATGCCAGGAAGAGGCATCCTTTAACTCCATCTAACATTTTCAGTTGTTTAATGAAGACTGAGCATTCTGAAGCAGAGAGAGCAAACTACCTGTTACAGAATGCCCAGCACAACGAGGACCTGATCCTGTCTCAGGCCTTACTTAGGGCTTGATGCTTGAAACTTTGGTATCAAACTGTGCAGGCATTAAGGAAACTTATATCAGAAACCACATGAGGACCCTGGAGCACACTTCTAGAGCTGGAAACTTGAGCTGCGATATAGCTGTGTATTACCAAAATATTTTTAATGTTCAAAATGTTCACAGGTTGTGCAGCAATACTGCCTCTTTCCTATGATGTGATAAGAAGCAAGCAACATAATGAACAGAGCTAACTCTTCCCTCCTCACCACAATAATCTATCACTATGTTATGCAGGCTGCTTGAGAAAATAATACTGAAATTGACTGTTTTCAATTTCTTCTGTCTGATATCAATTTTCCCTGACTGATATTAACCAAGCTAAATGGAAGGAATTCTTACCAGCAGTCAGAACTTTACAAGACAACATCTACAATGATCACAGTAACTAAGTAACAGTAACAAAACATTTTCCAAAGATTTTCTTAGCAATCACTCTGTCACCAGGTATCTTTTTTTTAATTCTTCCTTCTTTCTTTAAAAAGAAAGGTTGCACAGAACAAACACAACTGAAAAGCAAGTTTGCTTATTGTTTGTCTAAAACAACGATGTCTGTATTATTGTGTTCTGTACTTTGAGACTGTTGCACTTCTCTATTTATAAAACCATATTACGCTGCTAGAAGGTCTTTAGAATTTAGAAAGCAATGGATATTTTCATAACATAGGCTTGCCTTCTCATCTTCTACCTCTTTGCATTTAATATTTAAATGTTTAAATTATATTTTCACTGCTAGCTTGGTCACCTGAGCAATACTGAACTATGTCTGTATTGAGAACTAGCAATTTTGACACCTAAAGATTCCTCCAACTCCAACAGCATCTCTGCAAATAAACTTCACAACATTTGCATTTATATGCTTTGTTTTCTTCCGAACTCAATTATTAGCATTGACAAAAGCTAACACAAACCCGTAAGTCAAAGTAGTTTCATGCTTTAATATTAGATGTGATCTATTTAATATATTAAAGGTTCCCAGTTTTTAAAAAATATTTAGGAGAACAACAGTAAGAGTTTGTTTTCCCACAGTCAGTGGTGAATTGGGGTTTTTTTTGCAACATGCGTAATAGAACAATTAGATCATAAATTCTGATGGCTGAAATTCTGCATCTTGTATTTAAAATGGTTAGAGCTTGTATAGGTATTTCAGGTGGAAAATTTTCATAAATATTCATTCTGGAAACAGAATTCTTGCTGAATATGCTGGCGAGATGGCCAATCATGCACGACAGTCTATTCATGTCAGGACTTCAGCTGAAAGGCAGCAGTAACTCAACTCTGTAGCTTTCACTGCTGTCCTTCACCCCAGTTTAAAACTGATTGAGCTATCCAGTCTTCTACCCTGCCCCATTCCTGCTTCAGCCACTTTCTCTAGACCAACTGCAACGGCTTTTCCACAACTCATTTCCCTGTCCTTGCCTTCTCCATACATCCAACTGAAGCACATCCCTAGTTTAAGAACCGTTGAGAAGCACTTTTAAAAATGGAAGGTGAAGGTTAGGGAAAGTTAAAGAACATCTGGAAGAGCTCACAGGCATAAGGACAAAGCCTATATACATAATCCAGGGCTTGGAAAACTAGTACCAAAATAATCTACATCATTCTGTTAATTTTTACAGTGAAGCCGTACCCAGAAAAAGCTTACTACTTTGGAGTTGTTTTGCCTATCTCCAAAACAGACATTAGAAGTTTATACTGCCATAAGACATTTAAGGAAGGGCTTACCTTTTCGATCCGTCTTAAAATCGACCATAATAGGCTCAACGCTGCCTTCTTTGTTTTTTCCAAGCCCTTCTCCTTCTCTCCAGCCCATTTTTCTCATCAGTTGAGCTCCCATTCCTCCAGTTACAGGGGCTGCTCTTAAGAACTGATCCTATCCAGAAAAAGAAAAGTAAAACAAGTCCTAAAGTTAGCACTGGGATTTTAAAAAGTAAGTGGGAGCTTCCAAAATGTTTCTAACAAAAAAATGTTTCTAACAACCTTTCACAGACTCAGTTCAAAAAAAATACACCTTAGCTTTATATACATTAACATTTTGTATAAACCAGAATTCACGCAGACACACGAGACACAAATCAATATTTTCAAAAAAGAACAACTTAAGAAAATTCTAATGCAATCCAAAAGTGGCAAGTGACCCATTTCAGACATATGTATTTAATAAAATGATAACCGTCCATTTTTAAACACGCTACTTTGGTTCCAATGCATCTCTTCTCATCTTGTGAAAGGAGGCAGTGTTAACTGTTTAACTGGCAACATGTGTGCCAAGTGTACCTAGTTATTGAACAAAATACAAGCACATTTAGTAATGACATTCACATAGTGTTTAGGCGTATTTTAAATATAAAAAAAAAAAGTTTCTCCGTTTTATTATACAGCAGTTGCACATTCAAGTTCTACTCTGAAAATCCACATGAAACATACAGGTTTTTCTTTTCTTTTTTTTTTTAAGGAAAAAAAAGGCGCTTAGCCACACAGTTTAGCAGCAGTAGTCTTCACATTCTTTCAAATCATCATTAACATAATAGTTGTTAAATGGTGAAAGCTTATAAACAGAAATTTTAAAAATCTGTTTTGATGTAAAGAACTTTAAAAACTCCTTAAATGTTTACGTACCTAGGCCTCGATGGCCGCAGTGTTGTGAATAGTAGGGCTGGCATTGACCGTGGCAAGAAGGCAGCTACAAGGATTTGACCCTGAAACAAGTTTCCATATAGAGGGGTGAAAGTTCACAGGTTATTCTGTGAACTATCATCTCTCTTCTGCCCCCCCCACTGACCCAAGTAAGTAAGTCAATCATTTCCATCACAGCAAAAAATTGCTTGCCTTAAAATATACAAGTTTACACACTGGCACTGATAAGTCCATCAGTTATTTCGCATAGTAGGTTAGATGATACAATGCCTAGTATTTTTGTGAAAATTTTACTTACTATCAAAGCAAATTAATAGAACAATTTTTTTTTTTCCCCCTTTATTTTGAGCTGTGCTTGCAAAAGTAAGCGTTTCCCAGATTTGGACAAAGGACTGACAGGTCCTTGGTTTCAATTTGTACGTAAACAAAACCAGAAGTCTTACTTTTGCAGAGACTAAGGATAATATATTTTAAGGGGATTTCAAATTAGCAACTGACACACACTAATGATGCATGTGTGTAATCCCCACTATACATAGTGTTAAAAAATTAAAAAAAAAAAAAAAAAAAAAAAAAGAATTGCTGAAGATTGTGGCAGGACTTCTCCAAATATTTACCTATTAAACAGTAAATACCTATCAATCATGCAACTGGATGCTGCATTTAATAACAAAGTGGTCCGATGGAAGAGTAGAGAGGCTAAGCGCACCTCTCCGGTTCAACTTTTTTCTGACTGGTGCAGACCATGCAGTGTGTGTGTGTACACAGAAACAATCAGTTTCTTCGATACGAACTGCCTCAATCTATACACCTAGAATGGCTTTTACTTACTTCCATTTTCATCCTCCCCTCTCTTTTCCAGGAACCTCTCATAAGAAAAGGGCAACCATGCCGAGAATGATACAAACCCCAGTCAATGTCACCCTGGGTTCCGATTCCTCTTTTGTACCTGCTTTGCAATGATAGAATTTTCAATATAAACATCTGTTTCATTATCACCACCGTGTATTCAGTTCACAAATGGTAAAGAGTGCAATTTCTTGATGAGGTCATTTTAATGTTACACAGCTTTCTCATCACACCTGTAAATGTACTAATTCAGGGGTTAGAAGTGATGTAGAAAGGAGAGAACAGAATCAAAATACTGCTTTTCGTAGTTAAAAATCAAAGCCCCAAGTTCCTATATAGGAATTACCAGAGCCTGAACAAATTCCAAATACTGCAATTAAAAGGGGTTCTAAATTCCAAAGTGCAGTTTATTAAAAACACAGCTAACGTGTGATTCAGAATCCTATCTGGTAACTTTAGTAGGAATTTTTTACACTATGCTGACTCTTAAACATGTACAACAGAACCAAGCCAACAAGGACTTAGAAACGGAAGCTTTGTTTCATTACAGAATAGCTGTACTTTTAATTCCGGTACCAATATGAAAGGAGCCAGGAGAAGCCTATTTGATTCAGTTTACTGAAGAAGCAAAGAAGGCCTGCAGCAGGGGAAGAAGTTCTTCTTTCAGGTTTGGTTATTTGTTTTTAAATAATAAACTGAATATAAATCTCTCATGTCACCTGTACAATTATACTCTCCATAACTTTTTTTTTTTTAAATAATTTAATGACAGACAACTTCACTCATACCATGATTTAATAGAGTATGGGTAAAAACTAGTGCTGTGCTTGTAATTACATTTGAAAATGTAAAAATAGTAGAAATGTTAACAAGAGCAGGGAAGCAAGATATACATTTCTTTTCAGTTTTAAAAAATCATAAAAGGCCAAGTCTCACAAAACTATTTAGCAGCTATGTACCCTTGCAGATCTGGCACATAAGGAAGATAACAAATTGAAGAGTATGTAATATAATAAAGCCCCAGGTTTCTAATTACTTGGTTACTGTTGTTGGAATTAAGTAATTATCTACAAAATAATTGTTCTCTTTCATTCACTAATCTTAATTTGAGTAAGTCTGCCTGAAAATTTAGTATCATTTTTCTCATCTTGTGATCTCTCAGTTCCATGAAAGGTCAGCCAAATAAAGCACACTTCCATTCTGCCAGCAGATGGAGACAACTAATAAGCCATATTCTTGTGTCAACACTTTCTTTAAAGAGAAGGCTACACAGTAAAACCTGATCACTTAAGAGGGTTTTTTAGTAATTTTTATTAAACCTATTCCTCTTCTAAAGCTACATTAGGGCAACAAATTTTGGGGGACATGAACACCTGAATTAGCATTTAAGAGCTTAAACAAGCAAACACGAAAAAATCACACCAGAAAGATGATTTTACAGATTTTTTTTTCTGAAACACAATACAAGTTGGACAGTCACTGTTGTTTAACTGCAAGAGCTGTCTTTGGGAAAAGGATAGCATACAGCATTGAACTGAACAATCTATAAAACAGCACCTGCAACATCCAAAATATTAAAGCCATCACTACCTGAAATCTTAAAATACATCATCAGTTTCTGCTCTCTGAAAAGAAAATACCCATTCCTTCTCAGGCAATGCTGACATGGCACTAAAACATAAGTTCTGTCAGAAGGAAGGTTTATTTCTTTTGAGCAATAATTTATTAAGCAAAAGACAACAAAGCCTTAAAGGCATTAGGTGGACAGTTTCAGCAATAGCACAATGGGCTGTCTTAAAGATTACTTTAAGACCACTCCGAAGAATTTCTCTGAGTCAAGTACCAGGAACAAGCATCTATCTTTGGCAAAACTTTTGCGTAGTAGCTGAATTTTCCATTTAGTAAACTGGCATTTACAGCAGCAGCCACCACATTCCTTTCCCTATACAATAGGAAGAATACCTTTCTGAAGAATTCCATCAAATGCCTTCCAAAACTACACTCACAATCAGCTTCAGGATTGCTGTTCACAGCTTTTGCACACAATCAGTAGAAAACAAGCTGAGGATAGCTGGAAAAAAAACATTTTGAGGACTGAACAGGGATCCAGTCCAATATAACTAACATATAGCTGATTTGCCTTGCCATGTGGCCTTTATTTCCAGGGAAAGCTCACTGTGTCATATAATGCAATATAAATACAAGTATTTTGGTAAGTGGCCATGTTAGAAGGTCAGCAGTCCTTCTGCAAGTGACAAATCACAAGACCTAGTTTTACCTCCATTGTTAGCATGAGCTATGACTGTGGAAGAATGGAAGGAACGCTCTAACTTTTCAGAACTTGCTACACAAAGCAGTGCATTCTAATGGCCATAGTAAACCTGTGTCTTGTGCTTTATTTAGCACAACTGAATGAAACAGATCCCAAGCATTATCCTGTGCACATAAAAAGTTGCAGAAACCTTGTTTTGGAGAGCAAGTTTAAGCTAAAATTAAGCTGATAAATCCAGAAACAAGGGGTGAGGCTGGGAAAGTCTGAGTAAGTAGACCTCAACAGAATTTGCTTGGAAAAAAGTATTTGAGCACTTCCTCTGATTTGACATTTATTCAGCAGCATAGTGTATTTGTAAGAAAAAAAAGAAAGAAAAAAAGAAGCAACTTCCAGAACAAGTCAGTCATTTTGTGAACTGATTACACCAATGATGATAAACCGAAACAGAAACCACTTTTCAAAAGAAAGAAATATTGTTCATAAATCTGTTTTAATGATACAAGAAACCTAACAACATATTATTTATTCCTTTATGAATACTGCTCAGAACCTTATGCATGAACATCACAAATTAGCACATTACTTAGAAAAACAAACCATACTTCTAATTGGTATGTCGATCACTCAAGTATGCCACGTTAACCACTTCAGTAACTAATTCCCTCAAAACTTTATTGAGATAAAATTGAAATTGCAAGCATATTTTGGTTTGAGTACATATTACCTCTCCAGAGTAATTTCTAAAGTACAAAAAAAGAGCTGAAATCCAAGAAATGCAAAGTGAAGACAGTGCTTATCAAACAAGTTGAGTTGCCCAAATACTTCAATTTTTCTCCCCTCCTGACACCGCTGTTTTGTTACATCTCTCTAGTTTTGTGATTATCTCTGTCAAGCACAATGTCTGTACATGTTCTAATTCTTTGTTTAACGATACACAAATAACTAGCTGACATGGGCTCTGTTTCTGCTAAACAGTGCACGTCCACAAGTCCTCTAATGGCAATTGCTTATGGCAATCTCCCAAGCAAAATGCCTTCAGTAAACATCTTCAGTCAGAAACATGCATTAATTTACACACACAACATACCCCAAGAAATTCCACAGCCCTACTAGCAGATGAAAAATTTAAAAACCCCTAGTATTTTTTAATGTTAAAATGCATTTTCTTAGGACAAAAAAGGGAGTCCAAGTCTGACTTCGGTGCTACATTGCATAATTAACAGGAACTAGGTTACACAACTTCAAGTGCCTAAGTAAAATACAACCTGTACTTTGCATTTCATGGTTGGTTCACATTCATGTCACTGAGAAAGATAACATGCATTCATAACCCATTATCCCTACTTCACTTTTTTCTGTGGAATCATTCTCTAACCACGGGATGTGACTCCACATGAAGTTCAAACCTAAGTTTTGTGAAGGTTTTCACAGGCCCCACCATTCCTAAAAAAAAAAACCAAACCACACCCCCCCCCCGCAAAAAAAAAAAAAAAAAAAAAAAACAAAACAGGGCAAGCCTTGTGTAGCCCCTAATGCACTTTGTAGAGGGCACATGACTGTAACTACTTGTCATCTCATGAGTTTGATGGCAATGTGCATGCGAATATGGAACCTGGAAAGAGCAAAAGAAGTCAAGCTGAGGAATGCCAGAGCAGGAAAGAGGACTGTGTCCTCATCTTCTTCACCCAACTCTTCTTGTTTCCAGTAGCAGCCTCCTTTCTGACAAACCACATGATGCTTGCTAGGGAGGACGCCTACTACTGCAAACCACTACATTTTTACAGCTATGAGGACAGAATCGCTTCTGCCAGCTCGCTCTTATTTCTAGATTCAACAAAATGTTCCAATATGATTCTGCTCCTCACAGCAGTCATGTCCGCAAGCCAGAGACCAGACTCTTCTCGTTTTCTCCCTATAAAGCGTTTTGTTGTTTTTCTGTTGTTTTGTTTGTTTGTTTTTTGTTGTTTTTTTTTTTTTTAAAGTAGATCACAAAGTGAAGTTAAAAGACCGAGGGAAAACACACTTGCCTTCTCCACTTGATTTTTGTAAGTGGACACTCCTGTCACTGTAAGGCACAGAAGACCACCACAGAACCTCAAGAAATGAAAACGGGATGAGAAGAGGAGGCTTGAGAAAGAGATGATCAGAGATGCTCCCTTTCTGTTGCCTTGGGAACCCACTCAAGGTACTGCAGAAAGGGAGAGCCCTCCTAGGCTTGCTGATCTCTTTCACAAGCCTCATGGTAGAAAAGCTCTCCTTTTCTCACCAATGCATCCCTGCTGAGTGCTTTATATTTCTAAGTTCCTCTGTCAGGGACAATTATTGTAACCAAAACCAACATTTTGTTACAATTTCAAAAGTTAGTAATTGTTAAAATAAGACTTTATCATCTATGCTCTGTATTAATACTGAGAAGAGCCCACAACATTCCCGTCTAGCAAGTAACTT
This sequence comes from Harpia harpyja, assembly GCF_026419915.1. Taxonomy (NCBI): domain Eukaryota; kingdom Metazoa; phylum Chordata; class Aves; order Accipitriformes; family Accipitridae; genus Harpia; species Harpia harpyja. The sequence continues at coordinate 16,724,220 of NC_068947.1, forward strand.
CGATCTCTTGTGTTGCCTGGCTCTCTGTATTGCTTGGCTATATAAAGTGGAAAAAGAAGTTAGTGAATCTTGGCGAAAATGTTACTATTTTTAGGATGTTATAATCCCAGACTTTTGTGTTCAGTTTACACCAAGTTTTATGGAAAACTCTACCTAAGCCTCAAATCTAACCTACTAGTTTTGAAGGTTGTCTTAACACTGCGTTCTGGAAGGATAAGCAGATACAGCGTATACTCAACTACATTACTTGTAAGACTGACCGCCATAACTCATTATTCTTTTTGCCTGAAAGGTGGATATTGCTTGAATTCCTCAGTTCTACTTCTCAAAAGAGAACCAGTTCAGTATTCATTTTCAAAGATGAAGCATGAATTATTAAACTTATAAAACGCATGTATGTATGACGCACCACACCCCAAAAATAAGCCAGTATTACTCTGCAGTAAGAAATAACTATTTCACTGTAGGATGACATTAAGCTTATTAACCCAACTGCAGCTCCTGGTTTAATACTCCAAATCTTTGGCTCCCAGAAAACCCTGGTGATACAAATAGAGGCAAAGTAGCAATCAGATAGAACCAAGACAAACAAAATGGCAGTTTGGGACTTGGTTCACTGAAGTTGATGCCAAAACATCGCTGACTGCAGTAACATCAGGATCAAACCTTGCCTGATCTGTCCCAAACCCATAAAAGTAGTGATGGACCTACCACTGCAACCATACCAATATCATGAATGTAATTTCAGTGTAAGGTGACAGTACATATGAACCAATCTGACTCAAATACCAGACGCACACACCTTATTGAAGTACTCTGTGTCATGAGCAACACCTTAATGCACAACAAAGTGGACACAGCAGCAGCAAGTGTCTAAATTGATCAAAGACAATGATTTAACTCAACCTGTTGTATGTGACACATGCATTACCATAGGTTTTTAAGACACTTTTTTTGCATTTTCCAATACTTCCACTGCTATTTAAAATGTGATAGTTAGACAAGTATGTCTGCATAACTTCTACCTTTCTAATCCATGCTTGGGGACCACTGTTGGTCAGCTCATCTGAGGACAGTATCTGTGCTCCAGTACTTCCTGTGAACTGGCCAGGTATGGAGTTTGATTGAGCCCAGGCATCAATCTACAAAATAAAAATCAAATATAAGACCAAAATAAAAATTTGCACATTTTTCCTTTGCAATTCTCTGTTGCTTCTCAATAATTTTCATAATGATTCCTCACTTATGTTTAGTGCTGTGTTCATTAACACTCATTTGTAAGCAGATGCTCCAAAAAGCTGAGCATCTTTGTATGTTAACCCTAAAGCCTGAGCTCAAAGTCCAGCAAGTTCATGTTTTGCTTATCCTCAAAATCAGTGTTATGAAATGCAAAATAAAGGCAAATTTTTTAACCATTTGCCCATAAACTGGGCTTCCAAAAACCTGTATTTAAATACATAAGAAAAATCAGCTGGTATGAAGGGTAAACATTTACTTTTAAGTTCATCAATATGCTGATGAAAAAGTGCAACATACCTGTTCCTGTGCACGATTTAACATGCACATGGCCTCTAAATCAAATGTGTTTTCATTAAGCCTTTTCTGAGCCACTGCTCGATCATTCATAGCTGTAGTTATGTCCACACCCTAGGAAGAAAAAGATTATTTTTAAAAATACATCAGAACACAATAATATCCATTTGATCTGGAAAAAGCTGTTGTAGAATAAATGCTACAAATACTACAAAGTTGTTTTACACACTGAATAGATGGTTTGATATATAAATAGGCAAAGTGAAAAAAATCCTGGTACTACTTGTTAAGTATATACAATATGGGCTTTCCCTAAACAAATACAAAATCTGAAGTTCAGGTATAACACCCTGATAATTTAATATCACCTGTATATACAAAATATCAAAAAGAATTATTTTTAGAGAACTATTTTGGTCACAAAAAGTCTGGTGTATCATACTTAAATAGAGAAACATACTATTGTTCAATGGAATCTTACTAACCAACAAAATTAAATGTAATTTAGCTAAGATTTTTTTTTTAAAAAAAGCCTTCATACAGAGCTGTTCACATGAGCTTGCTACTATTAACTCACACTAAAACTTCAAGTTGTATGTATAAAAAAATTACAGCAAGAATCACATTTATTCCATTAACTTTAGCGTTTCAAATCTTTATCTTCAACCTAAAACAGACTTGCATAAAAGTAAAACCAGACTGGTAGCTCATAAAATTGACTGTTTTGGAAAGGATTATTTAGATCTGTGCTGCTGAACTAGAATGAAATTTAAAGAAAAATAAATTTGAAACTCTCTCACACATACTTATCAGGATAATTTGTGTAAAAATATGGAGCAAATGAAGAAGCTCAATGCAAACCTCTACTCTATGTGCAAAGCAATCAAGAGAGAAATCCAAAACATTGGGGATAGAAAGATGTAACAAATTATGGCTAGTATACAGCTCTTTCGTAAAATTACTTGTGCCTTGTTCTTCTGATGATGTGCATTTTATGGATCATTCTACTTTGAAAGGAAAAAGAGAACAGTGCTCAGAGACAAGTGAAATTTCTTTGGAGATGAGCATGTGAAGGAGACTGAAAGGGCTGGAACTGTTTGAAGCACACAAGAAACCCAATAATCAAAAGAGCAGGTGGCACACAGAAATAAAAGTAACTTGATGGTTTTGTGGTTTTTTTTTTTTTTTTAAATTTGTATTACAAAAAGACTTGTATCTTTTGTTAGTCACTATGTCATAACCTTAGCCTCTCACACATTATTCTAGAATAAAGGGCCAGTAGAAGAAACTGAAACCAATTTAAAATTGACTCTGCTGAACAGAAAAATACAGTTAATCCACAAAATCCCTGTCACAGGAACCCAGTCAAGAATTTAGTAAATATTGAAAAACAGCAAGAGACAGACACGAATGTCTATAATTGCATAAAATGGAGTAATTATTTTTGTACTCAGGCTATTAAATCTTATTTTAAGATGGGGGATTTTTTTTACTGTTTAGGACAAAAAGTATTTCCGTTGGGAAGATCATTACTGAAACATCTGGTACTGATGAAGACAGACTTAAAATCCCAGAAGTCCTACGTGTCTATGAAACCGACTTCAGTGTCTGTTTATTGCCCCAGCTGACAAAAACACAGATCATAAACAAGGCACAAGAAGAATTAAAAGATTTTCTAACACCTAGCATGACTGTCACCTATGTAAAAGAATGCCTGCTTACAATATACACTTTCTTGAGTTAGTAAGTTTCCCTTACATAGTTAAAATAATTCTTTAATGTTTTGTTTGTGAAACTGGTTCAGGAGATAAATAAAAGTTATTCTACTCACCAAAAGCTTCAATCCAGCAATACACATAGGCATGCAAGTAGTCCACTGAAACCACATTGGGACCACTCACATACTTAAACATACATGTGTACTTTAGTGCTTTACCGGACTGGGGCCTATTAGTAGATACCCTGGTTAGTTAGAATTCCCATACACTTTCCCCACATGGTCAGTCACCATTTTGGAGACCATCATGGCTTTGTATTATGTCAAGACACTCGATGGCAGCTTTGGATCTTGAAAAAAAAAAAATCTCTGCTTGAAGTATGAAAAGTTGTTATTATTTAGTCAAGTAAAACAGTTTCAAGTTCAGCATGCTATTCTCCATAAGAGTTCTGCCTTTCCAATCCTGATTTTTAATAACATTTTCCCCACAGACACAAATCACAAATATTGAAGCAAGAAGGAAGAGGCTGACAATAGAAAGCAGGCATTTTTGACATACTTCATAGGTCCACCGATACACCAAATGCATTTACTACATTTTTAGATCACGACAGCTTCTCTGCATAATAGTCACCTGTGTATACTCCAAACTTAAATACAGCACTTCAATTCTATACTTTCAGACTTTCAAATACAGCTTCTTTCTCATAGATTTCTCTGGCTTCTAGAGACATGCTGATACTTCAGATTACACAAGACTTTTTCCTCCATCTCCTTCAACCGCAAACAACTATATTAAGAGCATGATGTTTCATTATAAAACAATTCGTAATATATTAGCAGGGCCATTTCAGACTGCTTATTCCTGCAACTAATTCTGTGACTTAAATAAAAACATAACAATAAAAACCAATTACATATCTTTTAATATCAATATAGACTTGCATCAGAATTGTCACAATCAGATTTCAAAGTTAGCAACAATGAATGGAGGTAAATCATTATGTCAAACTTCCTGAGGATCCAAGCACACTCCCCCACTACCCTACTCCAACAGCAAGGGAGCTTATCTGGCTTATTTTGCTCAAAGGAAGCCATTTCATCCACAAAGAGCCTTCATGTGCATTTAAAAATTAAGCAGAGAAGCACTCTGTTACCTTTCAGACTCCCTGGAGAAACATACAGGGATTTTGCTACTACAAGAGTATTCCTGTATTTCAAAATTAAGGATTGCCAAACCCAAACGGATAGTAAGCTCTGCTGTCAGCTAATGACCCTTGAAATCACCCTTAACACAAACCAAGTTAAGGTAAATGCAAATAAAAATATTTATTTACAAAATATAAAAACAGACAACATTGTTACAAGCATTTATAAAGATACATGTGACAGAAAGGAAAGAAAGGTATATTTAATATATTTACTCCAATGTCAATTTTTAAGGCCTCTTCTACATAATCAATACACAAACCATCAGTGCTTCGCTAACCCAATTTGTCAGACACAAGCCTAGCATCGTTGACAACCTGGATGCAGACATCTACAGAACTCGCCTGAACTATGAGCATATCATTAACCATTTGAAGGACAAGATTTTTTACCACCTGGTAAAAACATGGCCAAATGTTGGTATACAATGTTTCTATACTCTGGACTTTTTACATATACACTAGTGACTGGGAATGACATTCTGCACAAACATTTCAGAATGTTTGTCGTCTTAGTGGTTCATGACAAAGACCAAACAGCAGTTACCATCTACACTCAGGGAACAATTAATTGAGTGCCTGATCGTCAAACTCTTGAGGTATACCATGAAAATGTCTGTTGAATGACTTATATTCACTGTGCTTTTGGTGCTGTAAGAGACACAGAAGAAAATACCTTCTGTGCTTCAGGAAGTGGATTGTACAATCTTAGAAAGTTCTTGAAAAACAAAATGCACCAAGTGGTAAGATTGTTTCATCAGAAAGTGATGCCAAGTCTTTTTTTAATTTGCTTTGAAAGGTAGGAGAACAAGTCTTCAGATGGAGTGAGGTTAACATTAACTTGAAAAAATTTACATCTGCCTTAAATATTTAATTTACTTTATTACAAAAACCCCACAAAATATCCTTCTGAAGACATTTCAAGGGGAAAAACATTTTCTTTTTTTGTATAATAAACTAAAAAAAACAATCAGATTTCCCTTTGGAAGGCCATATGGAAGACAACTATTTAAGAAAACGTGACTGTGAAGCTAAAAAATCAGTAGATGCATCCAGATGAAATAGCAGTTTTAGAAACTACTTTCAAATCTATTTTTAATGGATTACATTTCAATGCAATGTTATTGCTCTAATATTGGTAGGACAATTTTAATTGTTATTAAATTGTAAAAGTCTCAACTTAGTCTATTAACCCCTGCAGGAAACTGGACAAGAAACTTACTTTTCATCTTCAAGCAAAAGTTTAAATTCTATTGAGACAAAGAAGTCACTAGCTGACAAAAGCACACAGTATGACTACAGGTTGCTTTCATCACTGCCCATGTGAGCATGGCGACGAAATTTGAAGACCACAGCAGTTCAGATAATTAGCTTATTGAAGTGTTAAACACTACTTATGTAAGTAGGTTTTTTTTTTTTTCACAGACTGCAATTTGATACCAGACTGACCAGGTAACGGTTTTGGTTTTCTTATATGATATGCTTTCCTTCCCTTCCTTACCTCAATGGATGGTTTGGGGAAAACATCATCCTTGCTTTCTTCTTTGCCCTTTTCAACTGGAACCCATTCTCCATAGACACTATCTGCTTCTTTTTTCCTATGTTGAGACCCAGATGAAACAGGAAATTCCTTTGACAGGCTGACCTGATTTTTTGGTTGTGGTGGTGGTGCTGGTTTTATGCTGGGAGTCTTAAAGAAATAAAATTAGAAAAAGTTAAAACTTGAAAACACAACATGTCTTTGAGAAATTATTTATTGCATACACTTGGTATTAAGTTTTCATAAACAGTCATCATTCTTACTAATCAAACCGAAAGCCTTTATAACAAATCATTTTAGCACAGCCCTAAAACCACACAAGTCAGCAACAAATTGCAGTGTAAGAGAAGATGAAACAGCTAGAAGCTAAAATCACTTAAATCAGCTTCAGCAGCCAAAAATATGCAAAACCTCACTCTCACAATTAACCTCCCTGCTTTCCCTGCACCCCATCATAAAGAAAACAATCTTAACCTGCCACACATGGATTTTGTAATGGAAAGCTCCAAAATAAAAATCATGAGCAGCAAAAAACATTGGCTGCGATATCCACATGATGATAAAAAGCTCTACATTACTATATACAGAGAAAGCAGTTTTCAACATTTTGGTTTCTAGTTTTTGATTATTTTTTAATAGCAGCACGAATCTCAAAGGAAATTAGGTCTATGAGCTTGTTTTCCTTAGAAAGTATTGCAAATATATTACAAGTCCACAGAAATCTCTGGCAGGTTCCTCTTCTAAGAGGCAAACAGAGCTCAGACATCTCACAATATTGGGCAAACTCCTACTATCAAAGGAACACAGATGGGAATGCTAATAGGACTAGAATCCAGAAAGAATGGAAAGAATGACACAAAAGGGTCAAAACAGTGGAAAACAAGCAGAGCAGCCCATAACCACTAAAGAACATTCCTCTTTAGAGCCCGTATGGAACCCCAAGGTTTCTTGAGTTTTGTTGTACCACTTTCTAACAGTACAACATAGAGTATAAATCTATTTCTACCTTACATCTTATGTAAATATGTATTCCTGCTTACTTTGTGTATGCCACAAGCTATATATATTTGTATATAAAAATATAAATGCTATTTATATTTTCATTTAGCATATTAATACTTTTATAGTACTTTATACCCTGCAAAATCAGAGCAGACTTTTATGGGCACAAAAAAATCCCCACAGAGAATTTAAAAAAAAAAAAAAAAAGCTACATAAATTCTAATCCATGCTTCACAGCATAGGAATCCCAGGTGCATTTAAAGAAATGCTCCCTCATTTTATTCCTTCCAACATGCTCATCCCCAGAAAGTGTCAACACAAGCTCTGACAGTCAAAAGCAGTCACCCACGGAGGGGTTTAATGGGACATTTACACCCGCCCCTTAGTAAAAGGCAACACCAGTGATCCTCAGTCTTAACACAGCATTTACTCCTCCACTGGCTAACCTGAAAACTAGCAGAACTTTCTTCTCCTTTAGCGAACACTTGAGATCTACTGAAGAAGCAGACATACAAGATTTGGAGTCTGCACAAAGCTGATGGCATCATCGTATTTGGAACACCTCAAAATGCTTTTAGAATTCCGCTAGGGGGTTTTTGTTTGTCTTTTAAAGAAAAACAATGCTGTTCCAAAAGCTTTCCCAATTCCAATGCTGTTTGTAAATTCAGACTGATATTTTTACAATGAAAATGTTAAGTAACACTGATCCTCTTTATGTTACTTAAGCTTGAAAAGCTGCAAACACATTAATGAAAAAAAACCAGTTTCAATCCAATTACGGGAACCACCACAATTTCATGGACTGCAGGTAAGTCTTATTGTAGCAAGAGTACTTTTAACAACATCCCAGTGCAATTTGACCAAGATTATCAATCCCTATTTAATTTCTGTAAAATTACTTGCATTAAAAATAACCACAATTTAAAATATTGAAAATTAAAAGTACTCACACTTAAATTGAAAAAAATAGGTTTGGGTTCACTGAGCTTAAAAGGATGATTATAGAAAGGACGTTCTTCCTCCTCTTCATCAGAAACATGAGGTTTGTTCACTATCACATCATCTGTGCTTTGAGCAATCTTCTTGCATTTCTAAAAAAGAAAAAAAAAACCAAAAAAAAGGGTCACGACAGCTTTGAATAAACCTGGACTTTCAACCAAAACATACAAAAAGAACATTTTTACAAAAAAGTGTTTTTCTTTTCTAAAGCAGGAGGTATGAAATGAGAAAATCTTTTAGCAATGTCATGTAATTCTGATATTTTACACACATTATCAAACACCCACCTAGGTTTGCTAGGCACTCATGCAGCAAATAATTACACAGACATAATATTTCAGCAGCATACTGTAAAACTTGCTACACAGTGCTAGTTGCAGAATGCGTGTCTAAGGCTGCAAACATTCCAGAGTAGGAACTCACTGTTTGTTTGGCATCCCACATAACTAGCATATTGCAGTCTGATAGAAACTTCAGTGTAACTCACAAAACTACTACACAGGAAAACCTAAGAATTAATAGCTACTAATTCTAAATTCCACTGGTAGTGCAGGGACCTAGTCAGAAGCAATGGCTCCAGAAGATCTCAGATCTCTTCTGAAATATTTTGACATTGGCCAGGTATGCAAGACATCCCCATTTTATATTAAACAGAAGCTGAATATAAAACATAGAGGTGCTATGGGGATACTGCAGTCAAAAGAGAAGAGAGCCTCCAGGGAAAGAAAAAAGAAAAAAAAAAAAAAACATTCTAGAGAGGCTAGAATTTTATGATGAAAAACTCCCTACTGATCATGGTTATCTGCACCAAGTGTTTACCAGTAGCAACTGTAACTTAGTCAGTCCAAAATGCATTTGAGAACATTATAGTCTAGGATCATCCTTCTATTATGTCCCAATTGATGAAAAGTTAATTCATGAAAGACTTACAAGTCATTAGAGGACATAATATTTGAGGAAATAACATTGGCAAAGTGAAGCTATCATCTGATTTGATTCTAGTTCAAGTTCATACTGTTGTAAGTCACATCTGTTTGATGACCTGATTGTTGGCATCTAAGGAGTAAACAGGCAGCTCCATCACTAAAAATCAAGACACACTGATGGCACTGTTCTCATCAGTCCTTATAAAAAAAAAAAAAAAAAAAAAAAAAAAGACTCCTGCACTCTCCTATGCCAAGACATCTCCAAACAATGACTGAAGCACATTCTTTAGGCAACAGGAAAAGCCTGCACTATTTAGAAAGCTAATCAACAAAATGTGTTATCTATAGTTATTAGCTGGCTCCCAACTAATTGGAAGCAGTTTGTCCAGTTTGCAAGTTACACTGCAGAGAGAAAAGACAACACAGCTAGCTTTGCAAGAAGCTGAACAGGCTCTGGAAGGGTTTTCCACCTGGGCACACTACCATATGATGATGGCCTGGACTGCTTCTGTGGCCGATTTTGATTCAACAGAACTGGAACATCATCCAACAGATTCCCACAGTTGGAATGGGCAAGGAAGGGGCAGGTTTGGGGCTTCTAGATTAGCACTAGCTACACTGGATCTCGGTCAGGTTACATGAAGAACCACTTAAAATGTTTGCACAGCGTATCTGCACAATCTCAGCTTTTTTACTAACAAGTACTTCTGCTTCCACTATCCCACACACAACTAAGAGATTACTTTTCAGCAATTTGACATTGCTTAATTTCAGATGTTATTTCCATAAACAGGTATTTCAGAACTGTCACACTGATGATGCAATTAAAAACAAAACAAAACACCAAAACACACACCCACACCACTTTTTTTTTTCTGTTCCAAATTTTCTCTAGTTTCTGGAGAAAAAAAACATAGGGGGAAATTAGCAAATTGAACAAGGTGACATTACTACAGTAAAAGAACAAGTAGCAATTTTTTCCCCAGAATCAGAACAAAAACATCCCATTTGTAGACTTGAACTGCAACAGGATAGAACTGCAACAATAATTCTCTACAAATATCTTAAAGAGTGCATATTAAAATATATAAAACTATGTGAAGTGGGCACTACATTTTTAACCCAGAGATAACACTTAACAATGTGAAATTCACTAACAAATGTAAGAACATAAATAACCATCAACACCAAAAACTAGAAATAAAAGCTTTAGTTTTTATTCACAGGACTGCAAGGAGAACTACCAATTTGTACAGAATTAGAACAGAATCAAAACCAAAAAAAAGCAAAATAATTGGATTTAATGCATTTTCATAGAATTAAAAAGCCTGTTTTCATGACTTAAAAAAACTGTGTAGAGAATAAGGGCTCAAACCACAAGCCAGCTTACACACTAACCAAGCACACAGAATGACAGCTTGCCTAGAAGTCACAAAAAACCAAACTGCTTATTTCAGGTTTGATACTGTTGTTCTCGCTTACCTCAGTGAGCTCCTTCAGTGTATCTCTTGATGACTTCTGATTGGCTTTGTCATCTTTCTTTTGAGATAACAAAGGCATCAGGCTTGGTGGTAAGGGAACACCAGACTTAGCACACATGGCGGCTGCATTAGCTTTGGCTATTTCAAGTAGCTGGGCCTTGTCTAAAAAAAAAAAAATTTTTTTTTTTTTTTAAGAAAAATTATTATTTTTACAGTTTCTTGTTTTAATAATGAATAAGCATTTCTGGCAGACTAAAAGTACAAAGAGAAAACACAAGATTTTACCTACACTGTGCATTTTTTCTATTCTGTGAAAATAACTAAAATTGTACTTAGTTGCTCTGGACTTTTTTAAATTTGGTCTACCCAACACACAAGTGAAATTGCAAATTTAATACAAAGCATGGGAGTCCAAATTACAGCACTTAAAATCCTCCAAACCCCAGAAGTTCTGATGCCTATTTTACTTCACCAATTCATTCTAGTTTTTGAAATACTGAGTCGTTTCTACACAGCATGAATTCCAAAGTCTACTTCCTATCTCTGAAAAGCATTCAAAGGTCTTGAGGAAGTCCCCTCAGGTCCCCCAGTACGTAGCCTGAAAGCTACTTACAACCAACCAAGAGAAAACATAAGCACTGAATACAATGTGCACTTGTGTAAAATACGATTACGTGCAAAACTGTTAATAAAACAGTATTTTGCTTTATTAAGGAAAAAAGCACATGCAGCCCTATCACAGAAATAGGGAATGAAAATTAAGTACGTCTTATTTGATCTGCCAGTTTGCAAATAAATGAGTTACCATTATCTCTGCAAGCATACAGCTTTACAAAAATCCTAAAAGGACTGCATTCCTTTACTTCTTAAGCAATAAAAGTATATAGATACAGACTTGATGCATAATCAAAGCATGAAGGCAGATTCAAGGATGCTCATTAATTCTCATGTTCTATACAAAAATACTTCTCTGGTATAAAGTTGCCATGGAAGCCCTTCTGAGACAGAACTAAGGATCAGAACCTAAGGTCCACAAAAGGAGGCTTCCTCTCACACTGTACAAGAGCTCGTCTCTCAAAATTAAAACATTCTTTCTCCTTATGTAACTTACTACCTAAGGAAACTACAAGGCCCCTCTTTCTCCGGTCATCAAGAAAAGATGCAGTTCGTTAGGATTTTTTATTTTCCAATCAGCTGGGTCTGGGAATCTTTTCAGAAACGAGTCTCCCTTCCCATTAAGTTCTTAAGATGGGAAAGAGGCAAGACAGAGTAATGGAAACAGATAAATAAGCATTACAGCTGACGACAGAGCTGAGAAGTCTCCATCTGGCACTTACTTTCAAATGTTCCTTCATGCCCAATTTGCTCTCGGAAAAACTAGAAAACCGTAAGTTTCTTACAGAGTACTTGACCTTTACTAACTATTACAGCGAACAGTGTTCCTCGAGACTGCAACAGACTACCTTTGTATAAAAGCTCTATAACCAAGATATAACTTGCTCTAAATACACTTTAATCCAAATGATAAACATTGATCCAGCTCCAACATAAAAGTTCCTGCTGGAAGTCACTGCCTAAAAGTAATACACAAAATGACTTCCAAGAAATCCCTTATGAATGCTACAGAGATATGTTAAAAGACTATGTAAATGAACACAGTATTATCTAACCATGGAACTACTGAAAATAAAATTATCACTTACCCAAGTCTGTAAGACGTTTAGGTGACCTGCTTGAAAATCGTTCTGATGACCTCGACCTACGACGATCAGGTGATCTGCTGTATCTTCTTCTCCCTGAAGACCGTGATCGCCGTAGTCGAATTGGTGACCTACTAGAGCTCCGTCTTCTTCCTCTTGACCTTGATCGCCTTTGACGAACAGGTGTTCGACTCCTGCTCCGTAATCTGAGTGATATTCTACGATCTCTTGAATCTGATCTTCTTCTTCTTCTGTCAGTAGATCTTGATCTATTTCTCTGAGATCTCTTACGCCTGTCTCTTGATAAAGAACGCCGCCTTCTTGATGCTGACCTTGATCTACTCCTCCTTCTGTGCCTTGAACGCGACAATGAACTAGACCGAGAGCGACGATTAGATTTTGATCTTGATGCTCTTCTCCGTGTTACTGATCTGGAGCGATTCCGTCTAGAGCGAGATTCTGTATCATATCTCTGGGATCTGCGCTGAGAAGACCTGGAGCGCCTACTTCTAGACCTCCGTGAAGATTCTTTGTCTGCTGTTTTCTCAACAGATTTGGAGCGACTCCTTTGGTGAGCAGTGGACCTGGAGCGTCTACGTCTAGACCTCCGTGAAGATTCTTTGTCTGCTGCTTTTTCAACAGATGTTGATCGACTCCTTTGGCGAGCAGTGGACCTGGAGCGTCTACGTCTAGACCTCCGTGAAGATTCTTTGTCTGCTGTTTTTTCAACAGATGTGGATCTACTCTTCTGGCGAGCAGCAGACCTGGAACGTCTACGTCTAGATCTCCGTGAAGACTCTTTGTCTGTTGCTTTTTCAACAGATGTGGACCGACTCTTTTGGCGAGTAGGAGATGTTGAGCGTCTGCTTATAGATCTTCGTGAAGACTCTTTGTCAGATATTTTATCAACAGATTTGGATCTAGATTTTTCACGTTCAGAAGACTCAGAACGCCTACTTTCAGGTATAAAGGAAGAGTCCTGTTCCTCCAACCTCTCAAGAGGCATGGAATCCTGTTTATCTTCATCTGCCAAAGAGGGTTCCACATCCTCACCCTCTTCAGCAGTGGTAGACCTCGACTCATGATCATCTGATGATGTGGAATCTCTCCGTTCAGCTGTCAAGGAGGGTTCCACATCATCTACTTCCTCACCAGTGGTAGACCTCGATTCACGCCCATCAGGGGATGTGGAACGTCTGTGTTCAGTTGTCAAAGAGGGTTCCATATCCTCTACTTCTTCACCGGTGGTAGACCGTGACTCATGCTCATCTGATGATGTGGAATCTCTTCGTTCAGCTGTCAAGGAGGGTTCCATATCCTCCACATCTTCACCAGCAGTAGACCTCGACTCACGTTCGTCTGAGGATGTGGAGTGTCTACGTTCAGCTGTCAAGGAGAGCTCCTGGTCCTCTGCTTCTTCACCAGTGGTTGACCTTGACTCACGTCCGTCAGGAGACATGGAGCATCTGTGTTCAGCTGTCAAAGAAGGTTCCAAATCCTCTGTTTCTTCACCAGTTGTAGACCTTGACTCATGGTCATCAGAGGATGTGGACTGTCTACGTTCAGCTGTCAAGGAGGGTTCCCCATCTTCTATATCTTCACCAGTGGTAGACCTCGACTCATGCTCATCAGAGGATGTGGAGTCTCTTCGTTCAGCTGTCAAGGAGGGTTCTGCATCCTCTACCTCTTCCCCCGTGGTAGACCTTGACTCATGCTCATCAGAAGACACGGAGCATCTACGTTCCATTGTCAAAGGCTGCTCCAGATACTCTGCTTCTTCACCAATGCTAGATCTTGACTCATGCTCATCAGGGGACGAGGAGCGCCTGTGTTCAGATGTCAAAGAGCGCTCCAGATCATCCATGTCTTCATCTATGGTAGATTTCCGGTCGTGGCCCTCGGGGGACACAGATCGTCTATGTTCAGAAGTCAAAGAGGACTCTAGACCCTCTTCCTCCATAGGAGATTTCAGCTCATGACCTTCTTGATATGAGGATGTGGAATGTCTACGTTCAGATATCAAAGATGGCTCTAGATCCCCTGTTTCTTCACCAGGGCCAGACTTCACACTGTAGCCATCAGGGGACATGGAGCACACACTTTCGGGCATTAAAGAAGGTATTGCATCATGCAATTTTTCAACAGGGATGGATTTCAGTTCATTGTCATCAGGGGACATGGAGGCTCTATTGTTTAGTGTCAAAGCTTCGAGACCACCTACTTTTCCAACAGTGGGCAAGCTCAATTCCTGGCAATCAGGAGACACTGCATGTTCGTTTTCAGGTGTTGGAGAAAGCTCCCGCACATCTGCCTTCTGAACAGGGGTGAATCTTACCTCCTGGCTCTCGAAAGACAAAAGATGGTCATTTTCAGATGTCAAAGAAGAATCCACATCCTCTGTTTTCTCAGCATGAGTCAACCGTGATTCATACTCTTCAGGGGACAGAGCATGTTCATTTTCAAATGTCAGAGAAGGTTCCTTAGTCTCTACTTTTTCAGCAGGGCTAGACTGCAGCTCCTGACCTTCAGGGGACATGGCACATTCACCTTCAGACAAAGACAACTCCTGAACCTCTGTTTTTCCAACAGCAGCAGACTGCAACTCCTGGCTATCAGTGGACATTGAACTTTCACTTTCAGATGTTTCAGAAGGTTCCTCCATTTCTTCTTTTTCAACAGGACTGGATCCCAAATCATGGCCTTCAGGGGATACGTCATACTCATTTTCAGACAGCAAAGAACACTCCTGCACCTCTGTTTTTTCAGTAAGAGCAGAGAGCAATTCCTGCCCTTCATGGGATACAGCATATTGTCTGTCTGATATTAGCGAAGGCTCCTGCACCACTGTTTTTTCAGCAAAGGTAGACTGTAATCCTTGACCTTCAGGGAAGATAGTATATTCACTGTCAGATGTCAGAGAAGGCTCCTGCACCTCTTTTTCAGCAGGACTGGCTGTCATCTCCTGGCCCTCAGGAGATACAGCATATTCATTTACACACAGCAGAGAACAGTCCTGTACCTCTGTTTTTTCAGCAAGGGAAGATGGCAATTCATGATCTTCAGAAGACAAAGCATATTCATTGTCAGGTACTACAGAAGCCTCCTGCATCTCTACTTTTTCAGGAGAGCTAGATCTCAACTCCTGGCCCTCCCAAGATACAGCATATTCATTTTCAGATGTCAGAGCAGGCTCTCGCACTTCTATCTTTTCAATAGGGAATGACTGCAACTCCTGGCTCTCAATGGACACTGAACATCTTTCTTCAGACATCCGATAAAGTTCCCGCATCTCTGTTTTTTCAGCAGGGGTTGATGTCAACTCCGGGCCATCAAGCCCTATTGTATATTCGTTTTCAGACATTTGAGAAGGCTCCTCTAGCTCAACTTTTTCAAAAGGGGTGGATGTCAACTCAAGACCATCAGAGGAAACAGAACATCTGCTTTCCAGTATCAGAGGTGGCTCCTGCACCTGTATTTCTTCATCAAGGGCAGATCTCAACTTGTGGCCATCAGGGGATGCAATGCATTTCAGTTCAGACAACTTTCGCACCTCTACTTTTTCAGCAGGGATAGGTCTCAATTCATGACTATCAGGCAACAGGAAAAGCCCACTTTCAGATGTCAGAGAAGTCACTGGGGGCTGTAGTTTTTCAGTAGTTGTGCTTACTAATTCACAAACATCAGCAGACTTGGAGAACCCACTTTCCGGTGGGAGAGAAGGCTTCTGTATCTCCATTTTTCCAACTGCAGGAGCTGTCAATTCATAGCCTTCAGGGAAGACAGAACACCTAAGCTCAGATGCCAACGACACTTCTGCACCTTCTGTTTTCTCAAAGTAATTGTGTTTTGATTTATGGCCATCATGGCGCACAAGAATTCCACTTTTAGACATCAAGAAAGATCCTGTACCCTCTATCTTTCCAGCAGGCAGGTATCTTGATTCATGCAGTTCAGAAGATTCAGAGCAGTCAATTTCAAGTACTTGTGAAAGTGTTGGACCGTCTAAATCTTTGTCAACAGATGATCTGGACTCATGAACTTCGGAAGACTTGCAGCTTTGTCCTACAGTTGTCAGTACAACTTCCTGCATTTTTTCAAAAGATGACACTGAAATGACGTCATCCGAGATCTCAACAGGACCACGCTCAGATGTCAGGGAAACATCTGGAGCCTTGACTTTTTCAACAGATACAGATCTTTGTTCATTTCCATCAGGTGATTTGAAGGACCCACCTTCAGATATCAACGGAAGCTCCTCTATTTGTGCAGCAAACCTGGATCCTGATTCATGTCCATCAGGAGACTTGAAGCATCCACTGTCAGAAGCCAGAGAAGACTCCTTCACCTGCCCCTTTTCAGTAGGCAAGGAGGCTGGCTCACAGACATCAGGGAACACAGAGCATGTAGCTTCAGGTGCTAGAAAAGATTTTTGAGCCTCTGCTGTTTCAAAAGATAGTGACCTTGACTCAGGGCTGTCAGCCAACTTGGAAGATTCACTTTCAGATACTTGCAAAAACTTCTGAATCTCTGTTTTTTCAGCAGGGATGTGTCTCAGTTCATGACCATCAGGCAAGCCAGAGACTACACTTTCAGACACCAGAGAAGACCCCTGAACCTCCATTTTTCCAGAGGATGAAGACATTGTCTTGTAATCATCAGAAGATACAGAGCATCCACTTTCAAGTGTCAGAAGAGGCTCTGGACCCTCTGTTTCTCTGAGAGAGACAGATCTCGACTCATCTTCATGGGATGCGGAGAGCTGAAATTCTGTAACCGAAGAAGTTTCTGCATCTCCTCTTTTTTCAACAGATGAAGAGTTTGACTTGGATGTGGAGTATGTAAGTTCAGGTAGTGATGAAGACTCCAGAGCCACTGCTTTTTCAGCTGATCCATTTTCAGATGTCACAGAAATATCTGAAACCTGTGTTTTTTCCACAGGCATGAATCTCAATTCCTGGTCATCTGGGGTTTTGGAGCTATCAAATTCAGACATCACAGAAGGCTGCAGAGCCGCTGTTTTTTCAACAGATGAGGAGCTTTTCTCAAGACTATCAAAAGTTTTGGAAAATCCACTTTCAGATGCTGGTGGCAGCTCTGGGCCATTTATTCTTTCAACAGACAAAGCTACTGACGTGGGACCGTTAGAGGATTTGGAGGAGCTGCCTTCACTTGCAAAAGAAGGTTCAGGAACTTCTACTTTTTCAAGACTTTTGGTTGACTCCTGAAGGTCAGAAGATTCCACTCGCTTGCTACTGCTCTTTGCTGAGGATAACTTACTCTCTCTTTTTTCTATAGATTTGGACCTTGACTTAACACTATCAGAGGACTTGGAACGTTTCCGCTTGGATTTTTTTGAAGATTCCTTGCGCTTTTTTTCAACAGACCTAGACCTAGACTTGTAACGTTCAGAAGATTTTGAGCGGCGACGCTTAGATTTTCGTGAGGACTCCTTCTTTTTTTCCACTGATTTGGATCTAGACTTGTAACGGTCAGATGACTTCGAGCGCTGACGTTTAGACTTCCTTGATGATTGCTTTCGATCTCTTTTTTCTACTGATCTGGATCTAGACTTGTAACGGTCAGAGGACTTCGAGCGCTGACGTTTAGACCTCCGTAGAGATGCCTTCCGACCTCTCTTCTCAACAGATCTTGACCTAGATTTCGAGCGATCAGAGGAACCAGACCCTCTATGTCTGAACCTCCATGAGTATTCTTTGCCTCCTCTCTTTTCTGAAGACCTGGATCTAGATTTAGAACGGTCAGAAGACCTGGAACGTCTACGGCGGGATCTCCAGGAGGACAACCGGCTCCCTCTCTTTTCCACTGACCGTGATTTAGACCTGTAGTGGTCAGAAGACCTGGAACGTCTGCGCCCAGACCTTCGGGAGGACAGTCGCTTTTCCACTGACCTGGACTTAGACCTGTAACGGTCAGAAGACCTGGAACGTCTGCGCCCAGACCTTCGGGAGGACAGTCGCTTTTCCACCGACCTGGACTTAGACCTGTAGCGGTCAGAAGACCTGGAACGTCTGCGCCCAGACCTTCGAGAGGACAGCCGCTTTTCCACCGATCTGGATTTAGACCTGTAACGGTCAGAAGACCTGGAACGTCTGCGCCCAGACCTTCGAGAGGACAGTCGCTTTTCCACTGACCTGGACTTAGATCTGTACCGGTCAGAAGACCTGG